>NC_062572.1:25834378-26183878 GCF_022837055.1 Prionailurus viverrinus
AGGCTCCAAGCTGCCCTAATCGGGGAATTGACGCTTCATCTTCTGTGCCTGGATGGTTTGCATCCCAGGTTAGCTCGGGACCTCAGCCCGGGCAGGGGCCACAGCCGTCCCCCGCCCCACCCTGTCCCTTGTTGCCTCCTTCCCTGTGAGAACTTGGACTCTGAGACTTCCCAGTCTGCCCACAGCAGATGCCTGCCCGCCCTGTGCAAGGGTCCCTTTGGAGCCCTTGGGGGGAGGGGAGCGCAGCCCCCAAACCCGTACGCTCCGGTTCCTGCCCTCGGAGAATGAAAGTGTGGCAGCTAGCTGCCACAGGAGGTGGTAGTTCTGGAAGCTGACGGTAGTGAGTGTGGCAAGAGGACAGAGGAGGGAGCTCCAGGCCCACGTTTCCTCCTCTCTTCGGACCTCTAAACCGGAGTTTTGGTCGACTCTTGCACCTCCAGGAGTCTTCGGCCAAATCCGTGTCTGTCCTCCTCTTCCCAGATGTTTGCTCTTCTGTCCGTGACCTGCATCACTGACGGCGCTGCCCGAGCCAGGGACCCTAGTTGGTCACTGAGTCTCAAAAGTGCTCACAAACGCCTGTGACATCCTGCTCCCCTCATACGGCCTAGTCCAGGCTGTGCTCTGATGAGCCACCCTCTTATCTAGTGCAGGGGTCCGTCAGCTTTTTGCAAAAGGCTGGGTGGTGACCATTTTAGGCATTACAGGGTCATGCGGCGTATCACAGCCATTCTCCTCTGCCCTGGCAACGCAGAAACAGCCACGGGCAGTCTGTAAACAAATCTGTGTGTCTGTTCTGACAAAACTTTACTTACACAAATAGGCAGCCGGCTGGATTTGGCCGCTGACACCGTAGTTTGCCAAGCTCTGGTCTAGAGCACGGACGCATACCCTTAATCAGGCTGTGCTGGACGTGACTTTTCTAGAAGACCGCGGACGGTGCCGCACCCCTGCTCCGACACCCGCGTGGCTCCCAGAGGCCCAGGAGACCAGTGCAGCCAAAGCCCATGACCAGCGAGAGGCTCATTCTGCTGTTGGTAAATTGGGGCCCACGATACTCCTCTGCCTCGTGGCCGTTGGATGGTCAGGCACGGGTGGAAGGGACTGAGCTGCTGTCTGCTCTGCGTAGTGTGGATGTCGTCCACAGAAAGAGCTGAGCCTGGGAAGACAGTTGCTGTTGTTTGCCATCAGACTCCCAACCGGTACCAACTGAAAGTTGAAGGGCAGAGCTGTGACGTGCTAACAAAAGCTGTTGGTGTTCGGGATACAGCGAAGATAATGCTGCTTAGCTAGACTTCTCAACTGGCATGTTTTAACATCACTGTCTGTCGTCTGTCGTCCAGGAAATACCATCTGTGGCCGCTAAGCTAAATGCTACACCCCTGGAAAAGCTCACAGATGCCCTCCACGTTTTCCGTGATTGAGATTTGGCACTCTGGATACCACTGCGGACAGGTTAACCAGAGCTTGGCTTCGTGACCCCCTAATGGGGCGCGGTAAAGCCGGGCCCTTGCCCAGAAAATCAGCCCTGTTTCCCAGAGTCCGTGACACTCGACCTTGGGTCGACTCTGTTTACTCCTGGAATTTCTGAGAAGCAGTAAAGCACCGTGACATGCCTCTGCCTCGTTGATCCCTTATATATTCTGACACCACCTGCTAATCAGTCGATGGCGGAATTGCCTTGCGCTGCAGACTGAGGGAGGTTCATGAAGTGGAACGGAGGAGTGGCTTACAGTGTTTATTAATGTATGTGCTAAACAAAAGCTTCGCCTCTGGGCATCCCGTTGCACGCTGGCTCCCTGCAGCCTGGAATACTGATGGCATGTTGTCGCAACACTGACTCCATTTTCCCATGGCCTGGGAAGCCCTGAAACAACTCAGCCTTACCAAGAGGTTCTGTGAGTGTTTTGTAGCCGTCGCTCCAAAATGTCATTCCCAGAGAGGCACCGTGTAGGACAAGAGACTTCTCCCAAGCAAGGCCGGAGGGAGGCTTAGAATCGGGCCCCGAACAGCCGCGCACAGACCACGCACAGGCCCCCTCGTTCCTTTCTTTAGATGAGGCGTTGGCAAACCTTCTCCCTAAAGGGCCGTATGGTAAATACGTTGGACTTTTGGGGCCACGCAGACTCTGTCGCAGCTACTCAAGTCTGCCTTTGTAGCACGGAGGTAGCCTTAGACGTAATGTAAACGGGTGAGTGTGGTGGGGTTCCAATAAAACTTTATTTACACAAACAGGTGGGGGGCTGGAGGTGGCCGGCAGAGCCGGGGTTCTAACCCAGGGGGCTGCACCAGAGTCACTCCTAACCGCTGCCCGTCCTGCCCCCTGTCTTTCAGGACCCGCCGAGGCCCATGCCTGTGGCATTTACCAAAGGTCGAGGGAAGGAGCCGCCATAATGATAGAAATTCTGTTGAGGACCCTTTGTTCTTAAACACCACTTAGGAGCACCCTTCCATAACTGATTCTTCCCAGAGCCCAGAGCCGAGAAAACGTTTTTTCCTAGACCGTGTCCGGTTTCCCCCTCGGTCTGGGGTGTCAGGCAGCTCCCATGTTGCACCTTATGTCCAACGGAGGCAGCCTCTTTAGGCAGGGCTTCCTGGTTATAACTCCTTCACCCCCATCCCCCCCGACACACACACCCCCCCCCTCAGCCCTCCCGCTTGGTTTCTGTGACGGTGCTGTGAAAATTGAGGGTTTGTGGTTCTCCATACCCATGCCACCTCCGAGTGCTCGGGGGGGCGAGGAGTGGGGGAAGAGATTTAGTGATAATTCTGAAATGCGTGTGGAAACACAAACAATGTCTGCAACGTGGAGGTGAGAAATCAGAGCTGCAATCACTCCTCAGCTGCAGGAAATCTCTCGGCCTGTGAACATCTGGAAGGGAGCCACCGGGGTTGTTTTGTTAACGTGGTGGGATTGTGGGTAGCTCTCCCCCACCCTGACCCCCTGAACCGTCTTCAGTGTTTCATTTCACAGGAGAACCTTACTGAAAACTCTTTTTGTAAGGCGCGAGGCCTCGAGAACCCTTCCCCGTCCGCGAATGCCCAGCAGTGCCTTCTATCACTGGGGATAAGATCATCTGGTGGCCCATGAGCTCACTGCTCTTCCGAGGCGCGTGCCAGAAAGCCGTCTGGGGGGGTGGGGGAGGATTTCAGGATTCCTCCCGGCCCCTTCCGAGCCCGACAGGCTCAGATTTTCCACTTGTGCGATTGAGGTCAGTGCCTGCATTCCGGCTGGCGGGCTCCCCGCACATGCGAGCCCCAGGCTTCCAGCGGGGGCTTCTCCCACTCGCCCTGGAATTCACCCTCCCCCCACCTTCCCCACCCCGGTCGGTCCTCTCGATCCCCAGGCTGTGTGTGTGTGTGTCTGGGGGTGCTCTACCGGTGACTGAGGACAGCCTGGCCCAGCCCTGGCTCTGGGCCACCAGGATGCAGTGCTGGTTTGCTCAGGCCTTTTGGCCAGGATGCAGCCCCTGTGTTTGCTCAGGCCTTTGTGTGAGTCGGCAAGAGTTGTCTGGCCAGGCGAGGAACGGGGATTACTGTTGCTTGCGAAGAACTTTGTTCCCTTCCTTGTCAGCCTCCCCAGAGAACGTGGAGCTTGGCAACCACGACCGCTGCCATTGGGTTTTACTAATGGTCGCTGCTGCTGTCTCTCTGAGAGGCCACGCCGGACAGGGGGTTTCGGCGTTCGACGCCTGTGTTCCGAGTCGGCCACGTCCGCTTACTGCAACGGGCCAGTGAGGAGTCTCGGCCCCCCTGAGCCTCTGCGTCCTGCCCGTGAATGTTGGGGTACTAACACCAGCGTGGAGTGTGGCCATGAGACAGGAAATGTGTAAGTAATGGGTGAAAGTCTCTGCAGCATCGGATTTACCCCTTCATTGGTCTCCTACTAGTCATTGAGGGTGACCAGCCCATCCCAGTTCACCCAGGAGAGAGGAGTTTCCTGGGAGGCTGGACTGGGACAGTCCTGGGCTTAGTTTGGGCAGGACTTCGTTTGCCCTGCGCTTTAGTTAGGACAGTTGGTCACCTTATTTTCAGGCCCAAATGTCCACATTCTTTAAGCCAGCAGCACTCATTTAAAAGCAAGTACAAAAGCTGAACTAACATTTTTTAGGAGACAAGCAACTTCCTTTTGTAGCCTGCTGTGCCCCCAAACCAGCCACCTAGTCCTTTCTCCAGCCTTCATTAGGGCACAAAAGTTTCCCATGTAAGGGGTGCTGATTGGGTGGAGGTTGGTCTCTGATCAGGTGCCGGCCCCGGCAGCATTTTGCCCAGGCAGGGCCATTCATGGGGGGAGAGAGCAGGTCTCTCCTCCACCTGCACATTCCCTGCTGCGGCCCACACTTGCACCCTGACACCGCCCCTGGGGAGAGTGGGGCGTTCTCACATTTCCCGATCCTTGAGGACACTAGGGCACACACAGGTCAAGAAGCTGCCCTCAGCTGAAAAGAGACGGCGCTTCCTGCAGGAAGGGCTCGCTCCAAAAGGAAGGTTGATTGAGTCATTCCATCTTTGCTTTGAGGACAGAGCCAAACCTCCTCCCTGTGCCCGAGAGGCCCTGAGTGTCGGGCCTGGCCACCCCATCCATCCTGGCCCCTCGCGTCTGTGATCCGGCATCTCGTGAGCAAAGCCCACGGTGTCCTCTAGGCCTGGAGTCCCTTCCTCTCCCCACTTCCTTCTTCCACCTCAGCCGGGGATCCAGATCCTCAAAGACACTTCCCCTGACCGCCCGATGAGGCCAGCATCCCTAAGGGCAGGCGCCAGGAGCACCCGCCACTGTTGTGGTCTCAGAGCCTGCCCACTGCACAGTCCCATGCTCCACAGATCTGTTTGGAGTGAATGGAGCCGAGGAGCCCCGATTCAACCCCTCTCCTCCCGTGTCTTTTGTGTGGAGCAGCCACACAGTCTCCCTTAACCACTGACCGTCCACCGTTCCCCTGCCCCTGCCCGCAGCACGGCTGAGGCCCCTTCCACCCCGATCCCCTCCCATCCTTGGCGAGGAAATATTTCTGTTTTATGACTAACTCTGCTCCTCATTTCTCTCGCGTTATCTTAATGAATTAACTGGGTCCCCATCGTTCCCCCGGCCCCCCGTGGTTTATGTGCTGTACGACGATATCTGCGATCTTAGTCAACCCCACGCAGTTGTTGTGCTGGTTCCTATTACAGTAATTGGCATAAACTTTATTCTTTTGCAGAGAGATTTTTTGGCCCGCTGAGACTGCATAACCATCTGCCATAAATTGAGACTAGTACGGCTTATTTTGGTGAATGCAAAATTGGATCCCATTCTTTACTCTGTGGCTTGATTCAACTTCCAGATGGTTAATCCACATGAAGTAATAGGAATGCACCACAACTCTGCTTAGCTGAAGATGGAGACGTAATATTTATTTGCCGATGTGGAGGCCTCCGAACGCTGCCCTGTCGGGATGTCGATACATAACACAGCAGCACAGAAATGTCAGCTTGTTTCATAGGAGCGACAGCCTTCCTTCCTCCGAGTTGCCATGGGGGGACCCCCGGATGTCTTTTTTTTTTTTTTTTTTTTTTTTTTTTGGTCTGCCCTTGACCTAATCTCAAGAGGTTTTGTTCTCTCCTGGGCTGTTTCTTATCAGCTCTGTCTGCCCGTGTAGCCGGCTTCGCATCTGCTTTGACTTTAGTGCCTGTGACATTTTCATTAATACTTCTCCAAGGTTGAGCCTTTACTTCAAATATCCTGCAGCTCACGGAAGCCGTAGCTCAGCTGTGCCCAGCTAGGGGCCGCCGGGAAATTTGGCTCAGCTTCATCGACAAGCTCGGTCTTCTCCGCCCAGTTGGGCTCGTCAATCCATTTTCCTTTTTGCTTCTCCCCAACATTAGCCTGCCACGCTGGGAATGCCTGAAGGGGATCGAGGTCAGCAGATTCGGGGTGCTTAGACCCAACTGGCACTTTTACACCCAAGACTGGCTCCTGTGCCTGGATTACCTGCCCCCGGGCCAGCCAACCTTGCCCGTGCAAACTCCCCACCTACCTCAGGGATGACTGGGGCTCAGGGCCTCCGCTCAGCTCCCACGAGACCCTGTGGACCGGACCGCCTACATCTCAATCACCTGGGGTTGCGTTTTAAAAATGCAGACTCCTGGGGCGCCTGGGTGGCTCAGTTGGTTGAGCGTCCGACTTTGGCTCGGGTCATGATCTCATGTGGGTTGGAGCCCCGCGTCGGGCTCTGTGCTGACAGCTCAGAGCCTGGAGCCTGCTTCCGATTCTGTGTCTCCCTCTCTCTGCACCTCCCCTGCTCGTGCTCTCTCTCTGACTCTCAAAAAATAAATAAATGTTAATAAAAAAATTAAAAACAAAAATAAAATAAAAATGCAGACTCCTGGGGGCGCCTGGGTGGCTCAGTCGGTTGCGCGTCTGACTTCAGCTCAGGTCACGATCTCACGGTCTGTGGGTTCAAGCCCCGCGTCGGGCTCTGTGCTGTCAGCTCAGAGCCTAGAGCCTGTTTTGGATTCTGTGTCTCCTCCTCTCTCTGCCCCTCCCCCACTTGCACTCTGTCTCTCTCTGTCTCTCAAAAATAAAAACTTCAAAAAAAAAAAAAAGATTTAAAAATGCAGACTCCTGGGCCGAGGGAGACCAACCGTGCCAGTTTGCTCAGAATTATGCTGGTTTAGTGCTGGCGTCCTGCGTCCCGGGGAAAACCCTCAACTCTGGGCAAATGGGGACAGTCAGTCACCTTACGTGGGCCGTACCCCGGCCCTGCAGAATGAGAACCTTTGAGGTCTCAGGCCCAGGGTTCTGCATTTGCGTCAGTTTCCAGCAGTGATTCTGGTGCGCACCTGAACTTGGGGATCAGGGCAGGGAGCCACAAGTGCCCGCAGAGCCCATGTTTTCTCGCTTGTGTGCCTGGCACAGAGTGGATTATAGGACATTTTGCATGAATTTAGCACCAGATACCATCATCGTTTACTTCTGTGGAGTGTTTGCCTCCCTGCCGGCCGTGAGACCCTCAGGAGAAGAGGTTCTGCCCCGTTCACTTGTGCATTCTTAGTTCCCAGCTCTGTGCCTGGCCTATAGTCGACACTCCAAACAAACTGGAGGAATAATTAGATACAAGCAAATAGCCATGGTAGGGAAAGTGACCCAGACCTGTTTCCCACGTACTTTTCCAAAGTTCTGGGATGGACTTGATTAGAAATGAGATCAAGGACATTCTAGTTAGGGCAGGAATTAGATCTAGGATTTTTTTTTTTTTTTTTAAGGGAATGAAAACCTTAGAAGTCCCAAGATGGAACAAATAAGGAATTAGATCTAAGAAATTCTAAAATGGAATGGAGTGGAACTGTGAATGTTCTAAGACGGGATTGCTGTTTCTTCCTTGATCGTCCTGGGAGCTTCTGTAGGCAGAATGAACAAGAGGCCGGATGCCTTGTACCTGATTGTCACAGCTTGACATCCCTGAGTGCCTTCAAATGTTTTAAGTCTGCGTCTCCCCAGACAATCACAGCTGTGCACGAAGACTTACTCATGTGTGAGATCTCCAGGCTGGGGAGCCGGGTGGGGGTTGTGGGGAGCAGGGACCAGGGAGCCCAGAAAATAAGCTGAGCCAAGGGGAAAGGAGTGGGAACTAGTATCTGGCCCCAGCAGGATCTCAGCACCAGGATCATTCACTCCTCCACGGGCAGAGCCCAGCCACGTGACCTCCCCATCACATGAGCGCCACCCCCGGTGTGACTCCAAGTTGCCCGGGTGCCTCAGGGTAACAGACCTGCCACCTCCTCTGTCTGATAAAGATGGAAAGGCTCTCCTCTTCTCTGGATTGTGGTGCAAACACAAAGGATTGTTTGCATGGGGTTTTGTCTGTGAGTGAGCACGCCGCCCTAGCCTCAGGATCCTGGTCCCACAGCCTGCTCGGAATCAAGCTGGCAAGAGGGAGCAGATGCAAAGAGTAGAGTCTGCGACTCTAGGAGCCAGGCGATCACCTTCCAGGATTGAACCCGCCTGTGCGAACCCACTGGATTTAGTGGCCGTCAGCGTGCTTGTTCAAGTGCATCAAGGCCCCAGCGACAGGCTGCAGTGGAAAGAAGCTGGAACAGCCAAAGAGGAGACCTGGCTCAACGCCCCACTCAATGCCTCCCTTGACTGGGTCAAGTGCGTCTCTCCCTTTCCACTTCAGATTGTGTGGGCTCCACCTTCAAAACAGGTCCAGAATCCCGACCCTTCTGAACCTCGTCCATCACGACGACGCTGACCTGGCCCAGCCACTATCCTTTCTTCCTGGGAGGTTGCTCCAGACCTTCCTACCTGGCCCCTTCCCCTCCCACAGAGGAGCCAGAGGGCTTCTTTAAGTATCAAACAGGTCACATCCCTCCTCTGCTCAAAGCCCTGCCATGTAACTCAGACGGAAGTACAGATTCCCTCTACTCTGACCCTCTTTCTGCCCTCACCCCTCCTAGGCCTCTCCCTCACTCCACTCCAGCCACGCTGGCCTCCTGCTGGCTGCTTCTCCAACACTCCAGGCAACTCGCCTCAGGGCCTTTGCACTGGCTGCTTCTGCTGTCTGGAACACTCTTCCACTCCCACAGCTCATGTTCCCTTTTCAAGGGGGCTTTCCCAGGCTAACTCATATAAAACCAGGCCCTGTGCCTATGTGTCATAGTTCTTTATCCTTCACAGCACTTATGCGTGTGTGTGTATACTGCTCGTCTCTCCCAGCTGGACTAGAAGTTCCACGAGCGTCCATTTTTCCCTATCCTCAGTTCCCGGAGCCAGGTGTGGTTTGTATAAGGTTCTCAGGACGCATTTGCAAATGCAAACGTTTCTCCCATGTTACACTAGGCTGGCGACTCTCAGTGAACCACACGGTGGTTGCAAAGATCACAATATAACCGAACAGGGCTGTCCAAATGTAATGACGCCCATTAGCGTCTCTCTACCCCAGAGCAGCGATTCTGGAGCGTTCTGTGTAATCGGAGCTCAATTAAGCATATGGCACTGCTTCTTCCAGGCCATACATCCGATTCCGAGCTTCCTCGACGGCTCTGGTTTCTTTCTTTTTCCCCTGTAACAACAAACCTGGATCCACCATCGGGCAGGCCCCGTGGTCTGGATCCCAGGGGAGTGCTGGGGAATGAGATTCATACTAACAGGATTTAATCCTGAGACATTGGGCTATATATCCAGTGGCGATTTCCTGGATTTTGCAGCCAACATAAATAACAAGGAGAGGACTCCCGCTGCGTGATGTGCGATGCGTCCTGCTAGTCTGGGGCAGGAAGTTGCCCAGCCTGGGCTGTTATTGACGGACCAGGCGGGGCCTCCCTACGAAACCAGCGGCGCTGTACCCCACTCCACCCCACCCCACCCCCACCCAGTGCCAGACCATTCACTGGCCTTGTTCGTTCTTCCAGGAGGGCTGGGCACCGTGGAAAGCTTTCTCAGGGTGGGAAGAAGTTTAGAGACCGACGGCAGAGATGAGAATTAAGACACGTATTTGGCACCCCATTCCGCTGTGCAGTGAAATTCCTTTCTCGTATGTACAAGTCTGCAAGTCCCATCTCTCCCATCGGACTGTGAACTTTCGAGAAGTGAGGTCTGTGCTGCAGGCGGGCAGCTCGTGGAAAGTTGGAAGTCATCTGTGGTACCTCATTTTTATAGAACAGAGAACTAAAGAAAGAAACCGAAGTGTCTAGCAAGGCAGGCTTAGAAATAACCTACATGTCCATCTGTGGGGAAATGGACAGATAACATAGGGGGTGGTCACATGATGGAATATTATACAGTAGTTAAAAGGAGGAGTTATAAAAAAAGGAGTTAAAAGGGAGCTGCCTCTATACTTACCAGCAAGGATGAGTCTTGAAAATTAGTATTGATGGAGAAAAAAATGCAACAATGATGAGAAGATGATGTCTCTTACGTTCATTTAAAAACTACCTACTCAAGGCATCCTTCTTTGTTCTTGGATACATAAACATGTACATACACAGGTGACAGGTGTCCTGGGAGGATGCAACTACATTAAAAATGTGATGGCCCATTTCTGTGGGAGCAGGAAGGGGAATGGATTGGTGGGGAAGTTCTGTCCAGACTGATGATAATGTTGAGTACTCCTGGATGAGTGTCCTTGAGGGAATCCATTAATTCCTGTGCACCTGTCAATCAAAAATAAGTCAGTGAGTCGAGCCCCGCATTGGGTATAGAGATTACTTAAAGAAAAATGTTCAAAAGGGGCGTTCGGGTGGCTCAGTCGGTTAAGCACCCAACTCTTGATATCGGCTCGGGCTCTGTGATGACAGCATGGAGCCTGCTTGGGATTCTCTCTCCCTCCCTCTCTCTCTGCCCCTCCCTGCCTCTCAAAATAAATCAACAGGCATTTAAAAAAAATATATTCAAAAATAAGTCAGGCTCCCAATATCCCCCAGCCTACGGTGGCACAGTCCGGGCCTGGCTTCCATGAGCCTCAATCTGCCTCCTCTGTGGGAATTGAATACCTGTTCAATTCCCAAGACTTGTGCATTCATAAAACCAATGTAGGGGAGTTTTCTTGGCCAAAAAAAAAAAAAAAAAAGATGCTTTACGGAATCCTGAATATAAAAACCCACCTCCTAGTGGGTCCTCCTGTCTCCCTGTGAGATTCTGCTGATCCCTTAATTTGCATGGAACACTGCTGCGTCGGCCTGTTCTGGCTGTTGTGTCTGTTGCTTTTGCTGTTCGGTCTGCTACAGGAATCTGGTCAGCTGTAGCACCCCATTCCTTGGAGGTCTCCTTTTCCCTGGCCATGACTCAAGTTTCCCCTTGGTTCTTGTTGGTTTTTTTTTTTTTTCCCTTCTCTTTATCCGACCCACGTGTCTCGAAAATAGCTTCTCTGTGCCACTAGCTCTGCTGGGTGGGATCCAAACGTCAATGCAAGATCATCCCTCCCCTCAAGGGGGATTCAAATCGAACGCTCCCCCTTCCTTAGGCAGGTCCCCAAACGTAAGGCAAGGGTCAGGGGTGGAGAAGCGGGGATGCCCGAAGGGAGAGGTCCTCTGTTCCAAGCAGGAACTCTCATAAAGGCCCCTGACACCCAGGCACGCATGCAGAGGGGTGGGTGGACGGAAGGCGGAGGGAAGCGAAAACCGACTGCGTTTGTAAGAACGCTGGAAGGGCCTGGAAGTCCACATTCCATTTCAGAGACGGCAGATCTTTCCTCCTGTCTGCAGCCCTCAAGGACTGGCTCTGTGCGTTTGGGGGAAGGAGGGCCCCAGCTGGGAGTCCACACAGGTTGAGACAATTAGGAGGATAATTCGGGCTGAGTCATCTCGGCAGAGGCCAGGAGGAGAGTGTCGGGTGGGTGGGGTCCCCAATCAGCGTAATTGCTCCAGACTCCTGCTTCTCTTTGACACAGCAGTAAAATAAGTTAATCCACGGCTTGCAAAGGGTTGAGTCGGCTCATGCAACGTGGCATTAACGGCGAAATCTGCCTGAACCTGACACCCGGGTGGCCTGGCGGGGACCCCATCCTGGGCCAGGAAGCGGGGAACGTAGCGGGGAAAACAGGCATATTCTATCCCTGCCCTGAGTCTCCGTGCCCAGATAGGGAAAAAGGGAATAAGGCTGTCTTCTGTCAGTTCTAAGAAATCCCACCCCCCACCCCCCACCCCCCACTCCCCCGCCAACTCTGCATTTTAATAGCTGTAAAATTGGGATGTGGTTTACAACCGATCATGTCCCAGATTTGGTGAAATACGGTGCTAAGAAGAAACAAAAAAGAAAAAGAAGCATCAGTACAGGTGACGGCGTGCTGCCTCTGTGCCTCCAGGAACTCTCCAGTTTAATCGTCTCAACACCCCTATGAAACGAACGCTGATTTCGTGCCCGTTTTATGGATGGAAGAACTGAGGTTCCGAGGTGATTCTCACACCCGAGTTTCCAAGGCCAGCAAGCAAGGGATGTAAAATCTGGCAAAGTGGGTTTTTTGGATGCTTACGCGTGCACCCGTTAATTTGAAGATAGCGCGTTTGAATTTTCAGCTTGGTGCCTGATGCATGGTGGGCACTTGATGGTTTCTACCGTACCAGGCTGGCGAGCATAGCACCGCCAGGCACATGGAGGTCCGAGAAACGTTTGCTGCCTGCCGGACTAGATGGCTGTAATCGATGACTCAGGTTTCCGGAAATTGACAGAAGTTTCAAGTTTACAGAAACTTACGATTCCTGTAATCGATGCCCTGCCAACGTGTCCTGGCCCACCCGGGAGGTCACCTGCACACGGTGGCTGACGCCTCGCAGTTAACCACCCGCCCCGGCCCCACCCCAGGAGCAGCCTTCTTCAGAGGAGGATGGGCCTTGGGGGATAAATACCCCAGCTCCCTCATCTCTCAGGCGGGGCACCCTGAGTGTCATCTGTACAACCTCCCAGAGGGCCCCCCCCCACAGTGGTACCCCACACCTTAACGCATCGTTCATCGGCTTTCCTCTTCTCTCACATCCCCGCTCCCCGCTCCTGTTCTACTTCCTGGACCACCTGCCAGACAAGGTGCTGACCCCCAAATCCCTGCCTCGGGGTCTGCTTTTGGGGGAACCCAGACTGAGAATGTCTAGCGGCTGGCCAGCACTGGGGGATGTCAAAGGAATCGAATGACAATCCAGGAGACCCACGGGGAGGACGAGAGGGGGGCCAGGCCCTGAGACAACCATCGGCAGACCACTGCACAGGATGGCCAGTTCTGGAGTGGGGGTGCCGCTCAGCCCAAGGATCTGCCGAGGGTGCAGACATGGCCACAGTGGCAAAAAGACGAGGAATCCAGTGTGCATCTGTCACCGGCTTCTGTGTGCAGGGCTGGGGCTGACGTCGGGGCGAGGCCTATGCCGGCCCTCACAGACACTTAGGAGTTACTGCAACCCTGCTCGGGGCTCAGCTCACCTGGGTTTGGATCCCAGCTCTGTGGCTTTCCCACTCTGTGACCTTGGACGGGTCCCATGCCCTGTCTGAGCCTCACTTGTCTCATCTGCGCGATGGGGGTGATAAAGGCCTCTGTGTCACGGGTTGCTGAAAGGAGGCATCGAAATAACGTATAATAAATAAAATATCTCACACAGAGCCGAGTATGGAATAACCCCCCCGCCCCAACTATGCGGGCTGAGGATGCAGGTGGGGTCGAAGGCCAGCTTTGGAGACTCTCGGTGTCTGAGTTTCCATTTCCCTTTATCTGAAAGATAGGAGGGAAATACCCTCCCCATGGAAGTGTTGTAAAGATTTAAAGGGATTAGGTACAGGAAGCTCAGGGTCAGTGTGCAGTGGCCACACAGCAAACGTTAGCTGGAGCCACTGGTGTTAGGAGCTAATCAAAACTTATTAATTAATTAAGTACTTAATTAAATGTTTATGTATTTTGAGAGAGACAGGGAGTGAGAGAATCCCAAGTAGGCTTCGTGCTATCGGCGCAGGGCTCCAACTCATGAACTGCAAGATCATGACCTGAGCCAAAATCAAGAGTCAGACGCTTAACCGACTGAGCCACCCAGGCGCCCTTAGTCAAAATTAATTTTATTTCCTTGACATTTTCTATGCTCCTATGACACTGACCTTTTGGATCCTACCACAGGGCCTTTGCACATACTGTTTCTACTGCCTACAGTACTGTTTCCTCCTTTCTTTATCACCTCCCAGGACCTTTAGCTCTTAGCCCATGTGGCACTTCCTCAGGGAAGCCCTCTGTGGCCCCACATTCTCATGGCGGCATGTCCCCTCCTTGCCATGTGCTTGGCTGACCGCCAGCTCCTTGTGCTTGTTGAATGTTGCCTCTCCGTTTAGTCTATGAACCCCATGAAGGCAGAGGCTGTCTCTTTTACTCACACCGCCTTCCTTACCTCCGTGCAGATTCTGGCAGTACAGTCATCGTTCCACGGATGTACGTTGAGTGAGTATCTGAGGAGGGGGCTAATGTCTAAAGAAAGATCCTGAAAGAGTGACTCAAAAACAAAGAGCTTGGGGCTGGGAGGGGTGAGAGAAGTGAGTTGTGTTCCTTTCTGCCGTGCAGCTCAGAGCTGGAGGGAAGGGTCATGTTTGGGGCTGGTGCGGGAGGAAGGGGGGGGCGGGGCGCTCATTCAAAGCCCAGCTCTGACTCTTACCGGTCTGGTGACGCTGCCCACACGCTGTTTTTCAGTTTCCTCCTGTGTGAAACGGAGACAACCACGCATCGCGAGGAGCTGTCAGGGAGGGTAAATAGGATTATCTGAGTGCATAGCCTGGCAAAGCCAGCCCTGTCTGCAGACAGAAGTTACTTCTTCCCCTTAGAAGAAGGGTCTCTTTGCCTAGCTGGCGGGTGACACCCTAGAACTCCCCGCTGAGCCTGGTGCCCGGGGACGCGCCACGGTTCTGAGGCCGTCACCGCCCTCAAAGTCATAATTGCCGGGTCAGATTTAATTGTGTACTAGAGAGCAGATGGCCACCCCGGGCGGCTCTGACACTTTGCTCCGTCTGCTCGCCTGGCGGCGCGGCCCAAGTGGGCACAGGGGCCTTTGTTCTCGAGATTCATGCAGAAGTCAGGCTGCGGCGGTGTGGACATTTTCCAGGCCAGTCTTGCCTGTTGCAGAGCCTTCTCCGGCCATGCTCTGTGTGGTCTGCCATGGGAGACTTGGGACCGAGTCTCGGGGCAGGGGGGATGCAGGGCAGAGGGTGGGGGGGTGGAGTGAGGGTGCAGAAATGGTCGGCAAGGAGAAGAGAAGGTCCCCAGAGGCAAGAGTTTTGTCTTCAGCTCTCAGGAGGGCTGCGGAAGGGGCTGGCCCGGGCCCTGGGGATGGCTCAAGGTACCCACTCAGGGTCAGCTGCTCAGTCCGTCCCTGCAGCACCACGTGCAGAATGGCTTCTCCTCCCTGGCCTCAGTTTCCTCATCTCTGAAATGGGAATAACAGTACCTATGGGATGAGGGAATGTAATCGTAAAGAAATGTTATTATTATTTTTTTAAAACGTTTATTTTTGAGAGAAACAGAGACAGAATGTGAGTGGGTCAGGGGCAGAGAGAGAGGGAGACACAGAATCCGAAGCAGGCTCCAGGGCTCCGAGCTGTCAGCACAGAGCCGGACGCAGGGCTCGAACTCCCGAGCTGTGAGATCGTGACCTGAGCCGAAATCAGGAGCCAGACGCTTAACCGACGGAGCCGCCCAGGCGCCCCTCGTGGCTCACGTTTTTTCATGGTTACTAGTGGGTCCGTTGCGGTGGTGTTTCAGGAGTAACTAAAGCACACACACTCACCCACACATGCTCATCCATATACGCACGCTCACACATATACACCCGCGTACTCTCTCACACACACGCACACACACGCACTCATGCATGCACACAATCTTTGCCACCAGTGAGGTGTTCGTAGACTCCTGCCATGACGCCACCACCAGAACGAGTATCTTCGTGTGGATCATTTGTCTTTGCTACTTTCGAATTCTCTCCTGAGGAGCAAATCCAAAGTGGGAGGTCCCTGAATCTTGCTGTCATTTTGCGGGGGGTTGAGGGTGGCGTTTCTTTTTTTTTTTTTTAATTTTTTTTTTTTTTCAATGTTTATTTATTTTTGGGACAGAGAGAGACAGAGCATGAACGGGGGAGGGGCAGAGAGAGAGGGAGACACAGCATCGGAAACAGGCTCCAGGCTCTGAGCCATCAGCCCAGAGCCCGACGCGGGGCTCGAACTCACAGACCGCGAGATCGTGACCTGGCTGAAGTCGGACGCCTAACCGACTGCGCCACCCAGGCGCCCCTGAGGGTGGCGTTTCTAGCAGGGCTGTTCAACCAAGGGACAGACTGTCTCGCGTGGCAGTGAGCCTCCCGTGCCTGAGGTGTGCAAGACCATCAGGGCAGGCGCCCGTTGATCTGACAACTATTCTTTGGGCCTCACGGTGCGCTGGGCCTGTGCTGAGGACACAGGCGACACGGTCCCTGCCTTCCTGGAGCTCACAGCCCAAGGGAGGGGGCCCAGGGGTCAGGGGCAACGACCTCGCAGTGCATGTCATGCTGTGCTGGGCCGTGAGGGGGCGCCCAGCGCTGTTTTGCTCCCCTGCTCCTGTCGCGCGGACCCCACAGCTCTGCGTGTCGAGGTGCATCTGTGCTTGGGCCGCCAGTCCCTCGGGTATCACATGCTTCCCAGCACCTCAGCTCCACCGACCTGTGGCCCTTTCCTTCATGTCTCCCACACGAAGCCATTTGTTCTGGGGGCTTCCAGGCGCTGTTCAAACCCGGCTCTAGGCCAGAGGTGGCTTGAGGCTTTACCTCTCCGTTTCCACTTCACGGAAATGGGGATGGTAATCCAGTGGGATCCATTTCTAGCCCCTCATAGGTCATGATCGAGGTTCCTGGAAAACAGAATCCAGATTTTCCTCTGGGGACCAGTCTCCCTCCCATCCCAGACTGTGGATTTGGGGTGGGGCCGATCCCACTCCCTCACTCCAAGTGTGGGCCTTTGTGTAGACCTGGCCAATGAGACACCACTGTGATTGGTTGAAAAAATGGGCCTATGAGAGCCAGCAAATGGTAACACTATGACTTAGGCTGAAAGTACTATGGGACAGACACACTCTTTCTGGTGTGGTGGCTAAGCCACAGGAGGCAAGCCTTGAGCTTCTGGGGGATCTCCTATTGTCAAAGAGAGAGGGTCTATCTGGAAAGACACCGGAATGGAGGCAAGACAGGGAGAGAGACTGGTTTCTAAATTGAGCACCTGGATGCAGCCATGCCTGAAGCTAATGCAATGATGTAAGTCAATGCATTTCCAAGCCAGTTTGAGCACGGTTTCTTTACTTCCTTCCTAACTGTTCTCTTGACCCCAGTCACAACCCCACATCTCTTGCTTTCTCCCGACTGGACGAAAGATCTTGCTTACTTGCCTTGGTGTCACCGGCCAGTAGGAATCACTACATCTGGGGCCCCGACAGAAGGGATGTAAACTTAGTGAACAAAGGCACAGTTTTTGAAAATACTAAGGATTGGTGTTTGCCTTCCAGGAGTACTGGGGTCCCACTGAAGGGGTCACATTATGACCCCACCCCACCCTGCACTCCCTGGCCTCTTACTGTCAGGCATGCTCATGATGGGGCAGAGAAAGCCACATTGGCCAAACTCTGGCCCGAGTTTTCGGAGTTCTTGACGCTGCAAACTATACATCTGAATATTCCCTCGATTAGAGTCTTGAGGACTTTTTTTTTTCCCCCTGCATTGAGTTCCTGGATTTATTTTGAGCCAAATGGCTCTTCACCCAAACTCCTCTGCCTCCTTTTAAAACCCAAGGCCACGTCCAACCTCGCAGGCCCAAACCGCGCTTACATAACCTGCAGTGACACTAAGTGTTTGTGAGGCCAGCCGGAGCGGGGCTGGGGCCGCCCGCTCTGGAGCACAGGGGACATTTTGTCCTGCAAAACGGTGCTGTTTGGTGTGTGTATGTGTGAGCGTGTGTTTTTCCCCTCCCGAAATTCAAAAACAGCTCCTTTTGCTCAAGCTGTCAAAAAAGGAGGAGGAGGAGAAGAAAAAAGTCTGCAATAATTTCAGTGTTGGGCCCAGATCAAGAATTGCAAATGCTAAGAGAATATTTTCCAAAGTTGTGAGGTGAGTAGGAGTCGCCAAGCTACGGGAAATCAGAGACTGACTGACCTTGTGTAATTTCCAGGGGCCCTGTCTCCTGGCTCGCCCCTCAGCGGTGATTGGGGGTTTTTCTCTGCTCATCATCGCTCGCAAGGATCTGGTCCTTTCCAGACCAGACCACGTGCCTGGCGCTTCTCCCTTATCTCATTTCTCCCTCGCAGGCAGGTCCTCTTGTCCCCAAATCAAGTTCGGAGAAGTCGATGGGACTTGCCCAAGGTCAGCAAATCATTGATTACGGGAGAGTGGCGATCTGAATCCGGTTCTACGTGACTCCCAAGTCCAGACTCTGCCCTGAGCACATTATGTGGATGTAAGCACCCACTGTGTGCAGATAGATAGGGTTTCATCTTTCACGCGTCTTTCTTTACATTTATTTATGTTTGAGAAACAGAGTGAGACGAAGCGTGAGCGGGGGAGGGGCAGAGGGAGAAGGAGACACAGAATCGGAAGGAGGCTCCAGGCTCCGAGCCGTCAGCACAGAGCCCCACGCGGGGCTCGAACCCACAAACTGTGAGATCATGACCCGAGCCGAAGTCGGACGCTCAACCGACTGAGCCACCCAGACGCCCCTCATGCGTCTTGCTTGCTGCATACCCAGCGAAGACGTGGCCTTCAAGCTTGCAACCGGTCTTCTGAAAGTGGGCATTTGGTGCTTCTGTTGGGGGAGTTATGGTCAGGGGGGTGGCACCTGCAACCACCTAGCTGAGGCCGTGATGAATGCCCCTGTGACCTGCTTCTTTGATGGAGAAATCTGAGGCCTGGGATCCATCCCAAACGGTCACCTAACTCAGAATCCGCCTCCGTGGCACAAGACAACGACACAAAGAAACTGTTGAACACCTACTGTGTGCAGGATGAACCTCGTCTGGTTTAATTCTTGCAACAGCGCCTGAAGCCAGGTGCTGCTGTGTATAGCCACTTTAGAAATGGCAAAACTGGGCTGAGAGAGGCAAAGGGATTGTCCAAGATCACACAGCCCGGAAGCAGTGAAGCCGGGATGAAGCCCATTCAACTCATGTGTCCTCAGTGCCCGCTCTGCGCCAGACGGGGGCCCTGGCAATACGGAAGTGAATGAGGCACACTCCCTGACCTTAAGGAATCCAGTTGAAGAGATGGGCTGTTGACTTTACAAGATGATGGTACTGGGCTAGGGGGAGCACAGAGGCCTAGGAGGCCCTTGGATAGTCAGGGAGGGCTTCCTGGAGGCAGTGATCGTCCATACTGAGACCCACCAGTCTGGGAGGTCCATTTGGCAGAGGCTGCGTTTGTCCTGGTCGCCACTGTGTTCCCCAGTACGGTGGCACCCCAAATGTACTCAATAAATCACTGAATGAGTGGGAGAGGTCAAGGTAAGAGGAAGCAGTCATCATAGACAGAATAATGGCTCCCCAAGATGTGCAAGTTCTAAGCCCCAAAACCTGTGACTATGTTTCCTCGCGTGGCACAAGGGACTTTGCAGATGCGATTAAGGTTAAGAATCTCTAGACGGGAGATTATCCCTGTTTATCTGGGGGTAGTCGGTAAGGACGCTGTAATCACATGGGCCCCTCAAAGCAGAGCATCTTTCTGGCCGTTCAGAGGGAGATGTGACTACGGAAAGAGGGCCAGAGACATGCAGCGTTACTGGCTCCGAAGGTGAGGGAAGAAGGCCTCTAGAAGCTGAAAGAGCCCAGAACCCAGATCTCGCCTCCAGCCTCCAGAAAGAAATGCCTTAATTTTAGCCTAGTGGGACCCTGACCTCCAGAACCGGAAAGTAATATATGTGCGTCATTTTAAGCCATGAGGCCTGTAGCAGTTTGTTACAGCAGTAACAGGAAGCTAACACAGTGGAAGAGGGTTGCAGGCACGGGGAACAGTATGTGCAAAGTCTGCAGGTGGGAAGGGACACACTGAGCCAGCAGGTGCCCCGGGCCTGCCACCCCTCCCCTTACTTACCAAGACACATTGCCAGTGAAACAGGGGGGCATTTACCGGCACGGGCAGGCTCCAGAAGGCTCCCCTCGTGTGTGCACCCATAGGGCACGTTCTTGAAAGCAGACCCCCCGGCAGGTCACACACAGAGAACACCCCTCACCTCTGGCCTCCCTTCTTTCCAGGGATCTTGTGGACACAAGGTGAAATAGCACCCTTTGGAAAAAGGAAGAAGGCTTGACCAACATAACGGGGGTCAACTGTCTGCACGGAGCTCTGTTTTGCTCTCATGGTCACAATACAATGACCACAATGTGAAACATTATGCGGTCTCCTGCCTGAGCTTCCCCTGAGCCCTGTGAGGTCTGCGGGGCCGAGAGCAACATGAAGGAGGACAAAGATGCTCAGAGAGGTTCGCCGGCCTGCCCAAGGGCGCCCAGCGTGTTGCGCAAGAGCTCAGCTCCGATCTGTGTCCTCTGATGCTCTTTTCCGTCCCCCACGCCACCTCTTGCCTGAAAGGGGAGTGATATGCAAGTGTTTCTTTTCTTTTTTTTAAGTTTATTTGTTTATTTTGAGAGCGAGCGAGAACAAGCGAGCGAGTGAGTGCACGGCAGGGGAAGAACAGAGAGAAGGAGAGACAGGATTCCGAGCAGTTTCCGCACCATCAGCGCAGAGCCGGATGCGGGGCTTGAACTCACGGACTGTGAGCTCATGACCTGAGCCGAGATCACGAGCCAGACGCTGAACCAACTGCACCACCCAGGCACCCCCAAGTGCTTTTTTTCTTTTTTAATTGTGGTAAAGTACATATAAAATGATAATTTTGGCCATTAAAATTTTTTTTTAATTTATTCATTTTTGAGAGACAGACGACCAGTGGGGGAGGGACACAGAGAGAAAGGGAGACACAGAATCTGAAGCAGGCTCTAGGCTGTCAGCCCAGAGCCTGATGCGAGGCTCGAACTCACAAACCAGGAGATCATGACTTGAGCCGACAGAGCCACCCAGGTGCCCCTCGACCACTTTAAAGGGAACGATTCAGTGGCGTTGAGTATATTTACGAAGCTGTGCAACCCTTGCTTCTTTTTTTTTTTTAATTTTTTAATGTTTATTTTCGAGAAAAGGAGAGAGACAGAGTGTGAGTGGGGGAGGGGCAGAGAGCAGGGAGACACAGAATCCCAAGCACGCTCCGGGCTCCGAGCTGTCAGCACAGAGCCCGACGTAAGGCTCGAACTCACGAGCTGCGAGATCATGACCGGAGCCGAAGTCAGACACGCAACTGACTGAGCCACCCCCCAGTCACCCCTATGCAACCCTCACTTCTAACTAGTTCTGGAACATTTTCACATCCAAAGGAAACCTTGAATCCCTTATAACAGTCACTCCCTTCCTCCCCGAGCTCCCGGCAACCACTAATCTATATTCTCTGTTTCTATAGATTTGCCTGCTCTGGACCACCCCACAAAAGCGGAATCGCGCAACACGCGGTCTTTTGTGACTCGCTCCTTTCACGGACGCGTAATGATGTCAGGCTTCATCCAGGCGGTAACATGTGTTTCTACTTCATTCCTTTTTAAGGCTGAGTAATATTCCGCTGTGCGGATAGACCACGCTGTGTCCGTTCATCTGTCGAGGGACGTTGTGTTCCTTCCACTGAGCACTTGGGTACGCGTTTTTGCTGGAGCACCTGTTTTCAGTTCTTTGGGGCCTATACGTAGGCGCGCGCTTGCTGGGTCGTAGGCACGACTCTATGTTTAACTTAACCGGGGAGGCTACAGGTTGAACTTGGGGCAGCACAGATTCTGGGGCACCAGTGAAGGTCAATAAACGAATGCGGACACTTACGCCTCCTCGTTAACTTGCATGCTGTCTGGGCACTTCCGTCAGGGCTGCGGCAGCCACCAAGGCAGACGTGTCCTTCAGCCACATGGACAATGGGGACTGTGATGTGTCCCCTGAGGGAGCACGGAGACATGTAACATCGGGGCTTCCACCGGGAGGTGAGGTTCAGGTGGTGTGTAACAGGTAAGGCAGAGCCATCGGCTGGCGAACAGGGATGAGGAGAGAATTTTGGGCAGAGGGGACAGCACCGCAAAGACAGGTAAGCTGGGTGTCGCCCAAACTCACCTTTTGTAAAGAGGGGGAGACTGACGTCAGCCCCAGAGAGGGGAAGAGACTGGCCCAAAGCTTGTTACGGCTAAAATCCAAACGATAACCAGTGTCCACACCTGAGACTGATCCCAGCTTGGGACAGAGGCTGCTGGCCAGTTTTAAAAGAGCAGGGAGCGGGGCACTGTGTGGCTCAGTCAGTTAAGCCTCCGACTCTTGATTTCGGCTCAGGTCACGATCTCGCGGTCCGTGAGTTCGAGCCCCGCATCGGGCTGTGTGCTGACAGCTCGGAGCCCGGAGCCTGCTTCTGATTCTGTGTCTCCCTCTCTCTCTGCCCCTCCCCCACTTGTGCTCTGTCTCCTTCTCAAAAATAAATAACCCTTTTCTAAAAATTAAAAAAACATAAGCTGAGGACCAGACCGAGCTGGATTAGAGTCCTGCCGCAGCCCCTGCCTAATTGTGTGACTTCTGCCAAGCCCCCTCCCCTCCGAATCTCGGCACAGGGACGGAAGAGTGGTGTTTGGGGACTAAAATAAAATAAAGAGAGTGGCCGCTATTGTTTATGGGGTATGAAGCTCCTTAAATGCGCCATTTGGCCGTGTTCTCAAAAGAGCCGTGTGAAGGGAGGGGACGCGGAGGCACAGAGAGATGACATCAATTTTTTTTTTTTTTTTATTGTGGTGACATTCCCGTAACCTAAAACCCACCGTTTTTTTTTTTTTTTTCAACGTTTATTTATTTTTGGGACAGAGAGAGACAGAGCATGAACGGGGGAGGGGCAGAGAGAGAGGGAGACACAGAATCGGAAACAGGCTCCAGGCTCTGAGCCATCAGCCCAGAGCCTGACGCGGGGCTCGAACTCACGGACCGCGAGATCGTGACCTGGCTGAAGTCGGACGCTTAACCGACTGCGCCACCCAGGCGCCCCTAAAACCCACCGTTTTAACCATGCTAAAATGTATCATTCATTGGCGTTTAGTACATATACACTGTTGCATAACCACCACCTCCGGGGTAGTTCCAAAATGTTTACGTCACCCCAAAAGAAGACCCTGGACCCATTAGCAGGAACTGCCCCCCTCCCCTCTCCTCTGAGCACCTGGCAAACCACTAATCTGCTCGCTGTGTCCATGGGTCCGCCTATTCTGGATGTTTCGCGGCCACGGAATTGTAACAATATGTGACCTTTTGTGTCTGGCTTTCCGTTTAGCGGAATGTTTTCAGGGCTCCTCCATACTGTAGCGTGTGTCTGTCGCTCGCTCTCTTTTCACTGCTGAATGATACTCGATCACACGAATTCACCACATTTTGTTTATGCATTTGTCCGTTGGCGGACGCCGGGTTTTGCCCCCCACCTTTCAGCTGTTAGGAATAGCGTTGTTATGTACATTCGTGTCTTAAGTTTTTGTTGGAACAGACATCTGTGTTTTTTTAAAGTTTATTTATTTATTCGGGGGGCGGGGCAGAGAGAGGAAGAGAGAGAATCCCAAGCAGCCTCCGCATGGTCGGCACAGAGCCCGATTCGGGGCTCGATCCCGCAAACCGCGAGATCACGACCTGAGCCAAAATCCAGAGTCGGGACCTTAACCGACGGAGCCACCCAGGCGCCCCCAAATATCTGTTTTTTCATATCCTCAGGTATCTACCGAGGAGTGGGCTTGCCAGGTCATCTGGCAATTCTAAAGTTGAACTTACTGAGGAGCAGGAATCTACTTTTAACCTCTCAGCCACGCAGCCTGTGAAGCTCAAGGTAGAGCTGGTGTTTCCGATTCGAATCCAAGCTGTCCTCCACAGCGCTCTCCTGGTGCTGAGGAGTCCTGAGGTGTCTGTGTGTGTTAGGGCACGACGCAGCCTTGGAGAACCGTCACGGCCCTCGATTAAGAACTCAGAGGAGGCATGGTCTGGAGCCAGCGGAATTGCCTCGGAGGAGGTGAGACGGTCATCAGGAGAGGTGCTCACGTGTGAACTTGAAGGAATAAGGTGTGTGAGGGGCCGAACGGGTGTCAGAAGTCCTCGCGGATGACCGGTGGGGTTTAAAGCTCAGAGGTGGGGATGTATTCCACATCTGTGACCGTCAACAGGATGTGGAGGGGGCTGGAAATAGCTTAGAAGGTCCCAGAGACCCCGTTCAAGCCCGCTGTGTCACGCAGGCCAACACGTCCCTCCACCTTGGTTTTCCCATCCACAGAATGGTACTGCCAGTCGAACTCTCTCTAAGAGCTGAGGGATGGAAGTAACATGCGTAGGCGGCTGGCACCTGTTAAAGGTTCCGTGAATCACAGCTGGCACCGCTGTGCTGATGGCTGTTAGGATTATTTCACCTTAGAGACTTCCCAGCCTGGGTCCAAGGCCCACGTCTGCCCTGAGCTAATCTTGTTCCCAAAAAAGCACAGGGCAGATTCCATTCGAATGAACACCCTCGCATTCGAAATACATTCCTTACACAATTTCTGCAGCGTTTTCGCAGTGTGATCTCCCCTTCTAACATCTTTAGGGATTTAAAAAGTATATTTGCAACAAAGAGGCCTTTGTCTGCTGGCCTGGGCAGTCTGGTGGGGATATTACTCGAAATCTGATCGGCGGCCGCCGGCCACAAACCTGCCGTATTGTGCTCCCGCCGTGGTAGTGGTGACTGCCGCTGGGTTAAATCGGGCCTTTTGTCAGGGCAGGAAGGGCCAGCAGATACGTGATACAGCAGGGCCTTACCCTTGCAGGGGCCAACAATCCCTTCCCTGAAGTGGCCCGGCCGTGGTGATCCATCACAGCAGCCTCAGGAGGGGCAAGAGCTCCAGCCCAGCTTTCCGGATGAGGAGGAGGCGAAGGACTTGGCCAAGGCCACCCGACATGTGAATGGCAAGGCTGGGATTTGAACTACGATCTGAACGTAAGCCCCATGCTTCTCGGTGGGACCAGACACTGGGTTTTGGGTCCAATCATTTAGCAAACATACGTGGAATACTGTATGTTTGTGCCTGTTCCAAGCACTGGGGATCCAGTAGTGAGTTGGACAAAAACATTGGTTCGTTCATTCATTCATTTGTTCATTCACTCAACTAATATTGATTGAGCTCCTACTATGTGCCGGGAGCTGCAGAACCAAACGAGGGACTGTCCAGCAGGAGATCCGCTTTATAATTTCACACACCTCGTCATCTCATGCTGTGTGGCACAGACCCAGAGCTCAAGGGAACAGCCATGTTCCTAGCTTTTTCCCTGTTGCTTTCCCGATGCCCGTTACCACGCCTGGCACCCAGTCGGTTGCTTTGACGAGAAGCAACTTGATGAGCACAGCTGTCTACCGAAGTACCATCCACAGCAACCAAAAGGTAGAAATAACCCAAGTGTCCGTCAATGGACGAATGAACACACAACACGTGGTCCATCCGTGCAATGGAATATTCTTCAGTCATGAAAAGGGATGAGGTACGGACACCTGAATGAACCTCAAAGACCTTACGCTGCGTGAAGCAAGCCTCGCGCAGAGCTCATATGTTGTATGGTCCCGTCGACATGAAATATCCAGAACAGGCAAGTCGGGAGAGACAGAACACACAGCCTGGTGGTTACCAGAGGCCGGGGGAAGACGGTACAGGGAATGACTGCTTCATGGGAATGAGATTTCCTTTAGAGGGATTGAAAAAGGGGTTGAAAAAGTGTCGAGCCCCTCTGGGTGGTTTCCCAAATGGTCAGAGGTCAGGGTGGGTGTGGGGTTCTGTCTGGAACTCGTCTTGGAAATGCGGCCCCCAGAGAGGTCTGGGGGTAGGGGGCTTGTCAAACCAGGTTGAAGGGTCTGTTGTTACTGAAACGTATTGCCGTGAAGCAGCATGAGCAGGGCTCACCGTCTCGCCTTTACTCGCTCCTCAAACTGCCAGGAGGCACCCAAATGTCTGCGCCTGGGGGGCTGAGGCTTCCCTGGGCCTCTGAGGTGTGGTGGAGATGCATCAGCTTCGAGACGTGCAGGAGAGCGGAGCCCTTTCTTGGGCTCCAGCCTGGGTTCTCCGGGAGACTGTGGAATTCACCTCCGAGCTCTGGGTGCCTCCAGGGCGAAATTCGACTCCGCAGAGCTACAAGGCCTTCTCAAGTAGCTGTCTTTGGTTGGAGGAGTTGTGCAGACTTAGTCCTTCTGGGGGTTGAGGGAGGGGTTCTGATTTCCTGGGTCTAAGGAATTTCACAAGCGAGGGTCAGGAAAGCAGGTTCTAGCCCAGGGTGGAGACTGGTGTTGAACTTGCTGGCTGATCCCCGGAGGGCCTCTCGACTCTAAACTGGATCTTCCTCACTGTGCCACGTCTTGGCAGAAGCAGAAGGGTCCAGAAACATGACCAGGATCTCAGTGGGTTAGCCCATGAAATATTACTGTAGAAATATTACTGTCACCACCCAGACTCAGTCCTCACTGTTGTCTCCAGGCCAAACTATTACACATAGATTATTTAGTTATTATTTTTATTTATTTATTTTTTATTTGAGAGCGCGAGAGAGAGAAAGAGAGAGCACAAGTGGGGGAGGGGGCAGAGAGAGGGAGAGAGAGAATCCTAAGCAGGCTCCCAGCTGTCAGCACAGAGCCTAATGAGGGCCTGAACCCCCACACCATGAGATATGACCTGAGCCAAAATCGAGAGTTGGACGCTTACCGATTGAGCCACTCAGATGCCCCTGCACACAGATTATCTATTTGTTTGTTTATTTGTTTATGTTTATTTGAATTTATTTATTGTTTTTGAGACAGAAGGAGAAAGAAAGCACGAGTGGGGGAGGGGCAGAGAGTGGGAGAGAGAATCCCAAGCAGGTTCCAGGTTCAGTGCAGAGCCCAACTCAGGGCTTGATCCCATGACCTTGGGATCATGACAGGAGCCGATATCAGGAGTTGGATGCTCAACCCACTGAGCCACCCAGGTGCCCCTGCACGCAGATTTTTAACATTTCAAAATATTTGTCTCATTTTCTGTTGACTATGAAGCATTAAGGGTTAAAATATTTTGTTTTTTCTGTTATCTGATTTTGAGTTATCATTACAGTTATCAGTGGCATACAGTTGACCAAAGTAACAGAAATAGAGTATACGTTTTTAATAAAATTATTATAAAATCGTTATTATAATGATATAATTGTTATAAAATACTTGTCATAATAACATAATTATAAAAATAATTCCATTTTAGGAAATAATTATTAACTGTTTGGGGGAACCTGTCCCGTAATTAAAGACTATGAGGAGAATCACTATCAAACTCTTCCTCTGCCTAGAGGACAAGCTAATGTGTATGTTGCTCAAACCCAACGGGTCGGCAGCTAGCTTCTTTTAAAAAAATTTTGTTGTTGTTGTTAATTACTGGCTGAACCTATTACATGTCACGTGAGATGAAATGTGGATTGACTGTAATAGAATGAAATGCTATTATTTATGTGTTTGTTCGTTTAGAGAAAGAACAGGGGAGGGTAAGAGAGAGAGGATCCCAAGCAGGCTCTGCATTGTCAGCAGAGCCCGACGCAGGGCTTGAACTCATGAACCGCAAGATCATGACCTGAGCTGAAGTTGGACGCTTAACCGACTGAGCCACCCAGATGCCCCCCACCGAAATGCTTTCTGATATATCTAATAAAATATATTTTAGCACCTAATTGGATAATACACGCTGAGTCTGGACAATTCTTATCCATGGGTTTTACCCCGTGTATCTTGGAAAAGTCCCTGGAAAGCATTCTAGTTGATTTAAAAGACCCAGAATGTACTGAGTTGCATAGTGTACCCCCAAAATTCAGGTCCACCCAGAGCTTGTGGGTGTGACCTTATTTGGAGGCAGGGTCTTACTTGCAGACGTCATCAAGTTAGAACGTGGCAGGCACTGGATTAGGGTGGGCCCTACCTTCAGTATGACCGGTGTCCTTGTAGGACAAGGAAAGGGAAATTTGGATACAGAGACACAGGAGGAAGAGGCCACGTGGGGATGGAGGCAGAGACTAGAGGGAAGGCCAAGCATGGCTGGTGGCCACAGAAGCTGGAAGAGGCAAGGAAGGACCCTCCCCTAGAGCCTTTGGAGGGGGCACGGCCCTCCAACACCTTGATTTTGGACTTTTATCCTCCAGGACTCTGAGAGAATACATTCCTGTTGTTTGAAGCCACCCAGTTTGCGGTGCTTTGTTATGGGAGCCCTATGACGTTACTGCACGGGGTCACTACCCATCTAGCAGCTGCTGGAAGATGGTTTTCCTCCCGCTGGTGACATGACACAAGGGTGAGCAGTGAGACCCTTGGGGAGGGAGGGAAGAAGGAAGCAGGAATGGAGGAAGGAAGGAAGGAAGGATGGAAAGAAGGAAGGAAAGAAGGAAGAGAGGAAGGGAGGGAGAGAGGGAGGGAGGCAGGAAAGAAAGAAGGAAAGGAGGGAGGGAGGGAGTGAGAGGGGGGGGACGAAGGAAGGAAGGAAGGAAGGGAAGAAGGAAGGAAGGGACAGAAGGAGGAAGAAAGGGAGGGAGGGAGAGAGGGAGGGAAGGAGGGAGGAAGGAAGGAAGGAGGGAGGGAGGGACAAAGGAAGGAAGGAAGGAAGAAAGAAAGAAGGAAGAGAGAGAAGAGGGAAGGAAGGGACAGAGGGAGAAAGGGAGGGAGGGAAGAAGAAGGAAGAAAGGGAGGAAGGAAAGGAAGGAAGGGTGGGAGGAAGGAAGGAAAGAAGGAAGGAAGGAAGGAAGGAAGGAAAAAGATGGTTTATGAAATATCACAAATCTGGTCTCAAAGGGGTCAGCTCTGCGAGGGGTGGGATCTTGTCAGTCTTATTCAGTATTGTTTCTCCAGAGCCTAGAACAGAGCCGTACAAAAGGCAGGCCCACAGTAGATGCTAAATGCCCAGAGAGGCGGTGACTCACCCAAGCTCACACAGCGTAACAGCGGTGGGGCTGGGACCTGAAGTCAGGGTGAATCCCGACTTCGGACTGTTGGCCTCACCTATATCTTGGTCAAGTGTCGGCACCTAGCCTGGCGTCTTGAGGGCATGGAGATAAATGTGACACAGGCCTGGGCCCTCATGAGCTTGTGCTCCAGTTCTGGTGACCGACAGAGACACGTGAGGCTGGACCACAGGGATGCTTGCTGAGCGCTGAGACTCGGTGCAAAAGGGCCTGAGAACAGACAGCGGGGAGCTGGTCACTGTCCCCAAGGTCAGGGCAGGCTTCTGAGGATCCGTGCCCCACCTGCCCCAAAGGCAGTGTTTTTCAAAATTACTTGATGTTGACCCAAAGTAAGAAACATATTTTATACAAATACAGTAATAAACACACAAATGAAACAAAAGTTTCACCAGATAAATCTTACTTGGGTACTTACCTGGGTAGTTTAAGGCTTTTATGATTGTTTATTATTAACATACATAATGTACAGTTACCATGTTAACCGTTTATAAGTGTAAGGTTCAGAGACATTAAGTATATTCACAATGTTGTGCAACTATCACCACTGCTCATTTCTAGAACCTTTTCATCACTCCGAACAGAAACTTTGTACCCATAAAATGGTGACTCCCCACTGCCCCCTACCCCAGCTCCTGGTGACCTCCAGCCCACTTTCTTTTTTCTAATTTTTAATTTTTTAGAAAGAGAGAGTGAGCGCACAAGGGGGAGAGAGGGGCAGGGGAGAGAGAGAGAGAGAGAGAGAGAGAGAGAGAGAGAGAATCTTAAGCAGGCTCTATACTCAGTGTGGAGGCCGACACAGGGCTCAATCCCACGACCTTGGGATCTTGACCTAAGCTGAAATCAAGAGTCAGATGCTTAAGTGACTGAGCCACCCAGGCACACCCCCACCCCCAGATGGATTTTTAAACGTATCAATCGGTCACAACCCTCCCATGAAGTGGGGTCTTGCAGGATGAATAGGAGTTTGCCGGGCCCAGAAAGACAAGTAACAATGAGACCAGGGGAAGGCCCCAGAGCCGGAGGGACTGAACAAGGAAGACTGAACGGCAAGGGCCCTTGCTGTTTGGCAAAACCGTTGGGCTTAATCTATTGAGTTTTAGAAATGTTCTGGACCCCCAACCTTGCCACTTTCTCTGGATGGCACAACGTCTTCATTCATTCATTCATTCATTCAGCAAATGTATGTTGAGCAGTCCCTACCTGGGGCCAGCAAACAGTAGGGACCCAGAACCAGGGAGAGTCCCTCCCTGCCCGGCACTCACTATTGAGTGGGGTGGACAGAGATTCGTCGAACGATCCCACGAGATAAAGCTGGATGGATGTCCACCATCACGGATGCCACGCTACCCAGGCCTGGGATGAAGAGAACATTCTGAAGTCAGCTTTTGGGGAAGACTTCCCTAAGGATGCGGTAGCTGAGCTGAGGGAGACTATGCCTCACCTGGGGGAAAGGGGGCAGGGGCGGGAAAGAGCCTCCCAGCTGTGGGCATTGCACCTGCAAATTCTGCGAAACACAAAAAACAAGGTGTGGCTGGCAGACCGTGGCGAGGAACTTGATCGTCACTGCCCAACACTGGGATCCACTGTGCATGTTAAGGGTGTGGGGAGGGTGGGGGCGGGGCAGGGGAGGGGTGTGTGTGATCTGATCTGATCAGATTTCGATCCTGATTGCGGTCCGGGTGTTGGGCGGGGGGTGGGGGGGGTGGGGGTGGGGGTGGGGGTGGTGGTGGCCAGAACCGGGGAAAGGAAGGAGCCAGGAGACGCGTCGACAGGGCTTGGGGATGTGGATGTGAGAGAGTGCGTGCGTGTGAGTGTGTGTGCGCGTGTGTATGGTCACGGCTGGGCGAGCCCCTCCAGGCCTCGCTTCCTCCACCTGACATCCCTCCAAAGGAGGCGTAGGCAGGACATCGGTGGCAGGAGGAGGAGGTCCAGTGTCTGGAGAGAGTCCCTCCCTCGTGGCCCCATACCCGGGGTGTCATGAGGCCCTTGCTCTCGCCCGAATCCCTGTGATTTAAGAGGCGTTCTCCTGTTGGGTGATATAGATTCCAAAACGCGGTGTTCATCTCCTTGGCCCGGTGAAGCCAGCCTGTCTGAGTTATAGCAGCTTGCTTTCCGCATGCACAAGCGGGGCCGGGGGCCCCGTTCTGCTCTTTCTGCTCCCCGGGCCTGGAACATTTGAGCAAACATTCCTGGCGGCCTTGGAAGTTACCAAACCCAGATGAGCTCATCCGAGCCAGAGGTGGGGGCAGCTGGCGCCCGGGAGCCTGCCCGGAGCTCACCAGGTGGCCTGGTGGCAAATGTCAGAGGTGGCTGGGCCCCAGCTGGGGGGGAGCCAGGGGAGGGTGGGACCTGTGCAGCTGGGGCCTGGCCCAGAGGACCCGGGGTGGGGACGCCCGGCCTGCTGCCCCTCCTCGGAGCCGGTGGTGTGCTGGTCTCCGGTCTGGATGCAAGCTCGGAGCCTCGAACCGCACAGCCAGGGTCTGAGAGGGAGCAAAAGTGTGACACAGGCACCTCATCAATCCTTCTCAGGGCTGCCCTGTGGGAGCCGGGCCCGCCCTGCAGGGGCCTCGCTCCACGCGGTAGCACTGCCGTTTATTGAGTGTTAACTACGTGCTAAGTACTCCGTGCAGGGTTCGCCGCCCCTGGCAACCCAACCAACTGCTATTCTCCCCATTTGACGGATGGGGAAACCGAGGCTCAGAGAGGTAAAGCGACTGTGAGCGGCCGTGCTCGAGGCTGATCCCGCGCACCTCTAGACTGTCCGGGCCTCCCTCTCAAAGGGAGAGCTGTTCGAACTGTCACGGGCCAGACAGCGATAATTTGTGAACTTTTCCAAGGATCTGACTCCAATAAGCACATTACTGACTCTCTCTGGGCTCTATTGCCTCACTAGAGCGGGAAGGGCATTCAAAACCCACCAGCCCCTGGTCCACTCCACAGCCTGAGGGGTCGGGTGGGCTGGGGGAGTCTGAGCCTTCCCCAGGGAGTTCTGTTTATTTCCTGCCTGGGTCTTTTTCCTGAACAGGCGAAGGCGCCTATTTCAAAGCAATTCTCCCCAGGCTCCTTCCTAAAGCGCCGCACCTTCCTCTAAGGTCCCTCTATAAAATGGGCACATACACAACCCTATGTCCTCCTGCCTTAGGAATTAGAAATAACCTATGGAGGGGACACAGTGCGGAGGCCGGCACAAGTGAGCACTCAGAACTGGAGACCGTGTTCCTCCTGTTGTGAGTTGCCAGGGCCCCCCCTTCTCCGGTTTTCTGCACTGGCTCCCACTTACCTCCTAGGGGAGGTTCGAGACATCATTTCATCTTTTTCACACAAACACCATTTGCTGTAGGGATGCTGGGATCTGCTTTTACAGATGAGGAAACTGAGGCACAGGGGGCGAATGACCTGTCCAAGGTCACAGATCTCACATCTGTGGGATGCTCTGAGCCACACCAGCCCGCCCCTTCCCTTCGCAGTGGAAAGCTAAGGGGATCCAGCTGGCAAACCCCAGCGGCTGTCGCTGCCACTGACCCACGGGACAAGGCTGCAGACTCCAGGTCCTTGCAGGAATCATCCCTGGAAGGAGTCCTCGGCCCCAGGCGCTGCAGGACCAAGTCTGGGTGACCTTCTCCCTGCCTTGGAGTGGTTTCCCCAGTGCCCCAACTCTCAACCCCAATGGAGACCCCACCATGTTGCAGTCTTCCCCAGCGGGGGTGAGGGAACAGACAAAGTAATGTGAAAGGCTTTGGCTAACGACTGGCTGGTCCAAAGTTTTCCCATCGTATGTATATGCTTGTTTGACTCCGTTTACGAAGCTGGTTTGCCAGCTAGATTCTCAGTGGTAATGAGCTCGCCCTGCTGACTGCTGCAGGGAGGGAATGAAGGCGGTGGGGGCTGGGGGGGGGGGGATCATGCTAAACAGGTTTGTTGCATAATTATGAACGCTGCTGACCTTTCGAATTTTCTGACTCACCGTGTGGTGCGTGACGCCTCGTGCGTGGTCTCTGTTGTTTTGTTGCGGGAGAGAGAACTTTTTTGGAGGGAGGCTGGACCAGGCGATGGCGTTGCCGGGACTTCGGTTCCAACCCATGGAGCTGGTTTGAGTTATTTTGGGACTGGGGCCTGGGTTCAGCACACTCCGCTTAGAGAATGGAAAATAGAAGCTCAGAGCTGGATGCTGTCTGGGGGAAGAGAAAACCTCGGAGATGGAGAGATTGGCCGGATAGCTTGGGGATCCTGTGGACCGCGGTTTGAGACCAGGCCCTGCAGTGTGGGCTCCAGCGAGTTCGCAGGGATGGTGGAGGGACCCGGCTCCTAGGATCTCTTTCAAGATAAAATGAAGCCTAGGCGGGTTTCTGTGCTCAGAAGAGAGGCATCTCTTATCAGTGTTCATACCTTCAAGCAGTGGGCCCGATTCTGGTCTGCCAGGTCACAGCTAAGCCTGCGGGTACTGGCTCTGAGCTAGACTCATGGGAGGGGAGCATGTGCCGGGGATGGCTGGGCTTCAAGGACGGCCCAGTGCTGGAAGCAGGTCACAGCCTTGGCCCCCGGGTGCCTGGGTCCCCGGGAAGCTGCAATGCTTTCTGGCGGCAAGAGCTCTTTTCCCGTATAGGTGGCCCTGCCCAGCCCTGTGAGCAGCAAAGCGGCCAGTTCTCCAGGTCTGGTTCAAGGGGAAGATCACTGGCTCTGTCATACTGACGTGCTGTGATCGGGCCCTACAGGCCTCTGGGAGCAGGGCTGGGCAGGAAGGAGAAGAGAAGGAGGGGGCCCTCAACCCAGGCTGGGGGTCCCCAAGGGCAGGGGAAGGAGGAGTTCTCTGGCTGGGCCAATTCCCCCTCCTGCCTCTGGGGGACTCAGACCCGGGGGCGGGGGCCGAGGCTGCATAGAGTGCGGACAGGTATAGAGGCCGATGGGGGGGTCAAGCCAGGTCTGGTGTGAGTCCTGCTGTGCCTCTTACTTGCTGGGTGACCTGGAGCAAATCCCTTCACCTCTCTGTGCCTCAGTTTCCTCCTTTATAAAATAGGAAAAATCATAGAACTCACCTCACAGGTTAGCTATATAATATAATATAATATAATATAATATAATATATATAATATAATATATAGCTACATAATATAATATATGAGGCACTATAATGTAATATAATAATTATATATAATATATATTCCATTGTGTGACCTGGGTGCTTTCAGGCTCCCTGACACCCTTGGAGACAGGTATGATTCCGGATTCGGAAATTGGAGCTCCAGTCCCGATCTTGCCCATGGTCGTGCGGTCAGGGGTGGGGGAACTGGGCTTCGAACCTAGGACACCTTGTAAATGTCCCTAGGCCTCCTCCAGCTGAGGGCCAGGTGGGAAGTCCTAATCAACAGGTGACAGCATCTGTAGTCACTGAAGTGAGGGGGCCCCTGTCCGTGCAAACAACCCCGACATGGGGAAGCCGGCTTGTACTGCCTGGCTCTGTGCTGGCTGCCTGGGGACAAGCACGTCACTCTCCCCATCCCAGGCTCTGTTTTCCAGGGAAAGCAGTGAGGATGGCTTTTGGGTCCACCTTGGAAAGCCAAGAAAGGGGAGACCCTCAGGGTCTCCAAGGATCTTTTATTTAAAAACAAATTTTTTTTAAGGTTATTTATTGGGGCACCTGGCTGGCTCAGTTGGTTAAGCATCTGACTCTTGATTTTGGGTCAGGTCACGATCTCACAGATCCATGAGTTCGAGCCCCGCATCAGGCTCTGCACTGACAGTGTGGAGCCTGCTTGGGATTCTCTCTCTGTCTCAAAATAAATAAATAAACAGTTTGTTTTGAAAGAGCGAGAGAGAGAGCGTGGGGAAGAGGCAGAGAGAGAGGGAGAGAGAGAAACCCAAGCGGGCTCCACACTGTCAGTGCAGAGCCTGATGTGGGGCTTGAAGTCATGAGCTATGAGATTGTGACCTGAGCCGATAACCAACTGAGCCACCCAGGCACCTTCCAAAGATCTTTTAAAACTCACCTCTGACTGTGTCAACTTTCCCAGATGCCTTTGTGGTCCTCTCAGCCCAGACCCTCTTGATCTCTTGACCTCTAGACAAGCCTCTCCCTCAGCCAGCCCTGAACAAAGTGCTGCCCAAACCTCCCCCGCGTACCGTAATCAGATGTCTCTGCTTCGAAAGTCCCTTGACTCTGTGCTGGTTGTTGAAGTTTTATTCTACCTTCCAAACCCACCTCTGGGAATCCCTCTCTGTTGTCCCTCCCTCCCACCACAGTTATTTTGCCCCTTCTAGCGTGTAATGTAGTCCCTTTTGCTTATACTACGAGGCGGTTTCTTTGGTCTGACTTGAGAGCTGGGGCTGCAACTTCCACTTTTTCCTGAGCCCTGGCACATAGTAGGCACTCGATATACATTTATTCAATGGACAGATGGAGGAGAGACCCCCCCCCCTCCAAATATCGGGCATCGTGCATAGAGAGAGGGAGGAGATGTGGTTGCTTAGCAACCGGCAGCCTGTGGCTCCTTGAGGGTCTCATCCCTTCCAACCTCTAGCGAGCTACTGTACTCTGCCCTGGCCATACCGGGGCCCTCCTGGAGGCCTCAGCCCTGGGTCCTCCCTGGACAGGTGCTGGGCCTGCCCCCGGTTACACCAGCATAGTGTGTGAAGTCAGGGACGTTGAGGCGACCACCTAACAGAGTCATCCTTTCCCTCAAAGACTGGCTGGTGAGGCAAGACTGATTTGTCAGATAAATCCGATTTCTCTGGGATCACTGTTTCGCCTTCTGCCTCCCCGGATCCAAACACAGAAGAAATAATAACGACAATAATGGTAATAAGAGAGGGCATCTCTCAGGCTCTGGGCCACTTTTTAAACATTGCCTCCAAACCTTACGATCCGCCCGCACTGGCCGTCATTCATTCCCCTTTCCACCAGGGGAAACTGAGGCCAGGAAGAGGGAAGTATGTGGTCCAAGGTTGCCCAGCTCAAAAGTGGGGAAGACAAGATCTGAATCTGGGTATGGAATGCCAAAACTCCTGCCCTTTCCACCGCTGACTCAGGAGAGGGAGTCATTCCGTGGACGCTGTACCCTTGGCCTTGGGGAAAGTAGGTTCCCGTCCGGGGCTCCTGGGAGACTAGCTGCAAGAGAGACTCGGGCCCGCTGGGAGTCCTGCGCGCTCCCAGGCTCTAAAGGGCAAGGCGGTTAGGGCAGAAAAGGCTGAGGATGTATGTGGGCGTGGGCGCTGTTTTCTCATGTTTGTGTGGGAGAGAGGGACCCACAGAGACTGCTAACACTCGTCACGGCCACAATAATACAAATAGTGATAGTAGTGGAGTTGTGATAAAGGTAGCCAACATTTCTTGGCGCTTACCCGTGTTCCTGACACGTGCTAAGTTCTGTACCTGAACGTTGAGGCAGCGGTTAAGCGCCGGGGCTCAGGGCCAGGTGGAGTGGCGCAGAATCCCAGCTTTGCCACTGGTTGACTTTGGGAGACTCACCTGGCTGGTGTGAGGCTCCATGTCCTCATCTGTACAATGGGTTCAGAGCCCCCGTCTCGCGGGCCCCTTCTGAGGAGGAAGTGGTACCCTGGACGTAAAGCAATTAGCACTGAGCCTTCCGTCCCCAGTAGCCATTATGGTGTACAGACACGTCCACTACGGAGGTGTCTGTGAATGCACACGTGTGAGTGTGTACAGACACATCCACTACGGAGGTGTGTGTGAATTCACACGTGTGATTGTGTACAGACAAGCCCACTATGTAGGTGTGTGTGAATGCATGTGTGTGTGTGTGTGTACAGACACGTCCACTACGTAGGTGTGTGTGAATGCATGCGTGAGTGTGTACAGACACATCCACTATGGAGGTGTGTGTGAATTCACACGTGTGATTGTGTACAGACACGTCCACTACATAGGTGTGTGTGAATGCACGAGTGTGAGTGTGTACAGACACGTCCACTATGGAGGTGTGTGAATGCACGTGTGATTGTATACAGACATGGCCACTATGGAAGTGTGTGTGAATGCATGCATGTGAGTGTGTACACACACGTCTACTATGGATGTGTGGTAAATGCACACATGTGAGTGTGTACAGACACGCCCACTATGGGTGTGTGTGTGAATGCACACGTGTGATTGTGTACACAAACGTCTACTGTGGATATGCATGTGAAAGCACACGTGTGAGTGTGTACGGGGCGTTTGTGTGCTTGTGTTGGTGTTGGGGACCTGATGGGCGGGCGTGAGAGCAGGGTGTGTACTGGGTGAAGGGTGTTGAGTATCGGTTGTTTTGTGTTTTTGTTGAATGGGGTGTTGGCTGGTGGGGGCCCCCTCGTAGACTGGGGCTCCTGGGCTCTTTTGAAAATGCCAGGTTCTCAGCCCCAGTAGGGAGGGTTCCAGTAGCTGACTGGGGGCCATTCCAGGCAGCCCCCTGCTTGTCACGAGCTGGGAGCGGCTCTCTTCAGCTCTGGGGCCCCCAGTTCAGCTGTCCCCTTTCTCCATCCAGGGGGCCCCCCTGTCTGGATGCGGGCCCATGCAGCCCCCCTCGGAGAGCAGGGCTGGAGGAAGGGGAGTAGGAAGGAGGAGGGTCTGGGGGTGGACCCTGCTGCTCCCGGCTCTGCGCCGTGGGGACTTTGAGTCATCTGAGCGCTAGGGGGCAATGTGTCTGTTCCAAAGAAACTGCAGGCCCTTGCAGGCCGAGCGCGCACACAGGCACACGCAGGGGCACCCACCCTGTGGAGGCACACACACCGGCACGTCCATGGGCACCGATGTCCACTTTCACACTCACAGAGAAAACAGACATGCTCGAGCAGAGACAGAGCCGCGGGTACAAACGCAGGCGTTACACACAAGCAGAGGCATAGGGTTGGGGGACAGACAGCACCTCTCCTGGGGACACTCACAGAGACACCCGGAGACCCGAGAAGGCCTGTACCCAGATACACGCAGGTGCCCTGCCGCGCTCGCCCAGTTGAAGACATGGACGCAGCCGCACGTCGCCCTCCCGCACATTACGGAAAGGTGACCCAGACACATCCTGGAGAGAAACCCAGCCAGGCCCCAACACACCCTCCTTTCAGACGCTCACACACCTTGTAGACTGAACTCTTGGAAACAGCCCCAGAAAAATAGTCCCACACCCCCTCCCTGGAGCACACAGTTATTCCACAGGAAACCTGCCCAGGTGTTCAGGGGACCCCCACCCCTGTGTGAGGTCATGCCTTGGCCTAGGACACACCCCAATGGGGGGCTCCCCGGACTGCAGGTCTGTGGGCCATTCTTCCCACTGCCCTGGCCCACCCAGGTCTCCAGACAGGTCCGACTGCCACTATTTCCTCCAGACACGCACGGAGACATAATGCTCCTCACAGAGGGCCTCCTGAGACGCACAGCACCCGGCACCGATGGCTCTGGATGAGGTATGTGACCAGGTGTCAGGAGCTTTGCACGGGCCTTTGCCCAAACTGGGTCTTCCCCTTGGCCACCATCCCCTCTAGCCGTCCCCTTCCTGACCAGGAAGCTCAGGGTCTCACCTGCTCTGGCCTGGGGCCCTGGGTGGGTGGGTGGGTGGGGTCCCTGGAGGCCCACCCAGTACCTCTATTTCTTTGTGCCTAAATCAGCCAAGCCTCAGTCTTTTCCGGCTCCCACTTCCCTGTCACTTTGCTAAGTAATAATTTCCATGTCCGATTCCATTTCTTTCTAGTTCTGAAACCTCTAAGCTATCAGCAAGAGGATAGTTCACATGAAAACTAATTACACAAAATCAATATTTAATCACAGACCAACAACCTGATCCTGCAGAAAAATCCTTTTAAAACTCCACCGCCCTGTACAAATACTTCTTCTCGATGCTTATTTATGGACCCCATTTTTGGTGGGGGTCATTTTCATTTTTAATTTCGAAAAGAAAAAAAAAGATCTGGGTAGACATCCACCACAGGAAGGTCCCAGGAAGGGCCCTAGATCTGAGCTGGCTTCGGCTCTCTGAGTTTCAAAGTTGCAAGTTTTTATTGCCTGTTTTCATGTTTATTCTTTTTGGGAGGGGTGTTATTTTCTCCCAGAGTCCCTCAAGAGACCCCGGTCGCTGTCCTCCCCTCACCCGAAGTTGAGCCGTGTCCCTGGCATTTTGGCTCTGGAACACCCAGAGTCTGCCTTCCCAGCAGTGACTCCAGGGAGCGATGAATCCGTGTGCACACAACGTGGTAACTTTTTAACTCCCGCCCGCGACGGTGGAGTGCTTAATCTGAGGTTTTTAAATAAAAAGGGCTCAGGGGTTGGTTTTATTATAACGTTTATTTCATTTCAGATTTCATGCGCAATTTAGCAAACGCTAGACAGACTTGGGTGATAAACACTTTCTTTTGTGGGGGGAAAGGCATTTTTATACACCATGCTTAATTTTATTTAGATTTAATAGCGATATCAGGGGCACTTCAAAGAAAGTTCTTTTTTTTTTTTTCCTCCCCTTCTCCTAAGAATGCTGGTCTGCTAGCGAAATCGCCTGGCGCTATTTTATGGCAAGGGAAATTACAGGCCTTCTCCCCCTTCCTCCCTGACACGCACTTTAGGGAGGAAAACACACACACACACACACACACACACACACACACACGCAGGCACACAGAATAAACACCTTCCCTACCCTCCATCCCCTCTAACTCCCAACTTCTAATTGCAAGATAGATTTCAGCCTCAGTGGGGATCAGGAAGATCTAAACATTTTAACTAAGATTATTGGGATAAATATTTCATAAAGAGCAGGGCAGATATTAAATTACTCTTATTGATTTTAGTATCACAACCCAATTCCGTTCTTTGGCCTCTTCAGTTTAATTGATCTCTTAAGGAGGCCAACCTCGCGCCCGCAGAGGGCCTGGGCCTTGGCCCGGGTGTCCGGGGTAGGATGCTCCAGCGGGTCGGTGCACCTTCTGCGCGCGGGTCTTCTTTCTGGCTCTGCGTTCATCCGAGGTGCACACCGCCCCCCCCCCCCCCCCCCGCTCCACATTCCCCCCACAAGTGGCCAAGCGGTTAAGGCTCCCCTGGGCGGAAGCCGGCGACCGAGAACGGGGAACCCCGGGCAGGGAACAATTGTGCGCGCCCTAGTGAGGAGGAGTGAGCAAGCGCCCGGGTCTTTCGAGGAGAACCCTAACTTCGGGATCCCCCGTCTGCTTTCACCTCCAGGAAAATCCGAGGGCCGGCTAACTTGGGTGCCACTAGTAGGCAGACAGCGGTGGAGACCCGAGGGTTCGCCCCGGGGCTGAAGCGCAGCTGACTCTTAGCGACTTTCCGTGCTCAGTCCGAGAGCTTTGCTTGGCGACCCCATTGTCTAAGCGCCCCGCACCGCTTACCGCCCACCTCCCCGCCCCCTGCCCAACCCGCAGGTCTCGCTTCAGTTAGGGGTGGGGAGTTGGGAACTGTGTGAGTGGGCAGGGGGGCGAACAAAGCCAAGCTCCCGCCATTCTCCGCCGGCGCCCTCTCCGCCCCGATGCGCCAGGAGGCCAGGGCGCGCCCCCCAGCGCACTGGCGCAGGACCCCGAGGCAAAACCCGAGCAGGGTACTCCGGAGCCGGTGAAGTGCGGGTTCATGGCGGGGGCCTCAGCAGCCAGCAACCAGGACCACCTTAAGAGCGAGCCCCGCCCCGGGACCGGAGCTCGGGCTGCGCTGATTGGTGCAAATGTAATGGCTGAAATTGATTGCTGAAATGCAAAACTTGTTGCTGCTTCTCCCGGCGCTGGGCGAGAGGCAGACACCGAGAGGGGAGCCGAGACCCTCGGAACGCCCCACGCAGAGCCCCCCCGCCAGCCAGGAGAGGGGTGCACGGACCCCCCCAGGATTGCCCCCGCCCCCCCATTCCGGGCTCGTAGAGCGTAGCCGGAACGCCTCAGCCCGCTCGCCCAGCGTGGCCCCCCAACCCGCGTACACCCCCCTCCTCGGGTCCGAGGGGGACTCGCGAAGCACCTCGGAGCGGAGGCACGGAATCCGAGACTCGGAGCGACCCAACCTCTCGTCTCGCTGCCCGCCCGCGCCTGGAACCGGGCGCGGAGACCCCTTCGAACTCAGAGACCGAATAGAAGAGGACAGAAGCGGCAGGCGGCAGACGTGGCCGCGAAGCGGCGCGCCGGGGTGCAGAGCACCCGCCGCGGAGCAGGGGAAACCGCGCCTTCCCTCAAACCTCGGCTCGGACCCCGGGCGCCCGCCGCCTCCCCAGCCCCGCTTCGCCCTCGGCTCAGGGCCCGCACCCGTGATGCCGAGCCGAGCGTCCGGCCCTCCGACCCGCTGAAGAAACAGTAGCAGCTTGCTCGGGGCCGACGGAGACTGTGCGAGCGGATCGTGCTCGGCGGAGGCTTGGGCTGCGGAGCGCGGGGACTCCGGGGGGCGGGGGGGCGGGGAGGGACTGCTCTGTCCATGCCCGGGCGCCAGCCACGGCTTTGAAGGGTCTCCTTGCTAGGCCCCTTAGCAGCTCCGCCACGGACTCCAGGAGGCTTCGGGAGACGTCCTGGGGCTTCCCACCCGACCCCGATCGGACTTAAGAAGGTGATCGCTCCGCTCTCCCTTCCTCCTTCCCGCCTCCTTCCCCCCCACTTAACTTTTTGTCTCCACTCGCCCGCAGCTCCGTCCCCTCCGCGCAAACCCACCCGCGTCTGTGCCAACTGCCGGGGCATGGGCCCCCCAGCACGGCTCCTGGAGGCCTCGCGGCACTGCAAGATGTGAGAGGCCCGGGTCCGGCAGAGCCAGAGCTTCGGGAGAGGAGCTGATAGCCCCCAGCCTCCACACGCAAGCGAGGCGGCCGTGCGCACTGCGCCCCCGCGGTGCTGAGCGTCCCGGAGCGCCCAACCCTGGGCCGGAACGTTTAGCTGGCCGGAGGCGCGCCGCGGAGAGCAGGCTGTCATGCCCTATTGATCCCCCCGCCCCCCGCCAAGTATGTTTGGGCTGGACCAATTCGAGCCCCAGATCAACAGCAGGAACGCTGGCCAGGGCGAAAGGAACTTTAACGAGGCCGGACTAAGCATGAATGCCCACTTCAAGGCCCCGGCTTTCCACGCGGGGGGACCCCCTGGCCCCGTGGACCCTGCCATGAGCGCGCTGGGCGAGCCCCCGATCTTGAGCATGAACATGGAGCCTTACGGCTTCCACGCGCGTGGTCACTCGGAGTTGCACGCGGGGGGGCTGCAGGCACAGCCGGTGCACGGATTCTTTGGAGGCCAGCAGCCACACCACGGCCACCCGGGAGGCCACCACCCCCATCAACATCACCCTCACTTTGGGGGCAACTTCGGCGGTCCGGACCCAGGGGCCTCATGCCTGCACGGGGGTCGCCTACTTGGCTACGGGGGCGCCGCCGCCGGCCTGGGCAGCCAGCCGCCCTTCGCTGAGGGTTATGACCACATGGCGGAGAGCCAGGGGCCCGAGAGCTTTGGCCCGCAGAGACCCGGGAACCTCCCGGACTTCCACAGTTCGGGCGCCTCGGGCCATGCGGTGCCTGCCCCATGCTTGCCGCTGGACCAGAGCCCTAACCGAGCCGCCTCCTTTCACGGCCTGCCCGCCTCCAGCGGCTCCGATTCCCACAGTCTGGAGCCCCGAAGGGTGGCGAACCAAGGAGCCGTCGACTCGCTGGAATACAATTACCCTGGCGAGGCGCCCTCAGGACATTTCGACATGTTTTCGCCCTCCGATTCCGAAGGGCAGCTGCCTCATTATGCGGCGGGTCGCCAGGTTCCCGGGGGCTCCTTCCCCGGTGCCTCGGCCATGCCCAGAGCTGCAGGCATGGTGGGCTTGTCCAAAATGCACGCCCAGCAGCAGCAGCAGCAGCAGCAACAGCAGCAGCAGCAGCAACAGCAGCAGCAGCAGCAGCAGCAGCAGCAACAGCAACAGCAGCAGCAGCAGCAGCAGCAGCACGGCGTGTTCTTCGAGAGATTCGGCGGGGCCCGCAAGATACCGGTGGGTTTGGAGCCGGGAGTAGGCTCCAGGCACCCGTTAATGCAGCCTCCCCAGCAGGCCCCGCCACCCCCTCAGCAGCAGCCCCCGCAGCAGCCGCAGCAGCCGCCGCCGCCGCAGCAGCAGCAGCCGCCGCCGCCACCCGGGCTTCTGGTCCGACAAAATTCGTGCCCGCCGGCGCTCCCGCGGCCCCAGCAGGGCGAGGCGGGCACGCCCAGCGGCGGCCTGCAGGACGGGGGCCCCATGCTGCCCAGTCAGCACGCACAGTTCGAGTATCCCATCCACCGGCTGGAGAACCGGAGCATGCACCCTTATTCGGAGCCTGTGTTCAACATGCAGCACCCCCCTCCCCAGCAGGCGCCCAACCAGCGGCTGCAGCATTTCGACGCGCCCCCCTACATGAACGTGGCCAAGAGGCCGCGCTTTGACTTCCCGGGCAGCGCGGGAGTGGACCGCTGTGCTTCGTGGAACGGCAGCATGCCCAACGGCGCTTTGGACAACCACCTCTCGCCCTCCGCCTATTCGGGCCTCCCCGGCGAGTTCACGCCGCCCGTGCCCGACAGCTTTCCCTCAGGGCCACCCCTGCAGCATCCGGCCCCGGACCACCAGTCCCTGCAGCAGCAGCAACAGCAGCAGCAACAGCAGCAGCAGCAGCAACAGCAGCAGCGCCAAAACGCGGCCCTCATGATTAAGCAGATGGCGTCGCGGAATCAGCAGCAGCGGCTGCGCCAGCCGAACCTGGCTCAGCTAGGCCACCCCGGGGACGTGGGCCAGGGCGGCCTGGTACACAGTGGCCCGGTGGGCGGCTTGGCCCAGCCGAACTTTGAGCGCGAAAGCGCGGGCGCGGGGCGCCTGGGCACTTTCGAGCAGCAGGCGCCTCACTTGGCGCAGGAGAGCGCGTGGTTCCCAGGTCCGCACCCGCCGCCGGGTGACCTGCTGCCCCGCAGGCTGGGCGGCTCTGGCCTGCCGGCTGACTGCGGCCCGCACGACCCCGGCCTGGCGCCGCCCCCTCCCCCCGGCGGCTCCGGAGTGCTGTTCCGTGGCCCTCTGCAGGAGCCGCTGAGGATGCCCGGAGAGGGCCACGTGCCCGCGCTGCCCTCCCCCGGCCTGCAGTTCGGGGGCAGCCTGGCCGGCCTGGGCCAACTGCAGTCGCCCGGGGCTGGGGTGGGACTGCCCAGCGCTCCCTCCGAGCGCAGGCCCCCGCCGCCGGATTTCACAGCACCGGCGCTCGGGGGCCAGCCTGGCTTCCCGTTCAGCGCGGCGAACCGGCAGGCCACGCCACACAGCGGCCCGGGTGTGAACTCGCCCCCGAGCGCGGGCGGGGGCGGGGGAGGCACGGGCGGCGGCAGCGGAGGGGGCGCCTACCCGCCGCAGCCCGATTTCCAGCCCAGCCAGCGCACCTCGGCCAGTAAGCTGGGCGCGCTGTCGCTGGGCTCCTTCAACAAGCCCAGCTCCAAGGACAACCTGTTCGGCCAGAGCTGCCTGGCCGCACTCTCCACCGCCTGCCAGAACATGATCGCCAGCCTCGGGGCCCCCAACCTCAACGTGACCTTCAACAAGAAGAACCCGCCCGAGGGCAAGAGGAAACTGAGCCAGAACGAGACCGACGGCGCGGCTGTGGCCGGCAACCCGGGCTCGGATTACTTCCCGGGGGGGACCACCCCTGGGGCCCCAGGGCCTGGAGGCCCGTCGGGGACTAGTAACAGTGGCTCCAAAGCCTCGGGGCCGCCCAACCCGCCCGCCCAGGGGGACGGCACGAGCCTCTCCCCAAACTACACCCTGGAATCAACATCCGGGAACGACGGCAAGCCGGGCCCCGGGGGCGGCGGCCGGGGACGGGGTCGAAGAAAAAGGGACAGTGGTCACGTGAGCCCCGGGACCTTCTTCGACAAGTACTCGGCCGCGCCAGACAGCGGGGGCGCGCCTGGGGTGAGCCCAGGGCAGCAGCAGGCGCCAGGCGCAGCCGTCGGGGGAAGCTCCACGAGCGAGGCTCGCGGGGCTCCTACGCCTCACGAGAAAGCGCTCACGTCGCCGTCGTGGGGGAAGGGGGCCGAGTTGCTCCTGGGGGACCAGTCGGACCTCATGGCTTCCCTGGACGGCGGGGCCAAGTCGGACGGGAGTTCCCCGCACGTGGGCGAGTTTGCCTCGGACGAGGTGAGCACGAGCTACGCCAACGAGGACGAGGTGTCGTCCAGCTCCGACAACCCCCCAGCCCTGGCCAAAGCGAGTAGGAGCCCCCTGGTGACAGGCTCGCCCAAACTCCCTCCCCGTGGGGTGGGCGCTGGGGAACACGGACCTAAGGCGCCCCCGCCCCCGCTCGGCCTGGGCATCATGTCTACCTCTACCTCCACCCCTGACAGCTACGGCGGGGGCGCGGGCCATCCCGGCACGCCGGGCCTGGAGCAGGTCCGGACCCCCACGAGCAGCAGCGGTGCGCCACCCCCCGACGAGATCCACCCCCTGGAGATCCTCCAGGCGCAGATCCAGCTACAGAGGCAGCAGTTCAGCATCTCCGAGGACCAGCCCCTGGGGCTCAAGGGTGGCAAGAAGGGGGAGTGCGCCGTTGGGTCCTCGGGCGCGCAGAATGGCGACAGCGAGCTGGGCAGCTGCTGCTCCGAGGCGGTCAAGAGCGCCATGAGCACCATCGACCTGGACTCCCTGATGGCAGAGCACAGCGCCACCTGGTACATGCCCGCTGACAAGGCCTTGGCGGACGGCGCGGACGACGACAAGACGCTGGCACCTTGGGAGAAGGCCAAACCCCAGAACCCCAACAGCAAAGAAGGTATATGCGCTTGTTCCCTCCTCGGCTCCCCCAGACCCGTCCCCACCCCCCACTGCAGGCCTCAGCCTCCGCCTTGAATGCTCCATCCAAGGGGACCATCCCTTGGGGCTGAGGAGGGCACAGGGCCCTCGTAGTGCCCAGCCCGGGGCTGGATACCCTTCCTTTGGGTACAGCAAGGGCTCTGTGGGCAGATCCCCCACTTGCCCCTCCCCCCCCAACCTCCAGGCGCTGCTGGGTAGATTCTAGGTACACACTCACATGGGGACTTAGATGGCAGCCCTTTGGGGATTATCTTGAAGTCCCTTCACCAACTTTTAGCTGAGCTGCTCGGTGGTGCTCAGACCACTAGGGCAGGCCCCTTTCCTTTCACACCAAGACCCCTCCTCACCCTCCTCATTTGGGCCGCTTCTACTTTGTAGGAATTGCGTGCCTCTCCCCTGCCCTCCCTTCCTTCCTGGTAGGATACCTGGGAAGTTGTGTTAATACCTTCCCACCTTTTCCTAGTCACCCAGAGCCTCCAGCTTGAGGCTGTGTATGCCAGCATCTTTAGGGGGAAAAAAAAAAAGTTACCAGAGCTGGCGTCAGCAGCATCACTCAGAGGCAACGCCTAATTTGACATTTGTTCCTAATGAATAGCTGTTTTGTCTCTTCTTAACTATTAGAGTTGCATTAGAAACCTGGAGACCTGTCTGGTGGTGGGAGGCAGGCCCGCTTTCCCTGGGCATCTCCTTGACATTTGGTTGGGGGGGGGTTGCTGGGGCGGGGGTGGGGTCTGCTTGGCTCAGCCAGGGCATCATTTGTGTAGGGGGGATGTGGGTATATATTCTTAAGACACAAAGGACCCGCGTTTGTCAATATCTCTCCAGGCTTTGGTGACAGATGTCTGGTCCCAGCTCGTGTTTGCAATCTGAGCGCAGCCTCCCCACCAGGCCCGGGGTTGGAGGGGGGTGGGGTGGGGACTTTAAGGTGGGTGGGGTGGGGGTTAGTAAATGGACCTCCACTGCAGTTAAAGTACTAACAGTTTTGTTTTGTTTTGTTTTGTTTTGTTTTGAACCAAAAGAGGACCGGACTGCAGTAGATAACCATTTTTGTTTTAATGAGGCCTTCCCCCCCCCCCCCCAGATAATTGCTTCTTAAAACTAGGTAACATCCTCATTCCCTCTCCCCCCATCCGCACTTTTTCTTTTAAGCCCCAGTTGCCTCTCCTGGGTTTCACCAGGCCCAATATTACTGTGGAGGCCGGGCCAGCCGCTGCCGATAGAACCCTCTGCCTTTAAAACCCGCGGCCCCAGATCCTTGCTCTCTCTTAGAGTTCTCTTCCTCGGTGTTGGTGTGCCTGGTCCTCCCGACCCTGGGTTTAAGGTGGCCGGCAGGTTTTAGGAGGGACAGGGGGAGGGGAAGCGCGTGCAGAGTTGGGTGGCTCGGGGAACTCGGGGCTTTCACCGCGCCGTCCCGGGGAGCTTTCCCGCTTAGGTTTTTCTAATTCATGAATGCGGCCTCGCGGCTTTTCTCTTTGTTCGCCTCCTGCCCAGCCCGGGACGCCGCTCTCTCATTTGAAGCTGGGTGTTTAGCATGCACAGCAGACGCCTAGGCTAGCATCAGCATTCTCCAGGCTTCTCCTAGGCAAGGCCATAAATTGGTTAGTTTGGGACCCTCCGCTTCTGCTCCCTGTTTCTTCCCCCCCTTCCTTTTTAAAATGGAGTTGGACACTGCACCCTGCATGCCCAGGGCCGCCTCCCCCCCCCCCCACCCCGTCTCTTTTATTTTCTTGTACACAACATCTCGATCCTACCTCCCGATGGATGGATCGATAGCTGGTTAGCACAAATCCCAGCCCCTGTCACTTCTACCTGGCTGGGCCTGGCTGCCCCTCCCCCTCCCCGTCCTCCCCTCCCCCCTCTCCCAGTAATTAAGAACATATTGGCCAAAATAGGGGTGAGAAAAGTTTTTTAAAAACCCCTGATTCTGAGAATTAGTGAAGAAAAACCAGTAGCTGGTGGCCTTCGAGTCTTCTGAAGGGCCTCCAGTAGACTAGGAGAAGAGGAATTGAGTGGTTTTAAGATTTTGTTTTTTTAAGGTGTCACAGAGCCCTCTCTTCCCAGCCCAACTAATCTTCCTTTCCAGGAAAAAAAAAAAAAAAAGATTGCGGGCTGTGCACGAAGAAATGTCACTAAAGATACGTTTTGTTTTGTTTGTTTCATTATCACAGTCAGAGGAGCGAAAATATTTTTTTGGAAACAGATGCTAGGCACTTTAGGGTTGATTTCCCCTGTAAGCTAACCGCAGCCCTCCCCTGCACGCGGAGGGGGACTTCCTTCAGGGACCGGGCTGCGGGGCTGGCCTCCTTAGCAGCATAGGCAGGGACAGCCACTTGACCTCCTTTGTTTTCCACTCTGTGATGTGGGAAGGACAGTTTCCTAGATAAAGCCCCGAATTGAGGTCACTCGCAGCTTCTGCAGCCTTGGGGCTGCTAGTTTAGGCTTTATAAGGTATCTGCATCTGATTCCTGCTCCCTTACTGGTAGTAAATAAGGATGATTAAACTTTTCATTATGATAACACCCTGTGGCTCCATCTGCACATGCTGTATAAATAGGTACACAGAGCCTTCAACAGGCCCCCGAGTCCCCTGGCTGGAAATCCGAGTGAAGTGTGCCACTTCAAAATAGAGTCGAAGAAGAATTTTTAAAGTAACACGTTCTGCTTCCCCTTAAACACATGCCTGTGGGCCCGTCAGCCGTGAGGCAGGGTGTCCGGCAGCTTTGAATATACCTTCTGGAGGTTCCGGCCCCCGGCAAAGACCTTCCCTGCCACCCCCTCTCGGGCAAAGCCCGTTTTGGTAATGATATTTTATTTTGTCACGCCGTAAAACACGCCAGTACTAATGTGATTAAATATTAACACCGTTTCTGAAATTCTTCGCTCCGATGACAAAATGCTCGTCGGTATTTAACGAAATGATCTGTGCTGGGATTGGAGAGGACGAATAAGTCTTCAGAACTGCACAAGCCGTGGAGTCAGTGGGACGTGCCCAGATTGTCTTATGGGGTCTAGATGTCCTTCAGAGGGGAGGGAACCCAAGTGGCCAGTTGTAGTTCTGGCAAAGTCCAGGCCAGGATCACGTGTGATTAGGATTTTTTTTTTTTCTACCAGGTAAGCGAGCTTCTCCAAATGACGCTTCTCCCGACTTCTTCACCCGCCAAACAACTTTTATAATAATGAAACTCTGCATCTCATCTTGAGGTTCTGTTTGCACAAAGTTGGGGTGGGGGAAGGGTGAGGTTGTGCAGAGGGGCAGGGGGGGAAGAGAAAAAAAGCCAGCTTGAGTTTGGGACCTATTCAGACATCTGTTATATCAGTGAGGATTACGTGAATTTGAGACTAGTTTGCAACATCGTCTACCTATCCTTGTAATAGGTGTGTGGCTATTGGAGGAATTCCAAAACAGAGGAGGAGGAAAAAAAAAGCCCTGAGAGATTGCAGATAAAGGGAATTAAGTCTGAAAAAAGTACGTTCACCCCCTCCGGGCCCTGAAACGATTTTCAAAACTTGAGTTAACCGTATTCTGTGATAAGTTTATCCCTGCCAAACTTCCACTCCGTTGCTTGCTCTCTGTCCTGAAATCCGGAGTCGTCTCGAAACGTTCCTTCACACACACTGAAATAGGAGAGGGCTTCATGTATGCTTGTGCATGCAATCCTGCCCTTTTTGGAAGTATGATCTTTTTACAGTGATGCGGGAGAAATTTTTGGAATTTCACGCTTCTCTCAGCGTGCCGGTCGGACAGCAGTAAGCAGGGCTGAGAAATAGTAGGCAGGCAGGATGTGGACACTGAGTTTTCTTAGACATGGAGCAGGCTGGGGCGGGGGGAGGAGGGAGGTCCTAGGGCTGTTTCCTGAGTCGTTTCCCCCACTGCCCACAGCGTGGAGAGAATTTTCTAGGCTCACTCAGACTTGTTTGGGGAAGGCAAGGCTCCTTGCCTTCCCATTTCCCTGCGAAATCACCCCGCACGGGTTGCATGCCTTCATGTGACTTTTGCGCCTCCGGAAGATGTAACCCAAAACTTCGCAGGTGTTAATCAGGGGTAATGTAAACAGATAGGAGCCCCCTTTGTGCAGCTGACTTTCCAGCCAGCTTGCTCCCCGGCTAGTCCGGGACATTCTACTACTGTTCTTTGGTGCTTGTTTAATATTTCATGGCTGTAATAAACCTGTCTTCTCTGCCCGCCTCCCGACATAAAACCCCAACATAGCACACACATCTGCAATTATGCATTTCTACTAAATATTAATAAAGGACAAGGATTTTTTAAGGGTTTGAAGCTTATCGGTGTTGAACTTGCTGTGGTTTCCACCGCTGGGTTTTTCTGGCTGTTTTGATTTTAAATAGCCACTGCCTTCCGATCTATATCAGAGACCTCTGTTTTGTTTCCATGTGTGTATCTCTACCTGTGAGTATATAAATGTGTACGGTTTTTGTAGATTGAAGGGTTTTCCTCAAGGATAGCTTTCTTTAATATAAATTCATTTAGATTTCTTGTGAGGCCCTTCAGACCGGAAGTAAGGGACTGTTGAAATGTACTTCTATTTTATTGAAGTTTCTAGGAAGGGAGCGAGGGCTGGTTAATCTAATATCTCTTTCTAGCAATGAAATTCTATGATTCCTGATACGATTTTGTTTGCCTGACAGAGGTATTTAAATTTCCACACAGAGTCTTAATAGGCCCTGAAAATCTTAATAGGTCCTGAAAAATAGATCCTGCCCTTGCCAAGAAGTTACTTGATACTCTCTGCTGATATAAAATATACATCTTTAATAAACAGTCCGGGAGGACCAGGTGAAATTAGAGGAGGGGAAATTCTTCCTACTCTGGCAGGACAAACTTGAGTATGTCCTTGGGATTTTTCACAGGCTCTCCTGAACCCACTCCACGCTGGAAGATTTAGCAAAATCACCTTTTTCTCCGCTTGGCCGACAATCACATAGGGTCGTGTTCTTTGCCCCGGGAGTGATCTGCTTTGCCAAAGGCATTCAGGAGATAAAGACTCCTAGTAAGGAACACTGTATTTACCTCTGTTTGGTTAATTTTAGAGAATAAAAAGCTATAGCTTTTATGTCACAGGATCAGATGTCCGGGGACGGGGAGTGTGCGGGGGGCCAGTAGGCCTCCCAGCAAATTGCAGCATAAACCCCCAAACCTTCTGATGTCAGAGGGGACCTGGGTCTGTCCGGCGGGGATGAAGGGAGGGCAGGCCCTGTAACCAGTGGGGGTACCTCTGTCCTTCCGTCTCTGTCCCCCTGTTTGTTCCAGCCAAATATGCAGTCTGGAGGGTCTGGAATAACCGGCTTCATCATTTTGACTCAAGTCGGGATTGTGACTTGCCGAGCGGTGTGTTTGTTTTAGGACGGTGTCTATTTTTAGGCCCGACTTGGGTGGACAGATTTGAGTGTGGGTTTTGATTGCTGGTGGCGGAGATGTTGGCATATACATGAGTGCGTGATTGAGAAGAGAGACATTTGGTGGAAAATTTTCAAGTTTCCTCACCTTCTCGGACACACGGAAGCCGAAGGAAGTGGTCTGGGGGCCGGCTCGAAAGAGCGTGGCGAGGTGGGTGTCGGGTCTGGGCCTGCCTGTGGCCCATGAGAGGAAAGCAAGGCCCCATGCAATTCAACATGTAAAGGAGCCCCCCCGCCCTTCCTTCCCCCACGCGCCCCCCCCCCCCAGCACACGCACATATACATATGCATGGCCAAGTGTATCTCCATCAAATCATCCAGCCACTCCAATTTTCCCTTAATCTGCTTTCCCAAGGCAAGTGGACAAAGTTGCTAAACCTTCAGTCTCAATGGCGTCAGCTGACAGGTTCTGATTCTGTAAAGGACTGAATGAGCACAAGTCCTAAAAATAGACGGAGGATTTTGAAGATCCTAATTATGAAATCTCGGCCTCCCAGGCCTCCTGGGCTGTGGGTGACTTTGATCTGGAGTATTTCGGTAGCAGACGCACATCGCCCCTTGCTGGGTTGTGTGCGTGAGTGTGTGTGTGTGGAGGTGTCTGTCTGGCTGCGTTCAGCTAGCCCCACTCTCCAGCCGGGAGACGAATCTTTGAATCAGTGCCCACCACCCACCCCCCTCCCCCTCCCAGTTGTGGGAAGCGGACGCTGCTTCTCATTTATGGAAATTCCTCTCCTTTATTGTAATCTTTCGGTACCAACGTGGAGGAGACGACGCTGGGCTTTCGAATTAGTCACGGCCTTGCCTTCGGGGACCCTCTGTGTCTCGATGCACGACGGCTCAGCTGACTGTCCCCAACTCCACGCCACGCGGGCCCTGAGGAACTGCAGGGGACCCAAAGGAAGAGATGATTTGGGGACCCCGGCACATTGTGCCCGATTGGGTTGCCCAGCGAGGAGGTGGCCCTGATCGTGTTCTGCCGCCTTGCCACGGCGTGACAGCAGGCAGGGACACACGGCCCCAGCAGGGCAACCGGTTACCTCAGGGTGTGAGTGAGGAGGGACGGTTGAGGGACGGCATTCTCACGGGGTACAATCCTTACAGGACGCCGAGGCCCGCTTTGTCTGCTGGCCTGCATTTTAATCAGCAGCCTCCAAGGTTTGGGAAGCAGATGAAGGGTCTGCTCCCAACATGGTGTTTGCCGAGAAAGGACACAGGAGAGGAAGCAGGGAAGGAACTGCTACGGGTCCCCCCTCCCCCGTACCTTGAAATCTGAGGGGCTCTTTCAGGTTCTTGATGGCTTTGAGCTTTGGTCCGACGAGGCCACATTGGACTGGCAGCCCGCCCCCCGCCCCCGGCTCCCGTACCTACTGAGTGGGGGTCCGTCCTAGCTATGGCGTCCCAAATTCTCATTCTCCCTCTTGGCTGAGAAAACAGGTAGGTTTTCATAATCACCGCTTCTTTGCAAAGCTGGATCCGAGGGAGAACTTTATAGCGATCATGTGCGTAATCCTTTCACGATTTATCCATCATCGTACGGACCCAAATGCCCTTTTAAACATAAAAGCAATTGAGTTTAACAGTTTGGAGGTCTGAGTGTATTCGCAGTAACCGATTGGCTCTCTCTGAAGGCACATCTGACGTGGAATAGATTTGTCCCCCAAAAGGGGAAGACCCTCAATGAACACCCTAACACAGGCTCCCCTTGTGACCAAGCAGGTTGGTGGTGTTCTGCTCTTTAAAGCTCAGCGGTCCAGAGACCTCAGCCTAATGGCTGGTGGGATCCACTGGCCGACCCTGAAGCCTCGGTCTCTGTCTCCTTTCCCACCTTCTCCCTCTCTGTGCAAGATCTTGGGCTCCTCGTGAAATGTTTGGCCCTGGGATCCCCAACCTTTCAGCGGCCCCTGGCTTTCGGGGTTGCAGGCTGACTTATCTGTGCCAGTGTTTGGTTTTGTCTTAGGAAATGTGTCAGAGAGTGGTTCAGGGAGACAGGGAGACCCTTTGGCAGAGACCTATTTGGGGCCCATTGCTGTGGACTTCTTTGGGAAGTCGAGTGCTTTAAAGACCGCCCCCCTCCTCCTCACCGCCACCGCCCCGGGAGGGAGGGAACCAGGTCTTGCTTTCATCCTGCATGTCTCAAAAAAACACAAAAAACAAAAACCAAAAAAACCCCAAAACGATCTCCACAGTTAGTCAGAAATAGACGGCGATTGTCAGACTTTGGAGGAAGCGTGGACTAACTTTGGTCCTGAGGCACTCAGTGGCCCCTGTCTCCCCCATTTCCCCCTGCCGGCAGCCGGTCTGGTGAGAACCGAGTGGCTCGTAGATCGTAGATCGATTCTGAGGATTTAAAATTAGGTTTCCCTTTTTCTCGCTGGTAATAATTTAACAAGTGTCGGGGCACCAAGATTTAATTTGATCATAAAGGTTGGGTCCAGAGGGTCTCTGGGCCAACACGGGCTCGGGCCTTTCTGACGCAGCTGGCTTTGCATGGCGTGCCCCGGAGTTGAGCGAGGGCCCCAGTGTGGTGTCCCTGCTTGTATTTGGGAGCTCCTGGAACGTGAGGTGACAGTTAATGAGTGAACCCCTCCACACACACTTGCCCACACATGCGCACGGGCACACACACACACACACACACACACACACACACGCACACACATATCCATTGCTCCCTGTGCTTCCAGTCATCCAGGGCAGGGTAGGGTGTCAAAAAGATATGACCCTTTTCAGTTACCGTGGAGCAGTGTTTTCAAACGCCCTTGGATCTTGGAACACAAGCATTGTCGAATGATTGGCAACGACCACCAGGAGTAAAATACTTCTGAGGGACCATCTTATGATCAGAGAGGGGGCGGGGAGTCCGAAGAAAACATAGCCTGCTGTGAAATCTCCTAAGCTCAGCCTTCCTGCGAAAGCGAGGGTTGGTTAGGAACTCACAGAGAAGTAAGTGGGTGCTGCCCTGTCTGCGTGGGCTGTCGGAAGAGTCCTTTTGCAAATGTTAGGACCCGAGAGGCCTGATATGTATATCCTTGCTCTCTTTGCCTAGGAGTTGGAAGGCGAGAGAAAAACATCCCTCGGTGGGAAGCCTGGATGGAGGTTGGGGTGCAGTTGATTTTCTCAGAGAGGGTAGTTAGATGGGTGGGTGGAGCAGGGAGAGGTGGGTCCGTACGAGTCGAAATGTTATTTACCGATACTTGGGATTCAGGAGTGCAGAATAATTTGTCATTGTGGAAGTCATTCCCAGAACACTTCCTGGGTGAGTCTGGGGGTGACTGAATTGCTCGGGGGCTGTCGTTGGCCATCACGAAAGCACACAAAGTTCTTGGTTTGAGCCTCCACATGGACCCAGATTTTGGGGGAGAATCTAGATGTGGAGGGATCCGGCACGGGACTGGTGACCGAAATGGTGGGTCTCTTAGCAATCAGAGCCCGGTTTTGGTTAGGGAGTGGCTGAGGCAGGCGCACGGGGGTGGGGGGCAGAGGACGAAGACCCAGACGGACACTGGGTGGGTCAAGCCCTTGTAAAGTGCCTGTGGCCACCTTCTGCAGAGGAGTTGACCCCATGTGGCCCCCTACAGATGCACGGAGTTTCGCAGAGGGGCCTGGACCTTTCCATTAAAGAGGGACGATGGGGGTGGGGAAAAAGGAGTGACCTTTCCCCTGGTGACCCCATAAGGTGACCACTGAGGCTTTCTTCCCAGCACCCAGCCCCTTTGGGGATAACCTTGCCTTTCACAGACCTTGCAGGCAGGCCCCAACTGCCTGGAAACACAGGCAGCGCCCTCCTACACAATGTATATTTTTTTCCTTTTTCTGAATGGTAGGCAAAAAGGGAAGGCAAGTCAGTTGAATTCAGCAGGAGGAAGATTTCCCTGACTCCAGATAAGCCAAGTGGGGAAAGGAGCCGCAGAGATTCGGGTCTCCTTTTTCTGCCTCTTCCGGAGGGAGACCCACGGTCCAGCCATCAGCAGCCTTTAATGCTTTTGTAGCAAGGCCTAATTGGCTCAAAACAAATTGACCATTTTCGTCCCCTGCAATGTAACTTTTGGTGGTTGTTTAGTATTTGAGGGAACGGAGGCTGTAGACCAAAATTTGGCTTTTTTAAACACGAGCAATTTCACGATCCTTATGCCGTGACTATTTCTAAATTGTCTGGGCATAAAGCTTTGGATGCCTTTTGCCGGTTTCTGCTTGTGCACATGCACACACACACACACACACACAGGCCTGAGAAGTCTTAATAAGAAATGAACAAATAAATGGTTTTTTTCCCCCCAAGAAGAAGCTCATACAAAGTTTTGGCTCCTTTCAGTTTTAAGTAGAGGCTTACTGATCTCCGTGTGGTCAATTTTTGCCGAATTTGTAATCCTGTCAGGCCTCTGGGAGAGGCATGATTAATTTACTTGTACATTTCACTATTTTGGGTCGGTTTAGTTAATAAGCATTTATTTTGTGCTCAGTGTGGAAAGCATTTTGCTGGGATTATAATTGTGGGTGCGCGTGCGTGGGGGCCCCGCTCCCCAAGACGGAGCAGAGAACCCCGGTTACAATTCCCACCACCTCCCCAGGATAGGAAGAGAGGGCGAGTGGCCCGTTCAGCCATCACTTGTGAGGTGGTGGGGAGCGGAGGGAGAAAAAGCCCAGTTGTCCAGCAAACCCAGCCTCCTGGAGCCTTGGAGACACGGGTTTCCTCCTGGTGCCTTGGTCCCTGGAAAGTTTTCGAGCATTACTTCTGTTAATTGCCTGGGAGCTGAGTCCTGCCATGGAGAAGACTGACGAATCGTAAACCTTTTTGGAGCGCCCTCCATGCTGCTTCCTTGACAAATGGAGCTGCTGGGGGTGTGCGCGCTTGTAACTTTTGGAGAAATGCATGGCTTGACTTCCAAAGAAGGAAGAAAAAGTATGCATGAGTCTCAAAAGCTGGGACAAGGCAAAACAGAGCCAAACAGCCCTCAGCTTTGGCCTTTCTGATCACTTGAGTCTCAGAAGGGGAGCGTGTGTCCTCTTGATGGTGAGGGCTCTTCGGCAGGGCGGCTCGGGGTACCCCCCTCTTCCTCCCTGGGCTCCCCACAGCCTTCCCGGCTCTCTGCTTCCAGATGATGGGTTAAAATTCCACTTCCCTTGTTATTTGTTTTTTAAAAGACGGGTTTCGGCCATCACAGTTTTAGAGCGAATGATTTCCTGCCCCCCCCCCCCCCCCCCCCCACCGCGGCCAAGACCCCATTTGCTTAATTCCTTGTACATCGGTTTCCACCGAAGGCCTTGCCTTTGCGGAACGAGGGCAGGACAGGAGTATTTTCGGCGTGGAGCCAGCCCGAAATGAACCTGAGTCACCGAGGAAACAGGCATTTGGAGAGATGAGGATACAATTTCTTTTTTTATGTGGGCCCGTTAAAGTCTAATGGACATTGTGCCTGGCCTTAAATTTGGAGAGGGTCTTTATCTAACCCTTAAAACTGGAATCGTTTCCTGTAATTACGACACCCCAGGCTAGACCACTAAATCTTCCAGAAGCTCATCTGGAAGATGGTGGTGGGAGGGGGTGGGAGGGATGGAGGGGCACACCTGTTACCTGTATCAGCTATAATTATGCCATTTCTGGACTCCTGCTTTGAAAGGAAGAATTTATGGACCCAGCAAAGCCGGAAGAGAGCGGCCCGAGGCGTTCTGGCTCCTGGCAGTGAAATCACAGCCACCGCCCCGCCACCCCCCAGCTCCGTGCCCATCACAGTCCCTACATCTCTTTAATGAATTAATTTAGCTCCCCGACATTTGGTATTAAGTAAGTAGCTATTTTGGGAATCCAAGAGAGAAAGAACTGGAAGACTTTTTTTTTTTTTTTTTAACTGTTTGGAAAAAAGAAAAAGTATTGCATTTTGAAGTTGGGGACGCCTGAACATCCAGGCACGCTGGTGTGGAGGAGGACACGTTTGGTGGGACGTGGCAGGACGTGGCAAAGAGGACTGGCCCCGTCCCTGCTCTGTTTTGCTTTCCTACGCAGGGTTTTTTTCCGTTGTTAAGAACGAAGGAGGCCACAACCCCCGAACTCCATGCATTTTGTTTGGAAGCATTGTTTAGATTACTCTCGCTTTTCAAATTGAGAGGAACTTAGTTTAATGGGAAAATAGCAGTATTACTCTCTTGGCTTGTTTGCTTTAGCGTTTAAAAATAGTTTGTTTTCATATCCTGAATTTCATCCTTTCCTTGTTTGTTCGTCTGATGGAAACCCGTGAGAGTGTGTGTGTGTGTGTGCGTGCGCGCGTGTGTGCACGCGTGTGTGTGTGTGTGTGCGTGTGTGTGCCTGACACCAGCACACACATCTCTACACACGCAGCCACGCAAATGGTTGCAATCGTGCAGCCAAAGACCCGTTGTGATTTTACAGCTGCCTAAAGGGACCCGGAGCATTTGCTTTTAACTTAAACCATCTTGTCCCCTCTCTCCCCCACCGGTACCCCACTCCTAACCACCGCCCCCCGCCCTCAGTCTCCCTCAGCAATATTTATTTCTTCCTTAAAAAGGGACTGCCAGGCCTGTTTGCTAAGGTCCCTGTTGGAATAGATTTTCAGGGGTTATGTATTAAATGTGTTTGAGGGTGATTTCAGCCCTCAGCCTGGTCGTCCCAGTACTAATGGTAGCAGGGACCTATTAGAGAGAGGCAAAGAATATTGTAAATGGCTTATGCAGAAAAACCATTTAGATAAAAATGCAATTTTCCCTTCTGCATAGAGTGCGAAGAATTAATAGCACATTCTTTCTAAATGGGTATTTTTATATTATATTTTCCTCCTAATGAAATTCTTTTCCCAAACAGGGGTATGTTTCATTTTAAACTTTAGAGTAAAATTGATCTGTTTTTAAGCCTGCAAAAAAAAACTGGTGTCCCGGATTTCAGGAGGCCCCTTCCCTGCTCCCCCTGCACCCAGGATTTTTTGAAGTTAGGTCATGCAGGAGGATGGAGAGAAACGGTGGTTCTGTCACAGGGAGAAGGGCTGGGTTTGCTCACATTCTTTTTTTTCCTTCCTTCTTCCTGGGGTGGGTTTTGGGGGGCGGTGTTTGGTGGTTTCCACAAGTACGGAAACTGGTCTTGAAATTCGAGCTGTTCGTACGGGGCACCCCTCGCCCCCTTAGTGCCCTCCCCCCTCCTCCCCTCCCCTGGGGAAGTTCCCCAGCATCCTGTCTCCCTGACTCGCAGGTGCCCACTCTCTGCTCCCCAGTATGTGGGGGCTGTGCGAGAGGATGCTCTTAGCCCCCGAGCACACGCTGAGGAGGGGTCCCGTGGGCCAGCTCTCTGCCAGGGCCTGTGTGGCCATTTTGGGGGTGGAGTGAAAATTCAGACCTTCTTAGAAGGCCTGCTTCATGCATTCCAGCAGAAGCTTGCGGCGGCCTCGTTGCGGAAAGTCTTTGAGAGCTTATGGTTCTGGCTGCCATCGGCTGGTGTCTGGTGACCCAGTTTTTCCTGCCCGGGTGTGCATGTGTGGAGATACTGTGTGGACTTGTGTTGGCAACTTAGACGTGCAGTGTCGCGATAGGTGAACATCTTAAAACACGCGCTTGTAGTTTTCGCTATTGAAACAGCGCTGAGGGGGCGCCTGGGTGGCTCGGTCGGTTGAGCGTCCGACACTCGATTTCGGCTCACGGTTCCATGGGTTCGAGCCCCGCATCGTGCCCTGCGCTGACAGTGCGGAGCCTGCATGGGGTTCTCTCTCTCCCTCTCTCTCTCTGCCTCTCCCTGGCTCTCTGTCTCTCTCTCTCAAAATAAATAAGCTTAACAAAATAATAAAAAAAGAAACAGCGCTAAGGGAAACATTGAGGTAAGATTTTAGACTGGGGAAAGGACTTCTTCCAGTTTTGGGCCCCTTCTCCCAGCCTTTGCCAGCTGAGATACCCAAGGCCCAGAGAGGGCAAGCAACCTGGCCATGGTCACACAGTACAGCTGCAGAATAAGGATTGGACTACAGCTAACCCTTGGCCTTGGCCTTGCCTTACTAGCTCTTGACCTCCTGATTTTGCCTGGCTAGGCCTTGTGTCGACTAGGGCTGGGGACCTCTGAAACCGGAAGTCTCTAGAACTTCTGTAGACAGCACTGTGACACATATTCCCGATGACAGCGACACTTCCTCCCTTTCCTCTTACGGAGGTAGGTGTCGTTTAGGAGACAATTCCTGACCTTGGGGAAGCTGCAGTAGCACTGGATCCCGCCAGACGAGCGGTCTAGGTCTCGGGCCTGGTGCTTTGACTCTTCTGAGCTGTGTGACCGTAGCCACCTTTTAGTGCTTTTAGCTTGGTTTCCTCCGAACATTGAGCAAAGCGAAAAAAGTAGTCCCTACCTCCTAGAAGTGTTGTGCGAGCTAAATCAGACGATTTTAGCTGAATAAGGCTAAATAGGGTGATCATAATGATGTGGTTAAGCACACAGGCTCTGGAGCCCGACTCCCTGGGTTCAAACTCCAGCAGCTCCCATTTCCTGGCTGTGTGACCTTGGTAGGCTGCTTAACCTCTCTGTGCCTCCGTTTCCTAATGGGCGAAAGGGGACACCAATCATTCCTATCTCACGGGGCTGGGAGATTCGGCGAGTTAATATATACACGAGCAGATACTCAGAAGACTGCCTGTCACAAAGGAGGCACTGTGCCAGCACACAGCTTTTATTGACCGCCTACTGTATGCCAGATGTTTCATATGCACGACGCTTGGATGTCCAGCTTGGTGTTGCCGCTGTCGTTTTTGTCCCATCTTGGGGATGAGACGACGAGTCACAGAGAGGCCGTGTGTGTGACTTGCCCTCTGCTATCAAGTGGTGCAGGCTGGAGGGCACCCAGACCCGGCTGTGCATCTGGTGCTTAGCACGGGGCCGGCCCCTGGGGACGTGCTGAGTAAATGTTGCAGGGTCCTCGGGCACGGCTGGATTGGGACTCCCTGCTCCCGCAGCGACGATCTCGGGCCTCGTTGCCAGACCCTCTCCTTGTGTGGGGCGGTCAGACCCCCGTGGACCGCGGTGGGCTGGTCCCCGCCTGGTGCGGTCAGCCGCGGTCAGGCACGGGCTGCTGGCGGTAGGAGAGCAGCGCTGTGGTATTTTTCTTCCTCCTGACGGCTCTCCCCGGGCGCCGAAGGAACAGTTCCCTGATATGCGTGAGTAATGGTCAGCCTTCTCATTGAAGGAATTCATGAGATGAGCCGGTCCCCGGCCTCCGAGCACTTTGCCAGGAGCCTGCGCCAGCCATAAACAATTTGAGAGCTGGCGATAAAATATTAAACCCTTGTGTCTGGCATCTCAGGTGGGGACTCGGGAGCCTGGCAGACTTGGGCTGAATAGAGAGAGAGAGAGAGAGAGAGAGCGAGCACGTTGGAGAGTGCGGGAACAGCCCTGCCCCAGAGCGAGGGTGCGAGAGCTGGCTGTCGATGCCTGAGTTCGAATCCCAGACCCGCTGCTGGTGCGCGGTGTGACCTCGGGCAGGCGGTTTGCCTCTGTGAGCCTCAGTTTCCTCACCTGGCACACGTGTGTAATCCCTTTGCCCCTCTGTTAAGATGGTTGCAGTGGGGGTCAATGAGCCCTGTGCCCTGCGGGGACGGTGAGCAGCGGGGGGGGGGGGTACGTTGGTGAGAGCAAAGGCTTTGGAATCAACTAGAGGGGAGTCACTCTCTGTTCCCACATTGGTCAGGTCACAGCGCCTCCCCCAGCCTCAGTGGCCTCGGCTATATGCTGGGGAGAGGAAGACACCTCCCTCAGGAGTCTGACCGTGCTCCTCACCTGGGGATGATGTGACACCCTCTCCCTTACCCCCCATTGCTTGGCAATGTCTGGAGATGTTTTTGGTTGTCACAACTGCAGAGAGGGAAGCCGTTGCTGGCATTTAGTGGGTAGAAGTCGGGGCTGTTGCTAAATATCCTACGATGCGCAGGTCCCTGCCCCAGTCCTCTCCGGAGAAGAATTACCAAGCCCCAAATGTCAAATGTGCCGGTGCGGAGAAACCCTGAACCATGCTGAGTGAGGGATTGGGAGGGTGGAGGGCTAGGGTTCAAAATAATCAACCCATGATAGCCAGGTCTGGATTCCTTTTTTTTTTTTTTTAATGTTTATTTATTTATTTTGAGAGAGAGAGAGCAGGGGAGGGGCAGAGAGAGAGAGAGGAGAGGATCCCAATCAGGCTCCGTGCGGTCAGCACAGAGCTGGACGCGGGGCTTGACCTCACAAACTGTGAGATCATGACCTGAGCCGAAGTCAGGAGTCAGAGGCTTTACCGACTGGGCCACCCAGGCGCCCCTGGCCTAGTCTGAATTCAAAAGCGCCTGGCATGTGTATTTATTCAACACACGTGAATGAAACACTTAGCCCGTGGTAACACTGTCCTAGGTGCTGGGATGCAGCCAGGGGCCAGGCGGACCAAAGCCTCTGCCCTCACAGAGTTTATATTCTAGGAGAGTGGACAGATGGACGGACACACAGCGAAACACACAGAATGATACAGCGGGCAGGACCGGGTATGGAGACTTAAGAGAAGGGGGCGTGCACGAGAGTTTCTAGGCTGGGCCACCAGGGATGCCTCTGTGGGGTGGTGACAGGTAAGGGAGACGCTTGAATAATGAGAAGGGACCCGCCAGTGTTGTGCTGGTAACTGCCCAACACCCGGCTCTCTGGGGGAGGAGGGAGGAAGTTCTGCTCAGTAGCGTTCGCCGATTCCCTAGGCGGAAATACTCCCAACCGTGGCGACTTCAGCCCTCGGCCGGCGTGCAGAATCCCTGAATATTGAACAGTTTCCACATCCTGGAGCGAGCCCCATCAGGGTGTGCACGAATGAGCTTCCAGCTGGGGGCACGGCAAGTGTGGGGGCCGGGCCTGAGGCAGGACCGAGCGGGCAGTGTCCGGGGGCAGGGGAGGGGCTGGTGAGCGGGGAGAGATGGTCCAGGCAGGCAGGGGCTGGGCCACTCTGGGCTTATCATCACGATCAGCTCAGGAGTGTGGATGACGGGGAGCCTGGGGAGGGCGTTGGGCGCCGGAGGGATGGGATCTGATGGCACATTGTAGATGTGCAATTAACAGGGGTTGCATCTGAGCCCAGAGTCTCTGAGACAATGTCGGGTTCCCTTCTCTTTCTTCACGCCCGGCCCCTTCTGAGGAGGCAGAAACTCTCTTCCCCTGGTTTGGCAGCACTGGGGCCACAGGTTAGGGCAGAGGGGGCATGTTCCCCCTCCCTCCCCGCCCCCCCCCCAGGACAAGGCACTCGAAGCCCAAGGGGAGTGCTCAGCCTGCCACAGGTGAGGGGCGTGGGGGATGTCCGTCCGCTCCCTGATCTGGGCAGGCCACGATTTATGTCCCGGCCCAGGGAGACTCTGTTTCCTTCTCTTCCCAGGCATTGTTGTCCATGCCTGACAGAGGTCACCCGGACAGGAAAGGCACGGGCCCTGCCGAGGCCGGCCCGAGGAGGCGCAGAGGGCTGAGCCTCTGGGTGACCCGGGCCTGGCGTCCACCTTCTGGAAGCTTTTCTTTTGCTTTCCTCCCTGACTCTCTGAGCTGCAAAGCAATTGTAACAGGCCACAGTCACCGGGCACCAATCATACCAAGCCCCATTTTATAGATGAGGAAACTGAGGCTCAGAGAGGCAGAGTGACCTGCGCAAGGTCACCTGGCTGGGAGTGGGGGCAGAGTGCAGGTTCACCCCTGGGCCCATCTGACTTGGGATCCCATGCTCAGGACCGCTAAGGACAAGACAGGAAGCTGATTTCTTACCAACAGATGCTCGAAATAGAACGGGCTCCTGGTCTCGCCCTCTTCTGGCAAATATCAGCCACACCATTGACTATTGAGATCTTCACCGTTGGTTCCCCGCAAGGTCAAAGGGGCAGTGACCTGGGGGCGGGCAGGTGACTTGGTGTGACTGGGGCAAGGCCGTGCAACCTGGCTGAGCCTCAGTCTGCCTGTCTGTCAAATGGGTCAATACTGGTATCTTCTGGGACCCCATAGGCAGGGACTATCTGCCCGTGTATCTGTCACCTACTTTCTCTGTGCCCTGCACCATGCCAGAACCATAGCTGTGAACAAAGCAGGCACCATGCCTGTTGGGGGAGGGAATTACCCAGGAAACACAGGTAAAAAGAACAATCGTTAATGTTCTCTAGGAAACTGGCCAGTGTAAGGAAAGAGGGTCTGGGGTGGGCCTGCTGGGGTGCCCAGGATGGCTGGGCAACTGTGACGTATGTATCGAGACCAGAATGAACATCAGGTGGTAGTTCTCCCAGCCGCTTGGTGGCCAGTAGGTGCCCAGTGACTGAATGAACAAAGGCCGGGGCTCTGTCAGATGCAGGGGTGCCTCCTGCCTGGTCCCAGGGCTGGGGGCTGAGTGCCACCCCAACAGCCCTGAGACCTGGGAGGGCTGTGAGGGTTTTCCTCCGGAGGGACTGGGGTGAGTAGGGAAGGGAGGGCGCCCTGGACACTGGAATTCTTCGTCCCCACCCCGCTGGCCCTGTCACCATCCCCGACACTGGTCCTCACCAGCCCCTCCTTCCCATGGGTCGTGCTTGCCTGAGACCCAGGGGCCCGGGACACAGCCCCCGTCCCACCTGAGGCTCGTTACCGATGCCAGCGCCCCCCCCTGACCTGGGTGGGCCATCACAGGGTGCCCAAATCTCTTCCATTAGTCCCCTGACTGCTGGCCTTCAGCGCTGGCTTTTACGCCCCAGAGATCAGGGAGGAGGACAGCACACGAAGTCTGGGCCAGCACTGCCTCCCTCTGGACCCGTCCCTTCACCGCCCTGGGCCTCCGTGTCCTCATCTGTTTTTTTGGGTTAAACAGGGTCTTAGTGAGGATTACAGGAGTTAATGAATTTACCCAGCATTTGGCACATCCTAGAGGTCACTAAATTCTGACATAAAGACAGGCCTTGCACCGCCCCCCCCCCCCCCCCCGCAGGAGGAATCGGGAGCCTTCAAGGGGAAAGGGCAACGCGCTGCAGAAAGTAGGTGGGGGGGGGGGTGTCCCTTTACCAGGCGACTCAGTTTCCAGCAGGCAGAGAGCAGTTTGCAGGGTCTGGGAAGGTGATCCTAGGTGCCGTGGCGGGTGGAGATGGTGGCCGCTGTGTTGGGCAAGGATTCCCCAGACGGCTGGGGGTTTTAGAACACAAGGCAGTGAGAAAATGGATCCGTGATAGGAATCGTGCACTTTCCCGGAGCCCCTTGGAGTTTGCAAGTACCCTGGTCCCGCACACCCACTTCATAGGTTCCCTGTTAGTGCAGGGCTTAGAAAACCAGTCCCTTGCTAACCTTAGAAACTTTTCTAGCAATTACGGCAGCAACGCTAACAAAGAATGTAAAGAGTATTAATCACATTTTGACTCTAGGCGGACAGTGACGTGTTTCCATGGGCTGTTAGGAGACATACCATGAATAGCCCTTACAGACCATGCCTGGCCGCCAGGAACCTGCTACGTTGTCGTCGGCCTGGGTCACCGACTAGGGACAGAAAAACCGTGTAAACCTGGAGGACTTTTCATCTTGCTGGGGTTTCCTCTCCACGTGACGCTGAGCAAGCTCGTCTGCTGGAGTTTTCGGCCTCAAGCATTAATTTACGGTTCAATCAAACAAAAGTGGGGTGGAGAAGAGTGTGGATAGGAAGTAAACTCCTATCTGCCCAGGGTGGGGTGGGGGAGGGACAGAGAGAGAGGGAGACAGAGGACCGGAAGCCAGCTCTGGGCGGACAGCAGCGAGCCGGACCAGGGGCTCGAACCCCGAGATCCCCTGAGATCGTGACCTGAGCCAACTGAGCCACCCAGGCGCCCCCCTTCCTTGCATTTTAAAAACCGTCACAAAGACTCTTTGCCCTCCAGTCCCTGGGGGACAGAAAAATATCCCCAGCTGTGGTTCCCCAGGTGTTTGCTCTGCCTCCCAACCCCCACCACCCCTTTTTTCAACCCTCTCCCTTTCATTCCTGGAACAATGTCCCGGCCAGTTCCTTTGGGTTCCTCCACATTCCCTGCCAAAAACAAAAACCATTCTTAACCCCAGATGACCAGGCCTGCAGTCGTTTTGTCTGGTATGTAGCATCCACCTGGGGTTGGGGCGGGGGGCGGGGAGCATGCATGCTTCCAATTTATATTCCAGCGTGCCAGCCTCAAGGGGGGCAGGGGCCGGAGGAGAAAAGGCCTCGAGGGCCAAGAGTCCAGAATCACCAGATCTCAAGAGAGGAGTGGGTGAGGCAATGCCGGCCAGCTCAGGGGTCTGAGGCCAGCCCCGGGGATGCGAGCGTGAGGGGATTCTGGGTCAGGCCAGGCCCCCGGCCCTTCCCACCCCACCCGCCCCCCCCCCCCCCAGCCCCACTCCCCCACTTGTTAGCCACGTTGTGGACTTGGGATTCTGCTCTGTATTCTATTTGGTTATTATTATATTTTAATGAGGTCAGACTGAAAATCCATCTGTCTGGGCCTGCCTGCCTAGGTTTGAAGGCAATTAAACTGGAGACTAACCTCTTAATTAGGGTTTCCCTGTGTAAATCTCGTTTGATAAATTCCTTATCATCTTTGGCTTTAACTACAGCGAGGCCTCGAGAGGGGATTGAGCACCCGCCCCCCCGGGACCCCTGAGTGAATCCCCCCCACCCCCCAAAGAGGCTTGCTTGCTCTGCAAACAGGGCTCCGCCAGCCAGAACCTCCCCCAGGAAGGACTGGGAGAGAGGCCCCTTTCAGGGTTAATTAATCAGAAAATTTAGTGGTGCCCTGTGATTCCGGAGAATTTGTCTGCCACCTTTTTTATTCTGTTCTCCCCCTTCTGCCTCCCTTCTAGGTCTTTCTTTAAAAAAAAAAAAAATTTTTTTTTGGCGGGGGCAGGGGGAGGGCGGTGAACTGGACTCTACAAAAGGAAATCTGCAGCCCCCCCCCACCCACCCCCGTCTTTCCTTGCCACCCCCCACCCCTACCACCACCCAACCTGTTTGTCTGTGTAGATGGTTAAATTTTCTTCCTTCCCTTTTTTTAAATGCAAGTGCGGCTGGGAGTGGAAATGTCAGGGGTCAGGCTTCAGGCAGCAGGGAGCAGGGCAGCGGTTTTTAGCTTCTGTCTTTGCCATTTGGGAGAAATCGGAGCCGAGCTTAACCCTTTGGAGCCCAGCCCCTGCCTGTGGGTATGGGTGCTTCTTCCTGCTGTCTTCGCTAGAGTCGGGGGGCTCCAGTTTTTAGAGTGTTGGGGGGGGGCGGAAACCGAGGCCCTGAAGGCCGTGGTGACGTGCTGAGTCTCCCATTTGGTACCAGGCAGGGATGGGACTAGGGTCCTTCTTCTGAACCCTGATCCCTAGAGCTCTCTGGGGCCCAGTAGGAGGATGGGACTGACTCAGAGGTGGCGTTTGGATTCCTTGAGAGGCCAGCCTGTGCCAGAGCCTTCTCTGAGTCACCCACGGCATCCTCACGCCCCTGTGAAGCAGCTGCTTCTGTGGACCCATTTTACAGATGAGGTGAGCGAGGTGCAGGGGTGGGTGTGGCTGGCAGGTGGCAAAGCTGGAGCTGCACCCCCATCTTTCCACCCACCGGGCCAAGCTGCACCCCGCCCCACCCTCCCCCTACCCCCCCCCGCCCCACCAGTCCATGGAAATAGTACAGAGTTCGTGCCTGGTGACCAAAGGTCTCCATCGTCTGTGGAGTTATCCGAGGGCAGGGGTCACATAGATGGTCTGTAAAATGGGACTCAGGAGAATGCGCGTGTGGCTGAGGTGGTGTCAGGGTGACAGGGTCAGGTCAGCGGCTTAGGTCAGCACCTGGCAGAGCTGCTCCCAGCACATGAGGTCCATATGGTAATGGCCATAAATACTCTCTTCGAGCCTCGGTTTTGTCATCTGTGAAGAGGGCACGATGGCAGCATCCACCTCGGGGTTCTGTGATGACTACATTCGCTCATGCCCGTAACCCGACCGCTCACAGCTGGCAAGACCCGGTGCATATTAACTTGTTACTGATTTGTAATCCCCTAATTACCCCGAATGCGGGGGGTGGAAAAACTATAGGCAACCACAAACTCCCAAAGAAACCCCTTGGCACCTGTGTGGATAGCCAGGAGTGTGATGGTTTCTGGTGGGAGCCGGTGAGAGCTGGGAGCGGGGTCGGGGGGTACACAAGGGGCTGACTTCAGAGCCTAGGCTGTGTGGCCCTGGGGAAGTCACCCCACCTCTCTGTGCTCCGGAGGTGGGAGGGCATGCCAGCTTCCTCCGTCCGCAGGGGCAGGAGTCCGGACCTTAAATCTGCAGGGGGAGCAGAGGGGGATTTGCATCATGCCTTTGCCCTTAACTGGGCAGTGGCTCTGGGATCCACTCCGCTGGCCAGGCCTCAGTTTCCCTGCCCGGAATGGGTAAATCGCAGTGAAGCTTAGAGGAAGCGACATGCCCAGACGTTTCTGTAGCCTCCAACAAAGCTGTTCAGACGTCAGAGATTATTATTAGAATGATAGAAAGTGGGATCATGTCTCTGCCGAGTGGAGGGAAATCTGAACACATGGGACACTTGGAAGCTTCAGGTCTGCCCCGAGACCGTTTGCTTGGTGTCTGTTTCCAAGAGGGTGCCATGGGGGTGGGGAGAGATCAGAGGACCAAGGTGATGTTTGAATCTCAGCGCAGCCGTTTTGCTGTGTGGCCTTGAGTGAGTCAGGTTGCTACTCTGTGCCTCGGTTTTCTCCTCTATAAAATGGACATAGCACATTTCTCGCCTTGTGGCGGGGGCTGTGAGGACTAGGTGACGTGAGGTATTCGGGGGTGCCAGCCTGGGCTCCCACTGATGCCATGCATTTGGTCACTGGTCACCGGTCACCGTGGCAACGGCTCAGGCTGAACCGAGCCTAGAAAGGTCTTTAGAGCTGCCTGAAGGGGAACTTGAATTCTCCCCTTGCCGGCCTGTGGCCTCCCATCCTCCCTCCCTCTGAAACCGAAGCCCAGCATCTGTTTCCCCAGGAGCTGTTTAATATTCTGCTGGGGTAAAATGAACTCATCGGAGCCACCCGAAAACAGCTAAATGAACCCCCGGCGCCCGCGGCCTTTCAGAGCGGCTCCAGACCGCCACCCCCCCACCCCCAGACCTCTGGGAGGCTGGCAACCACAGCAGCTGTGAGAGAGGGGCCCCCTTTTCTTCTTGGTGCCCCGGGGGAGCCTGTGCCCCCAAATGGGGCTCCTGGAGGGCCGGGTGGAGAGCTAGAGCCTGGGGAGGAGCAGCCTGGGTTTCTCGGCCTGTCGGGGGCCTCATCTGTACTTCTTGGCTCGGAGGTTCTGTGTGTGGGGTCTCCTTGGGGAGGCTGAGAAAGCCGGGCCTTCCCCAAATTCTTCTTCCGATCCTCCCCCACCCCTGGCTCAGACGGGGTTCCGTGGAGACAGGAGGCCCCAGCTCGGAAGCAGCACTTCTTGATGACGATGATGATGGTCGCGGTTGCCTCTGTGGAGCGCTTGCTGAGTGCCAAACCCCGTGCCAAGCGTGTCGTCTGGGCTACTTTGTCGACTCCTGGAAACCGCTGTGGCAGTTCACCCATCTGACAGATGAGGAAACTTGGGTCCGAGAGGCGAGCTGGCCTGTGCAGGGTCATGCCCCCAGGAAGCGGCCGAGCAGGAATGCAGGCGATTCCAAGCAGGAATCTCTCCCCGATGGCATGCAGATCTCTGCCCGGGATCCTTTGGGACCCCGTGGCGTCTTCTGTAAAGCAGTGGCGGTTCGGGGGGTGGGTCTGTCATGCCCGCCTGCAGGGTTGTCCTGGGGTTGCGTGACCGCCGTGCCGTGCCGCGGAGCGTTTCCCACGTGCATACAGTTGGCGCTCACTTACGTCATCGCCTGATTACCTTGCCCGTTGCCTGCTCCGCGCGTATGTCGGGGCCCTGTCTCTCCCTTGTCCTGCCTGCCTGCCTGCCTCCTTTTTCTCACCCCAGCTACTTGGGAAAGCGAATGGTAACAAAGTGCTTCCAGGTAGAAGCTGAATTAATTTCATGTAATTATCCCTGATAAAATTAAATATTACTTGCAATTAGTCTTGGGCGATTTCTCTACTGAGAGGCGACGAGGCAGTGGGATAAAACAGGCCGAGCTGGTGCCCACCGGGCCAGGCGCCGGGCCTGTTGGCAGCTGGGCGTGAGCTGCCCGTGGAGTGGTGAGCTCTCCCCGAGGCCAAGGCTGAGAGGGCGTGGGGCGGTGGGCAGCGCTGGCTGAGAGGCTGTGCGTGTGCCCCCTCTCCCCCGCCCTTCCTTTATGTCTGAGGAGCCTCAGCGAATATACCACTGGGCTTGGTGTTTCCAGCAGGTGGCCTGGCACGTGTCTTGACCCGCTTTTCCTAGAAGATCCCTGCGGGTCGACCTCCAGAAATGGAATCCAGACTTCCGCAGTTCCTGCCCGGCTGTGGGACTTCGGACAAATCACCTCCCTTCGTCGCGAGCCTCGGTGTTTCCTTTGTAAAAGTTAGCGCAGGGGTCAGCAAACTTTTTCTGTGAGGGGTCGGATGTGAAGGGTTTGTGGCTGTGCCGGCCGCTCGGTCTCTGTCATTTCTACCTAACCTTGCTCTTGTCACGCGAAAGCAGTCATGGCGTGTGGCACAGAGAAGCTGCTCAAGAAATGGAACCGGTTGGCCTTACCGTTTTCTGGACTTGAAATCCCTTTGATGGTAGATTTTAGCGTAAGTTAAAAACAGGTTTGGACTGTAAAGTCTGGCTGATAATCATTCCTTTTTACCGTGGATACAGCATCCGCACGTATTTTTGAGTTCTTCGACCGAGGCAAGACCTATTACCCCCGTGGCAGGGAGACTAGACCCAGAGAGTGAAAGTGCCTTGTCCAAGGTCACAAAGCTGGGAAAAAGCAGAGGCGGGGGGGCCTGAGCGCACCCCTCGTTCTCCGCTTGGCCCAGGGCCTGCCTGGGAGGGCTCCAGGTGCCAGTTATCCAGATCAGATGATGCTCACCCCGTTAGCGAATGTGTGACCTTGGGTGGGTCCCCTTGGATCTCTCCATCTCCCTTCACTCATCATCTGGAAAATGGAGAGATCATAATGCATACGTTATAGGTTGTCATGACAATAAAGAATTACGCCAGTGTAAATGGAGGCTCGGGGCTGGCCGCGGAGCGGGTGATCAGTACAGAGGCATCACCGTTATTATTGCTACTTTTTTTTTGTTTTCCGTCACTGCATATCCAGGCACTTTTTGAGGGTGTGAACTTCAGCCGTCCAGAGCTGTATTTCCCTGGGCCTCAGTGTCTCCCTTCCCGGGACTGCACAAGGTCAGTCAGATTTCTAGACTGAATATCACCTGCTAATCCAGATCCATTCGTTCTCTGAGGCTGTGTCTGGGCTCCACGGAAGGGAGTGGCTGGGGGCGGTCAGCGGACCGTGCTCTGCTTTGGGCTCAAGAGGAAATATGTTTTGGTGGGAGTCCCTAGTGGTTGATAATCCGGGAAAAGGATTATCCCAGCCCCCCCGTTTACCTCCATCTATAGAAACTTCTATTGGAAAAATGATGGAGCTTGCCTTTTGTAAGAAAACCAGTTGACACAGACTGGGACCTCGTAGATGATAATTCTAGACCAGTGCCGTCCAGTATAACTTTCCACGATGATGGAGAGGTCCTCTGCCTGTGCTGTCAGGGACAGTGACCACTGGCCACAGATGGTTGTTGAATACTTGCAGCGTGGTTAGTTGTGGATCAGGAATTGATTTTTATTTTATGTTTTTAATTTTTTTCATGTTTATTTATTTGAGAGAGAGACAGAGACAGAGACAGAGAGAGAGAGAGGGAAAGAATGAGTTGGGGAGGGGCAGAGAGAGGGAAACACAGAATCTGAAGTAGGCTCCAGGCTCTGAGCTGTCAGCACAGAGCCTGACGCTGGGCTCGAACTCACGGACCGTGAGATCGTGACCTGAGCCGAAGTCGGATGCTTAACCAACTGAGTCACCTAGGCACCCCGAGGAATTGATTTTTAAATTTAAAAGGCCACATGAGATTAGTGGCTGCCGTGTTGGACAGCCCAGTTTTATTATTTTATTTTATTTATTTATTTATTTATTTATTTATTTTTAAAATATAATTTAATGTCAAATTGGCTAACATACAGCATGTACAGTGGGCTCTGGGTTTTGGGAGTAGATTCCCGTGGTTCATCACTTACATACAACACCCAGAGCTCACCCCAACAGGTGCCCTCCTCAATGCCCATCACCCATTTTCCCTTCTCCCCGACTCCTCCCACCAACCGTCCGTTTGTTCTCTGTATTTAAGAGTCTCTTATGGTTTGCCTCCCTCCCTCTCTGTTTGTAACTATTTTTTCCCCTTCCCTTCCCTCATGGCCTTCGATTAAGTTTCTCAAGATCCACATAAGAGTGAAAACGTATGATACCTGTCTTTCTCTGCCTGACTTATTTCACTCAGCGTAATACTCAGACTTTCCAGTTCCATCCACGTTGTTGCAAATGGCAGGATTTCATTCTTTCTCCTTGCCAAGTAGTATTCCATTGTGTATCTAAACCACAATTTCTTTATCCATTCATCAGTTGATGGACATTTAGGCTCTTTCCACAATTTGGCTATTGTTGAGAGTGCTGCTATAAACATCAGGGTACAAGTGCCCCTAGGCATCAGCACTCCTGTATCCCTTGGGTAAATTCCTAGCAGTGCTATTGCTGGGTCATAGGGTAGGTCTATTTTTAATTTTTTGAGAATCATCCACACGGTTTTCCAGAGCGTGGACAGCCCAGTTTCAGATGCACAGAGCTCCTGAGCTATGTCATAGGGGCCCCCAAGATCAGGGACTTGTTATAACCCAAGCATGTCGTGATCTCTGGGTAGGTTGTTGGTGCAAGCCTGTTGCTTAGCAACAGATGCCCTGCCCCCTGCACCCCCCCCACCCCCCCCCCCCCCATGGCAACTGGAAACCTCCCTCTGCAAGAGTTTCGCTCAGGTGGGTGACCCATGCACCTGAGGGCAGAGGCTTTTCCCTATTGTCCCGCTTCCCTCCCTAGAGGCCTGGTTCCTCTAGGCTCAGACTCTGCAGTGGGTGGGGCCTGGCCTGGATCAGATGCCCTCGTCGGATGGCATGCTAGCTTCTTCTCGCTCCCGAGAAAGTGGCAGGTGCTTCCAGACTTACAGTGGGCGGACCAGGAGGGAAGGGAGGGTGACAGCCCTTTAGGAGAGAGGGAATCTTCTTTTTTTTCTTTCCTTCTCCTCTCTCCCTTCTTTTTGCTCCCTCTTCTCCTCTGTCTTTCTGGCTTACTGTGCAAGTACCCGAGCCTTGGGGAAAGGACTTGACTTCATCCTGTCTCGGTTGCTCCCTCGCTGCGTGGTGTTGGGCGGGCATCTCGCTTCTGTGCACCTGTTTCCGCCTCCTTTAAGTGCACCTGTTTCCGCCTCCTTTACGAAGGAGTAGCAGGCCCTCCTTCTGTAGGTTGGTGGGAGGTCCCGATGCAGGGATGGACATGGAACTTCTAGAATGAGTGTCTGGGATCTGGTCTCCTTCCCTGAAGAAGAAGGGAACACAGAGATGGTGGGAATGTTGGAGGTTATTCAACAGATTACCTTGCCCGGTGTCCGCATGAATACTCATCTCAGAGGTTGTCTGAGTGGGTTCAGGGGCTCGGGGCCAGTAGGCAGGAGGGGTGCCTAAGATCACGGTGGGCTGGGTGGGGGTGTTGGTTGGGAAAGGGGTCTTCCTGGGTAGTGGTTCTAAGGTGGGAGGGAATTTCTGGCATTTGTCAGCGGACCCCTGCCTCTCCCCACCGAATTTTTCTTTCCGTTCAAAAGGCATCTGCATTTTGTGGCTTCCCCATGCACGAGCAGGGTCTAAAATAAATTGGGCGAATTGTAGCCTCCAGACTTGGAAGGAAGTGGATGTAATTCCTCCATTGCTGGATAATAAGTCTGTGAGGGGATGTGGCCCCTCTCAGTAAATTTTGGGGTGGGGGTCGGTGGGAAAGTCTCTTAATGAAGGCTTGCTTCATTGGCATCAGGAAGCCTTGAAAAGGTCTTATGCAGGTCTGTCTGGAGGCCCAGGCGATGTAGTTTCAGCTTCCTTATTTCACTGATCCTTTAGGGTTTATGCCTGCTCCTAGGAATTGATGGGTCAGCACAAACTGGTTGAGGGTCTACCATGGGCCACAGTGGTGATTAAGGGAGACCAGGCTCTGATTTCATGGAACTCGTGTTCTAGGGGTTGAGGTAGAGGGTAGGACAATTATGAGAGGTCAGGGTTAGCACTGGGTGTTATAATACAGTGCACTTTGGAGTCCACTGAGGGTCTTGGAAAGACCTACCTGAGGAAGGAGGAGACAGAAGGGTTGACTTAGATGAAGAGAAAAGTGACCGTAGTGGTCCAGAAAGAGGGGAGAGCAGGCATGCGTAGTGTTGCCACCACTTGGTGACAGCCTACTGCAAACTCCACTGTCAGACCTTGCAGATGAAGAGAGGACTGAGTGCTGGCTTGGGCAAGCAGGCAGGAGTCCTCTGATCTATTCACACTTCTGCTCCTGACTCACTCCTCTCTGGCCTCAGTTTCTCCAATTTACAGCACGGCTAGCCCAGTCTTTTCAGAAAACCACAGGGACAAGGGGGTATGACCTCTGCCATGGAAGGAATGTGGTGGCCCCCGCCTTCCCTGCAGAATCCATACCCTACCTTCTTCCCAGGTCAACCCCAGAGACTCACTCTGGGCATTGCAGGCCCCACTGGGCACACAAAGGGCGGAGCCGTTCCCTGTCTGTCCTCGAGGTACAGCTTAGCCAGCCTTTCCCTTCAGTCCACAGCAGAATTTGGGGTGGGCAGTACCTACTTGGATGGCCTCTTTAGGTCACAGAATCACAGGCCTGGCCGTAGGGACTCCTGCCACTTACAAAAGGGAACGGCGGCCCAGAGAGGGTGAGTGATGCATTTGAAGTCACACAGCCAGCTTCTGGCAGAGCTGGGCCCCGGTTTCCTGCAGCAGGGAAGGGAGGGAAAGCAAGCTGGGGTGGCAGGCACACCTCCCCTCAAAAGTGTAGGCCCGACCTGCCAGATCCCCCGGAACACGGCTCTGTTCCCTCTTGTTTTGCTGGGAGTGACCGACCGGCTCCCCCCAAGCCCAGACCAGCTTCCCTTGTTCCACCCGTCTCTCTCCCCCAGGCCACGCAGATGCCACGGGTGAGTAAGACAATACGGCCTGTGGACTCACACAGACCTGGGTTTGGATTCCGACGCTTCACTTTCTCGCTGTGTGACCTTGGCTCCGATAGGATCGCTGAGGGAATAAACGAGATGAGCCAGTGAGAAGGCCCCGGGACCTGCCACAGGGCCTGTGCTCTGTCCACTGGTGTCCCCTTGGGCCCGCTTGTGCCCAGCCCGTCCCTATCCGTCCACGAGGGGAGACTGAGCTGTGACAACCTCCTTCTGGGGGGAGGGGTCACCCATCTCTCCTGGCCTGATGTGGCTGACTCACTCTGCCTTGGAGGGCCCACGTTTCTCTTTTGCTGCATCGTAGATACATTCTGGAATGATTTTTTTAAACGTTTATTTATTTTTGAGGCAGAGAGAGACAGAGCATGAACGGGGGAGGGTCAGAGAGAGAGGGAGACACAGAATCTGAAACAGGCTCCAGGTTCCGAGCTGTCAGCACAGAGTCCGACACGGGGCTCAAACCCACGAACCGTGAGATCGTGACTTGAGCCGAAGTCGGACGCTTAACCGACTGAGCCACCCAGGCGCCCCTACTGACTTTTAAATAAGAAGGCAGGGAGGAGGGAGGTGGCCCGAGAAGGAATACCAGGGACACAGTGAACAGGGAGGACATTTCTGATTCCTTAAGGGTCTTCACAGATTAGCAGCATTGTTCACATATAAACATGTTTCTAGGAAGCATGTATTGAGTGCCTACTGGGTGCCTGGATGCTCCTTCCTACTTGTGTGAACTTACATAGACAAGTGACGTCATCTCTATAAGCCTCAGGTTCAGGGTCAGCCAACTTTCACTGTAGAGGGCCTGAGAGTGAATATTTTACGTTGATGGGTTATAGAGTCTCTGTCACAACTACTCAAATCTGCCCTCGTAGCATGAAACAGTCATGGACTAAATGTAAGTGTTTGAGCGCGACCGTGTACCAATAAAACTTTATTGATAAAGTCAGACAGTGGGCCGGACTTGATCCATGAACTGTAGGTTGCTGACCCTGGCAGGTCCTTCACCTGTGAAAAAGGGGTTGGGAGAATAGAAGCCGTCCTCCAGGGTTATGGTGAGGGATGAAGTTGTGACAGGTATTAACTCTAATTGTTGTCTGTTATTGTTAATGTTATTGTATTCATTCTCCCAGCTGCTCTGCCCGGTAGGTGTGTGGTCTCATTTCACACATGGGGAAACTCAGATGCAGAGAGATCAGGGAACTTCCCCTCGATGCTTCTGCTTACCGTTGGATAACCCGGGATGTGTGTCTTTTGTGCCTTGGTTTCCCCACCAGTGTCCTCAGAGAGAATTCGTTTATGTAAATGCACAGGGCACGATGTTCACGTCCATCGTGTGGAAGGGAGGTAGAGGCACAGAGAGGTGGAGCGGAGTGCCTTGCAGAGGTCATCAGCTGAGGCATGGCAAGATGGAAGTGGGGTTCTTGGGGACCCGGGTTATAGGCGTCTGACTCAGAAGCTGCTGGGGAGGAACGGCCCATCCAGTTAGACCAGAGCTCTCCCAGAGTACCATTCTCTCGGGGTTGGGCTCGGACCCCCCTCTTGTTGAGAGTGGTGGAACACAAAGGACCCTGTCCCCAGTGGAATGCGTTTCTAAGTCAGGTGTCCCATGCTAAGGCTGGAATGGATGAGGTGGGAGCTTCTTATTCGTTTTGACAGATTCCCAACGCCCCTCTCCGGCTCACAAGCCTACTTTGGCTCCCTTCTGCTCTCAGGAACAGAGCCACTTCCTGGGGCGTCCAGGGTCCCCTGTGACTGGCTTCATTTCAACTTTGCAGATTTCTCCTCCTCCCTGTCCCCCACGCCTTGAATCGGGGCCCCTGAGCTGGCCTCTTGTTCTTCCCAGTGACGGCACTGGCCTGGGGTGTACCTCTTGCTTCTCTCGCTGCGAAGCTTTATGTGCATTCGTAAGCCCCCCTGTATGCCCTTTCCTCTGTGAATTCTTCCCAGATACCCCCACCTGTGCCCTGCGTCGATGACACAGGCCAGCCTTTTGCTGTGGGAGCGACAACGCTGTTTTGCGCTTACGTGTTTGTGGAGTAACTCTCCATCAGTCTGAGAACTCTGGGTGGGGGTGCTGGGAGCTCTGTGCTGGGATCACTTCTCCGAGTCCCGTGCCCCGCATACAGCTGGGCACACCTGTTCAGTAGTGATGCTTTGGCCCATCGCCCTCCTGTCATTGCTGTCTCGAGGGCCCCCTCTTCCAGGCTGTCCGAGGAAGCCTCAGGTTTGGAGAATGATGATGGGAACGGGACGAGGGTCCTGTGGGTACCAGGCACCTGGGTACCAGCCTGTTGCCCCTGTCGGCAAGGCAGGAATGACCGGACACATTTTTTCAGGTGAGGAAGTGGAGACTCAGGTCGAGGAGCAGGGTCCCCCAGCCTGACGGTTGGCAGGGTTGGGATTTGAACCCAAGCCCCTGTCTGCAAAGCACGTGACTCTTCCACAACTGACCCCCGTGCAGAGCCCTTCCTCGGGGACGCAGAAGCACTACAGGACACACAGCCCCCCACCGTGGGAGGACCGCAGAGCTGCCGTAGGCCCCGGATGGGTGGGCGGGGCAGGTGTCCCCGAGAGCCTCCACCCAAAGCATCAGCACTTTAAAAACTGTTTTAAATTCCGAGGTGTCGCTAAATCTGGCCTCTCCTTCCGTGGGCTGAAAGCGACGAGGCTCTACCTCAACAGGAACGTGTGTGTGTATTTGTTTCAGTTTAGTTTAGTATATTTGTTGAAGGGCCCACCGCACGCCAGGCAGGGTGCTGGGGGCTCCGGGGAGGTGTCTACCCTGGCGCTGGGTCGCTCCCAGGACACAGGTGCGCAGGCGGGAGCCCAGAGAGGGGCAGCATCCTGCCCAGGGCCATCCAGCACTAGGTTGGCCAGGGGTGGCCGGGGGTGGCTCCGGTGCCAAGGGGAACGAATTGCCAGTGAGAAGGCGAGAGAAAACAGAGGGTTGGGAGCACTCTGCCAGAGATGGGGGCTGGAGAGTGTCTCAAATCTAACAAACCTACTAGAGACGCCGATAGCAGCATCTGTCTGTCCGGGCGTCCTTGGTGCCTGGCAGGGTGCTAACTGCTCTGCTTGCGATCCCGCCGGACCCTTCTGGTGGTTCTCTCAGAATAATACTGCCTCCGTCCCCATTTCACGGATGAGAACACAGGCTGGGGGGGCAGCTCGCGTCCCCAAGGCCGAGGCTGAAACCTGGCGCTTTGGACTCTGTGGGCCGTGAGTGGTCTTCCTGCTCTGGCCCCCTTGCTGGGTCACTGTGGGCACTGTCAGAAGGAAGGGGCAGGCTCAGGGGTCGGCCTGAAGCCCCCCCCCTCCCCAGCCTGTCACGTCTCTGCAGCACACAGGCCGGGAGTGGCCCGGGGGGTGCACGGGGCTGCATCTGTCACAGGTCACTGGCTGTGTGTCCAGAGGCGCCAGGAGAGGGAGCCCGATCGGAGGCTCGGGCTGGGGTGAGGGGCCTGCCCCGTCCATCCCGGGGAGTCTGGGCCTCCGATGCCACCCCGTCTCCTCCTCCAGGGCTGCAGAAGGTCTCTGGCATTCAGCCCCCACCCCCCATTCCCAGCGCTCAGCAGCCTGGTCCCCATGATGCCCTTGCTGCTTCGCCTCAGTGGAGCCCTCAGCCAGTTCTCAATCTAAATGACAGCTGCCCTCAGCCAAGTCAACTCCAATTAATTTCCGAAGCCTTCCAGGGGCCTGGCCGAGCCTCGCACCAGACTCCGTTGTCCCGGCGGGCCAGCGCAAGCCCCTTCTTCACCCTTGTGGGGCTGGAGAAGGTGGGGCCTCACAGGGTCCCCCCTGATCGTTGGTGGGGGGGGCCCTTTCTACCTCTCGGGAGCCTCCGTGCAAGCTCCGTGTTGCCCCCATCAGAGGGGGCTGATGTGGAAACTCAGGCAGCGTCCGTGGAGAAAACATCGGATGGGGCCTCAGGTTTTGTCCTTGGCTACTCTGTCACCCGGGTCATTCTCATCCCATCTGTGAGCCTTAGGATCCTTCCCCAAAAAGCAAGCGTTGGTTTCCGGGAAAGACGGGGAAGAGGGGAGGGAGGGAGAGAGAGCACCAGAGACTCAGAGAGAGACAGAGAACAAGGGAGACTGAGAAAGAATAGTGCGCGGGTGTTGAGAAGGAGCCGGAAAGAGGAGGGACGGGGGTTGGGGGGGGTAACACCTGCCACCTTGGCTGGAATGTTTTACTTTTTCATGTGACTTTGATGCACCCACACACGTTGGCATCAGACAGACCTGGGAGTGACCCAGGCTCAGCCACTGGCTAGCTGTGTGACCGTGGGTCAGCGACGTCCCCTCTCTGAACCTCCGTTTCCTCCCCTGTGAAATGAGCTGGGGTGTCGGGCCCTCTCTCCCCAGGTGTTGGCGTCATCTGATGAGATACGGGCCGAGGCCCGGCCCGCAGGGAGCCTGAGGTCAGTGCTCCCTCTTAACATCCCTGGAGCTGATGGGACTGGGGACATGGGACATGGTCATCTTTTTCCTTTCCTCATTTGTCACAGTGACACAGAAGCCGTCCTTGAAGGGCGGGCAGAGAAAGGGTAGGGGATGCCGGCAGATGCCCGGATGGGGAGTCAGTCAGGCCGCCAGCCACCAGCCCCCCCGTTCCTGATCCCTGAGGTTGCGGGTGCCGTTTCCTGGGGCTTATTCAGGCCGAGTATCTTAGTGCCCCTCACGTGGGGATACTTCCTGCCCACGTTGAATGTAAAATCTCATTTCCCCAAAGGAATAAAAAGAGTCAAGGAGGTTGTATATCTGTCTACTATCAGTCATCTTAGAGAGGCCCAAATAGGCCCAGAGGGGGAGAGTGACCTGCCCAAGGTCACACAACAAAGCATAAAATATGTAACAAATCCTTATCGGGTGCCTACTGTGAGCCAGGGACCAGAGGGACAGCTGGGATCCTCGTGGGTGTGTCTGCCTTCAGGGCCCCTAGGCCAGGCTCCTCTGACAGGGACTGGACACAGGAGGGATTGTCATCCTCTTCTACAGATGGGGAAACTGAGGCTCAGCAAGTTGAGCCGGCCCAAGGTCACGGAGCTGGTGAGATTCAGATGGGGGTGGGATGTGAATCTAGGCTTCAGTGCACGCAGAGCCGGGACTCCCCCAAAGCTGCCGAGTGTGGGGGAGGATTGGTGTGGGGCTTTGGGTTTGCCACTTTCCGGCTTGGTTCGTGGCTCTGTGGATGGACTCTCTTTGTGCAGCCCGGCATCCGGTTTAGATTTGCTGTTCCTGCTCTGAGCCCAAAGTGGGTGAGTCTCCTGGAGCCTGTGTACCTCCCCGGAGGAGGGGACACGGCCCGGGGGCGCACTGTGGACGGGCAGCCGAGGAGGGGTCCGCTTTGGGGTTGTGGGGCTCTGCGGAAGGGTTCCAGCTGGGTGGTAGGGGTCCCCCACATCCCCAGGGGCGGGTTCTTGGAGATGGGCCTTAGTGCTGCCTTAGAAAGGGGACTTTGGCCACCCCTGGGCAAGACTCCCTTCCGTGGCTTCTGTCTGCTGTGATAGCTGGTGGCCGTTACCTGAGCACCTGCCGCGTGCCGGGCACCGGAGAGCCTGGTGTGACTGGGCAACGAGTGGGGTGCTGTCCTTGTCCCATTTCACGGGGAAGGAAGCTGAGGCTCAGAGAGGGACAGTGATTTGCCCGAGGTCAGCCTGCTGGGGAAGTGCCAGGGACCAAGATGCAGCCCTTGGTCATCTGACTCCGAACCACCCCCACCCCCACCCCACCATGATGTTTTCCATCTTTGGCTGCTTGTTACAGAGGGGCCCTGAACCCGGGACTCCCCCTCTGCCAGGGTGAGATGTATCAGTGCTAGGGGGTTACTGGTGCTATCCTTGCCACTGGGAGACCTGGGGACAGAGGTGCCATCTGTGAGCAGGGAGAGGGGTCACATGCCTCAGAGTAGGGACGTCAGAGAAACGTTGCCAAAAGGCTGACAGCCAGGTGGATGGTGGGAGTCAGCAGGGGTGAGGAGGAGAGGGTGTTCTAGGCAGAAGGAACGTCAGGAGCAGGGTTGTGGAGGTGGGAAGGATCAGGGCTCTGTTGAGACTCTGAGGCTGGAGGCCCAAGAGGGGAGCAGGCCAGGTTATGCAGAGCTGGGAGCTTTATCTTGGGGGCCCTGGGGAGCCATGGAAGGCTTAAGCAGGAGAGGGGCCTGCTCTGGTTGACGCTTTAGGAAAGTCACCTGACTCACAGCGGGGGGAAATGGGCTTGGGGGCCAGCACAAGGCCACCGCAGGCGGGAGACAGTGGGGGCCTGGACCGGGGTGGAGGCAGGGGGGCAGGAGAGAAGCAGGTGGATTTTGGAGGCAGCCTCTTCCCTCCCTGGTGCCTGGACTCTGGGGCCTGGGCAGGAGTGAAAGGCGATGTTCAATGTCCAGAGCTAGCCGGGCCTCTCTTGGAGATGGGGAACAGGAGCCAGGAGAATCACAGACGTGTCTGGGGGCCCACGGGACTCCCAGGCTGCAGGACAGAAGGGCCGATGGGACGTGGCCCAACCCCGTGGCTCCCCGGCCAGCTTCTGCTTCCAGGCCCAGGGGCCCAGCCCCCCCCCCCCCCCCCCCCCCCCCAGCTGAGTGGCAGCTGTCAGACGCCAGTGTCTCCCCCTGCCAGGTCCAAATAAAGGAAAAACCAAAATACATTTCCCTTTGTCGGAATCCGGTGAGGGTGAGTCGGGCGAGAGTCATTCGCTATTGTGTGCTGGGGCCCACACTGCTCCTTACATAAGCTTTGAGTTAAAAATACGCACGGAATTCTAATTTGCCTGCTCCGCCTGGGATCGCACCCCGGTCCCCCCACCCGTTGGTGGGCAGGGGGTGGGGCAGACACCCCCCCCGCCCCCGCGCCCACGGAGACGAAGAGACGGTCCCGTGGCCAGTATCCCCTGCTGGCGTATGGGCAGTATTAGGTCTGATGCCTGCAAGGCCCTGGGCTGTTGACGAACAGTGAGGGTAATAATCCTGAGAGCAGCTAACCTTTTGGGGAGGCTCCTCATGTGCTCAATCTTCGCCCGTGTTATCTCCATTAATCCTCCCAGAAGCCCGTGAACTTGGTTCCTATTTTACAGCACAGGTTAGCACCTTGCTCAGGCCGCACCCTGGATCAGCACCCGGGGGGCCCTTGATCTGGGTGCCAGTTGGGAGGCCACCCTGACCTCCACAGCCCCCTCCCCCATACCTCCGGCCTTCCGTATGGAGGGCGGCAACGGGGGGGGGGGTGTGGGCAGGAGGTGGCCTGGCAGAAGTCCCCTTTCTGAGGGTTCGAGGACAGAGGGGTAGGTGGTACTGTGTCACCAAGCCCTGCCTCGGGGCGGGGGGGGCGGGGGCGGGCAGCTGCCCCCACCAAGCTCACGACCCCTGGGCCACGTGCCTCATGCGAATTGGAACCCAGCCCTGGGGATACTGAGTGCAGGGCAAGGCGGTGACAAGGTCTGTTTTGCGGACTCTGAAAAAGAAAGCTCAGTCAGTCCCCTCCGTGGGTGTGGGCGGCCTCCCCAGAAGTGAAATCAACAACGAGGTGTCCCCAGGGAGACAAATGCGTGTCTTTTCCCCTCCTCCCTCCAACCCAGGCCAAAGGGGTCCCCGGGCCGTCCTGGCAGGCCCTGCGGGTCTCCCCGCTCAGGCAGGGAGTGTGCTTGCTGTGTGCTAGGCCGCGTGCTAAGCCTTTTACATGGATCATTTCATTTAATCCTCGTAACTGCCTCCATGGCGGCCAGTCCTATTATTTCCCCCATTTTCTGGGGCTGAGGTTCTGGGGGCTCAAGTGAAGTTCGCAGAAGTCCTGTGCTCCGCAAACGGCAGGCGCTGTCATTGTTGAACCCGGTAAGGGAATATGGCATCACTTGGGTTACTCGTGTGCTCGCTGCTTTTGCACCGGCTCGGGGTCCTGCCTTTCCCCTCGTGGAATTTACTGACCCCTGTCGTGGCCGGAGAAGCACGGAAGGCAAAACCCGACACGGTCTCATGTTCACAGTGGGGTGAGCTGGAGCAGCCGGTACCCCGATACCATGATTCCAAGTTGGTGGCAAAAACGACCAAGTCAAGTGCTGAGTTTGTTAAGGGAGGGGGAGCTGAGGAAGGGCGGATCGCTCAGCTAGGATTTGTTCTGCGCATGAAGGAAGACCGGCGGGGGGGGGGGGGGGGGGCAGCTCCAGGCCTTGCCCCTGGATTGGGGACTGAGGTGGTCTGTTCTGGCCAAGAGGGGAATGTCCTTAAAAACTGCCCCGCAGCCCTTTCTTGCTGGGCGGGCGTGACATCGGGTCCCGTGACCCCAAAGCTCCTCCCCTTGGCCCCTGTGCTGCCTGCACAGGGGGGAGGCACATTCAGGGTGACACATTTTGAGTTGATGCCTCAAGGACTGACCCCCACATGCACACTGTTATCCCCTCTTTTTCTTGTATGGTCTCCCCAAGCCGCTCTGAGATGGGCCTGCCAGGGATCACCATCCCCAAGTTACAGATGGAGAAACTGAGACTCTGCAGATGGGGCCAGCTGCCCAGGTATGGGGGATCTGGGATTCCACCTCAGCCCAGCCCTTGGGGAATCCTGGACTAAAAGGAGAGGGCTGGTCCAAGCTGGTGGCCTGGCCCCCCCGCGACCCCGGGGCAGTTCCATGCCCTCTGGGGCCTCAGTCTTCCCATCTGTCAAATAGGGATGAGGCTCACTTCACGGCCTACAGGTCCCAACAGAGCACCTCCTGTGCATGGGGTGCTGTGGCAAACAGACAGACCTTCTCCCCTCTGCAGGCACAGTCCGACGGGGGAGGCCGAGAGCTAACAAGTGGAAAATGTGACACTCCACATCAGTTTCCGCGGTGCGCTGAGCAGCTGCAGGGTCTCCCCTGACCCTGTGAGCTCAGCAAGGGGTGGTTGTATCTCTGGGTCCTGGCCTGGGGGGCCGCATGCCTGCCCCCCGGGGGAGCGGGGAGTGAGGGCCTCTCTCGAGTAGGGGCAGGCCCTGACTTGAGGCCGATTCCATGGGACTGATTTATACGCAGCCGGAGGGGGGTGGGTGGGGGGGGGGGTGGGGGGGGGTAGCGGCAGACCTAGGGCGTCCCCCCGGCTGGAATGAATCCGGAGGGAGGATGAGTTTGGTCATGCTTTGGGGTTGTCAGGAACTGAAGAATAATATTCTCTCTTAAAAATATTCCCCGTGGATATCAGACTCTCTGGCTCGTCCCAGGCAGAAGCTGGGGAATCGTGGGCCCATACTCTGTGACATTGGGCGAGGCCCTCCCCCACTCTGAGCCCCCAGGTGGGGAGAAGGGGCACCCAGCTGCTGGGCTTGTGGGGAGTGGGGGGACAGGATGAGATCACACACGGACAGGTTCAGCTGTATGCCTGACACTCCCTCCTTAAATCCTCCCCAAGTAAGAGGAGCAGCTATTTCTAGAAACGGCACACGGCGTGTTTAAGAGTCATCCATAACTTGGCAATAAAGCGTCTTTAGGAAATGTGGCCGTTTGGGTCAGTCTGGAAGTGTCGCTCAGCAAACCCCGCTTCCAGAAGGGCCCCCAGGCCTCCTGCGTCTGAGCACAGAACTTGGAGAACGTTCCTTCATCTCGCGCCCTTCATCCTGCAGCCTCAGGGCAAGGGAGCCCGGCGGCAGGGCTTGGGCCTGGGTCTCGTCTTTCTCCGGCTGTGCAAACTTTGGCAGGGGGCCTCAGTTTCCTGTCTGTAAAATGGGCCCAGGCAACTGCTCTGTTGGCTCCTTGAGACGATGTGTGCGAAATGAAGTGAGGAAGCCCCTTCAGAATTTTCTCTCTCTCTGTCTCTCTGGCAGATGCTCCCCTCCCCCAATCCAGATCTCACAGTGCTTGGAGCAAAATCCCTTTTGCGCGGACCAGGGAGCAGGGCGTCACTGGGAGCAAGGCAAGCTTGGGCTCAAGAGCAGAGGTGTAGGGGCTGGAATCCGGGGCCCACTGTGTGCTAGGGGACCCTGAATCTGATGCCTCTAGCTTCGTGGGGTACCTTGTCCCCAGGAGGCCCTGGGCGTGGCATCAGCAGCGACACCACCACTAACAAGCTTTGAAACCTCTGGCTCAGCTTCCCCTTCTGTGAAATGGGAGCAAAGACTCCAGTCTCCTGGGCAGGAGCGGGCCCACGTGGCTAGTCCTAAGGTGGGGACGAGGCTTGGGGGCCTCTGGATGGCTGCAAGGACCCCTCACCTCCTGGCCGCCCCAGAAACGGATGGCAGTCCCAACAGCCCCGTCTGGGGAGTGCTCTGTGCGCCAGGCCTTTATAAGGCCCGAGGGAGGTGACATTGCCCCCACCTGGGGGGCGATGAGGAACTGAGGCTCGGAGAGAGCCGGGGAATGTGGCAGGGATTAGGGGCTCAAGCCCCAGCCTGTGACTCCACCGAGGCTGTCTCCTGATCTTGCTGTCTACCCCAGGAGGGGGAGGAAGATGGTGTCTGCCTTATCCGAATCCTCCCTGATCCGCAAGGCTAGTGCCGTGCCTGGCACATAGTAGGGACTCCGTAAAGGCTTGTTAACTGGATGAATGAGCCAGGGAGAGAGTCCTTCTCCCCAGTCCCAGCTCCTCCCAGCATGCCGGTCCTAAGCTGGGTGTCTCTGGGGCTCCAGGGTGGGAGCTCACTTAGTCACAGCCTGGCCCATTCTCTGGGAGGATTTTCTCTGCAGGCCGTGGCTCGGCTCCCAGGGGAGGCCTCCCCCCTTAATCCCGGAGGGCGGGCTGGGCGGGGTAACTCCTGCCTGGCACAGGGCCCTGGCCAGGCCTGCGCAACAGCACGCTGAGGAGGGCGGGCCGGTCACGGAGTTCAGTATCTGGGTGTGCTCCCTCGGCCGGAGCTGGGCCCCCACCCCCAATTCCAGCGCGTTAGCAGCCCCCGAAATGACTGTTCCATTCCTTCCTTGCCTTAGAACTCCCAGCTCGTGCTCTCTTTGAGTGTCATTCATACTAAGTTATGAGTGGTTGTCAGACTCTCTTGCCCCTCAAGTCTGTCGAACCCAGACATCACTATGATCGGTGGTGTTTCTGGTGCTGTGCGACTGAGAAGGAAATTGAAGGGATTTTCGCTGAGGGTGTAGGGGAGGAACCGACTCGCTCACCTGCACCAGCCCAAGTCCCTTTGTGAAGCAGCTGGGGTGGGCAAAGGACACTGGTCTCAGCAGTTTGCTGCTGTTTCAGGAAGTCCCCAGCACATAGTAGGCCCTTAGCGAGTGTCTGTCCAGAGGATGACAAGAGAATGAGCCGTGTTCTGGACCCTGACAGTCCTCCCCTCCACCCTTTGACCGTATAGCTGGCGAACTCCTACATATGCTTCAATGCCCAGTTTACATACCCCTCCTCCAGGAAGCCTTCCCAACTTATTCCACATCCAGTTAATCTTTTGGGAACTCTAGTCCGTCAGAGATGGGCAAACCCTGCCCAATTCTCCCATTTCCTGAAGGGAAACACCCGACCCCGAGCCAGGGGCCTACCCTTGGCGGAGGTCTCCCAGCCACGTCAGAGGCAACCTCAGGGGGATTTGAACCAGACATCTCTAGATCTCCTCGGAAGGTCTTCAGGCATGAAAAGAGGGCGTGGGCGGTGTCTGTCTTCCCACGCACGTCTCTCTGACTCTGCCCCCCCCCCCCCTTAGGGCCTCCTGCAGAGCGAGCAAGCTCCTAACCTTTCTTCCTTTTTTTTTCTGCAGCCCATGACCTCCCTGCAAATAAGGCCTCAGCCACCCAGCCGGGCAACCACTTGCAGTGCCTGTCTGTCCACTGCACAGACGACGTGGGTGACACCAAGGCCCGAGCCTCCGTGCCCACCTGGCGGTCTCTGCACTCCGACATTTCCAACAGATTCGGGACGTTCGTGGCAGCCCTGACTTGAATTGACAAGAAATGCCCCTCCCCCCCCCTCCCCCCCCCCCCCCCGGGCCCTTTCCTCCCCCCACCCCCCTCTCCTCCAGCCCCGGACCCCCTCCGCCCACCCCACCCCCCTGGTAATTTGAAAGGGCCACTATTGCTGAGTGGATGATTTTTTTTTTCTAGGTTGGTACCTGCTTAGTGGCATATGGACCGGAAAGGGTTAATTTAAAGGGGAAAAAAAAAAAGCCTCAAAAAATTTTTTTAAAAAAGAAACTTGTCTGCCACAGTATGTTACCAGTGTTAACCCTTCTGCAGTTAGCAAACTTTTGCTTCAGCCTTTTTCCTGCTAGATATAATTCCCGTTTTTCTGTAATCTTGGCATACGTTTTTTAGATGACCTCTTTCCTTGTTTTATTTTCATGCTGCTGTATGTCCAAAGCATTGTTATTTCATAATAAGACAAGAGTTACTTTCTTTTTTATTCTCTTTTATTCTTGTCCCTCTCCCCCTCCCCCCCACCCCACCGCCTTTTCTTTCTTTTTTTTTTTTTTTTTTTTTCTTTTTGCTTTGTTCACTGCTTATTAAAATGGAAATCCTGGAGAATAGTAGTTCTGGAAGATTGCCGGGTGAAAGTCAAATTGTCATCACGATGTTATATATTGACACCCAACTGTCATCAGTCAGGCAGGAGCCAAACAATTAATGCCCCCCTTAGGTCTTCCGCCTGGGATTTTGTTTTGTCTGTTCCCTAAGAAAATAGAGAGAGATATATTTTTTGTTCCTACAAACACACGCTCAGCCTTCAGCTCCGTTCTGTCTTCTGCTGGAAGCTGTCCTCTCTGCAACGGAGGTGATGATGTGTCCAGCCCGCTCAGTGGGAAGGAGTCGGAATGTTCAACAGTGGTGTTTTTTCTCTCCTTTTCTGGGCCTCTGTGCAAACGCCCAGGCTCTGAATTTTCATGCTATGCTAACCAGCCTTAGTGTGCATGGGGGATGGTGCCTTTCCAGCTTGCAGAGCCTCCGGGGGCTCCTGGCTCCCGCCCTGCTGCAGCCGGGCCGGGCTGGGGTGGTGGGTGCCCAAGTTAGGGGAGGATCAGTTCTTAGCCCTTGACCTTTGCCGACAACTGTTCCCATGCAGGCATTGTGGGAGGAAGGAGGTGGGTTGCGTGTATCTCCCTCACCTCTCCCATTCTGTCCCCACCTCCCCATCTGTGTTTTTCCCCTTCCAACCTGGGCAACCAACCTCCCATCCCTGGGAGGAATGGGGTGTTTGCCAGGGCAGGGAAGGAGCCCTCAGGCTCAGCCTGCCAAGCCCCCCTTCTCCGAACATGGGTGTATTTCTCTGCAGGGGTTTGCGGGCTCCTGCGGGTTATAGGAAGGAAACAATGAATAGAACCAATGACTTTGATTCCTGGGCCTTTTTATGTAAGCCCGGAATACCCCCCACCCATCTTTTGATTTAACGTCACCCTGTTGCAAAACAAGAGCCAAGTGCTATGTGCCTCACCAAGAAATAATCTCTCAGAGCCGAGAGGGGGGGCGGCTAGGTGAGTGGCATCAGAGAGCGGGGCTCCTGGACCCAGTGGGGGACCCAGAACGGCAGTCATTGGAAGCCCAGAGTTGGTGGGGCGGGCACCTTTGGGTGCTGTGGATGCCTACGAAAGGCTTGTATGGCTCGGCGGGGTGCGGGGGTGTGGGGGGGCTGTGGGGGGCACACAGATTCCAGGTGGGCCAGACAAGAAGCCGCGGATGGCCTCTCACCCACGTCAGTATCGCCCCTATTTGACTTCAGTTTTTGTTCAAGAGCAAGTCTTACTGAACGCCCCGTTTTGAGCCTTGCGTCCCCTCCCCTCTGCCCCCAGGTCCCCAAGAGTTCACAGACCTGGCTTTTTTGTTGTGTTTTAACAAGTGACCTGAAGGCTTGGGGCTCACCTTACAACACCCACACTTTATTTCAAAGAAATTTTCAGCGAAGGGAGAAGAGGGTCATCTCACTCTTTCCCCTCCCCCTCATCTTTCCCGCGAAGGCGGGGGCGGGATCCTTTTGGCTGGGGTCTTGAGACTAGAAGGTCCTTGCATGGACTGTCTGACCAGAGCCCTGGCCCCGGGCCCCGTAGAAGGCAAGCAGAAGCAAGGGGTTGTGAACTGATAAGCCTCCAGAAGGTGTGAACCGTTTTCTGCCTCCAGAGGAAAGAAAGAATGTCCCCCTTCCCCGGGCTGCAGGAGGGTCAGTCACAGTCTGAGCAGAACTCCACACCCCCTCTGATTCCTCCATGTACAACAGGTTGAAAGCTGCATCATTTTATTTTATTTTTTAAACAGGAATGATTTCTCCTTAATTGCTTAAGGCCGGGGAGCCAAGCGTCTTGACTTTCCCTGTGTTGAGTTCATTAGCACCTGGCCATCAGCTCAAGGTCCCCGCAACGTCGGAAACCCCTGAAGTTTTAAGCTTCCTCGCTCCCCACGACCCCAGAATGGAACAGCTTTAAAAATAGCCTTAAGCAAAAGGATGTTATTTCATTAAATTTGGTTTAATGGAAAGAATCAAAGCAAATTAAAAACACGCCCAACCCACGAGACTCCAAACACTGGTAATCGGTACTGCATAGCAAACTTTTTTTTGGGAAAGAAAACGAAAACGTTATTGCACATGTAAAATATGAAATCTTAACTCTGCTGTGTGTTAGGCAATCCTGTAATCTTTTTTGATTCTTAAAAGAAATTCATTTCTGAAATGCTTGGTTGGAAGACTGTGACAATAGCTCATGAAATTGAGTGTTATTTTTTTCTTTCTTTTTTAAAAAAAATATGTAAAGTGCAGTCTTCTGTATTCATGCATATTGTATATACCTGTATATGTTTTCCTGAGCAGCTAAATAACAATAAATATGACGTTAATGGTGACTGTGGTACATTTGTGGGCGGGGCTTTGCTTGCTTTTCCTCCTGCCCCCTCCTTTTTCCGTTGGTCTGTCCCAGGTTCCATGGGGGACGGGAGTGCAGGTCTGGATGCTGCAGGGCGTGCGTGCACGCGTGCTCATGTGCATGCGTGTGATGATGCTGTTCTAAGTTGGGTCATCTCCGAGTTTTGGAACCCGGGCACTGTTGATGCCTGGGCTGGATAATTCTTTACGGTGGGGCTGTCCTGTGCACTGTGGGGTGTTCAGCAGTATCCCTGGCTACTACCCACTGGGTGCCACCTGGGACTGAGAACCTCTGGTATCTGATGGGTGCCGGAGGGAAGGGGCAAGGAGAGACCACCCGAGTGGCCTTGCTGTGGCTATTCTTTGGGGTCCCAGCACTGAGTTCAGATCCCAGGGAGCTTTGTGACCTCCCGCAAGCGACATTTGGAGACTCCCACTTCCCCTTTTTCCTCATCTGTGAAATGGGTCAGATTTGTGGAGTTACAGGAGACAACGCATGTGGACCCAGCAGGTGGGAGGGCTCCATGTGGATAAATTGCTAGCGTTGTATCCTTTCAGAGCGGGGCACAGCTGACAGCCTGTTGGGCTTGGGCTCTCCTGGGCTGGATGCTGCTTCCTCCACGAACAACCATGGGCTGTGGGCAGGTGGTTTAAGCCTGGTCTCCATTTTCTTGTCTCAGAAATGGAGCAAATGCCATCTAGTTTGAAGGTTACCATGAGCGCCAACCCTGTTCCAGGCCCCGTAAAAGCTCTGCCACCTTATGGGCAGCAGCTTCATTCTGGTATCTGCAGCCTCGGACTCGAGGTCATTGCAAAACAGTAGTTTGCAAAAGGGGGTTTGGGGGTGGAGAGACAAAGTAAATTGCAGTTAAAAGTGAGAATATGCCCAATAGCCCATGGCAATATGAGGGATGAATGTCACTGTGAGATTCATGAATCCCATGTAGGGGGCTTAGGGAGGGTTTCCTTCAGCAAGTTATGTCCGGGTGGGGTTTTGAAGGATGAATAGGAGTTCGTCTTACTCATCCCAGCATATAAATTGACCCTAATTGGGCGGACATTTTGTTGTATTTCTTCCCTTTATCAGTTCAGAGTCTCTTTGTATACGCAAAGGCATATTTGTCAGAATATAGAGTTTTAAGGACAAGGCTCATATATTCACTTTAATTTGGAGACGCTTAAAAATCTCTCTAACCTTTAAAGGTCTCCTGCTCAAAATGACAGTGGTATATGATCACGTTCAGTACCCAAGGAAGGGAAGCGATATGACAGAATGATGAGCATTGGGTGTGGGCATTTGGGAGACTTCAGGTCGGTGTGAAATGACTGAGGGGCTGAGTCCCCCTGCTGTCGCAGAGGGCCCAAGAACCAGAGAACCACGGACTGGCACGTCACTTGGGGGGGGGGTGGGAACATGTGACGTGGGGGCTGCCACGTGGGGGTGCATGTTGGCCTCGGGGGGGCTCCAGGGGAGGGTACAGATTGCAGTTGACCTTTCCATCTGGACAGAGGAACACCGTCTTAGCCAGATGTCCAGCCACATAGCTTCTCCACCCAGCACTGACCTTCCGGAAGGTTGAGGCTCCATCTCAAGACAGGGGATGAAGGACAGCCTAGGTGGCTCAGTCGGTTAAGCATCCGACCCTTGATTTTGGCTTAGGTCATGACGTCACGGTTCGTGGGCTGGGGGCGCAGAGCCCGCTTGGGATTCTCTCTCCCTCTGCCCCTCCCCTACTCGCACTCATGCTCTCTTTGACTCTCTCTCTCTCTCTCTCTCTCAAAATAACTATCAGATGTGGGGCTCGATCTCACAACCATATCAGGACCCGAGCCACAATCGAGAGTCAGACGCTTAACTGACTGAGCCACCCAGATGCCCCCGAAATGACTTTAAAGTGTATAGCCCAGGGATTTTGGTAAAAACTTACAGTGTTGTGCGTCCATCCCTGCTATCCATTTCTAGAACATTCCTATCACCCCAAAATGAAATCCTGTACTCATGATCACTAAATGCCCATGATCTCCTCTTTCTAGCCCCCGGCAACCACTAATGTATTTCCTGCTTCTATGGCTTGGCCAGTTCTAAACATTTCAGATAAACAGAGTCGTACAATATGTGGTCCTTTGTGACTGGCTGCTTTCACTCAGCCTGAAGTTCTCAGGTGTGTACCTTTTTTTTTTTTAAATGTTTTTGGAACGTTTATTTATTTTTCAGAGAGAGAGAGAGAGAGAGAGAGAGAGAGACAGAGCATGAGCGGGGAGGGGCAGAGAGAGAGGGAGACACAGAATGCGAAGCAGGCTCCAGGCTCTGAGCTGTCAGCACAGAACCCCATGTGGGGCTTGAACCCACGAGCCATGAGATCATGACCTGAGCTGAAGTGGGACGCTCAACCAACCGAGCCACCCAAGCACCCAGGTTTGCACCTTTTTAATGGCTAAATACTATTCTACTCTATGACTATAGCACATTTTTATTTAGCCACCAGCATGGACATTAGGGTTGCTCACATTTTTTGGCTATTGTACATGATATTTCTGTGAACATTCAGGTAGAAGTTTCTCTAGGAACATATGTTTTCAATTCTCCTGGGTGTATACCTTGGTGTGGAATCACCCAGTCCTTTGGTAACTAACCCATGGTTAACTTTTTGAGGGACCAGCAGCCTGCTTTCTAAGTAGTTGCACAATTTTACATCTTGGAAGGGGATTTTTGCTGGTTTATTTAACCCATCGTTCCTCACTCTCCTTTATCACGTTTAAAAAACTGAGGTATAACATACAATATATACGATGAAACACACAGATCTCAAGTGTATAATTTGATGCATTTTCACAAATGTCTGCACCTGTGTCATCCAAACCAAGATCGTAGGACAGGACAGACTCCCCCAGAAGGTTCCCTCCTGCCCCTTCCAGTCAATAACCCACCCCTCAAGCAACAATGGGTCGGACTTCCTTTTTTTTTTATTAAAAAATTTTTTTAATGTTTATTTATTCTAGAGAGAGAGAGAGGGAGACAGAGCTCGAGAGGGGAAGGGCTGGAGAGAGAGAGGGAGACAGAATCTGAAACAGGCTCCAGGCTCGGAGCTGTCAGCACAGAGCCCAACGCGGGGCTCCAACCCACGAACCGTGAGATCATAACCTGAGCCGAAGTCGGACGCCCAACCATCTGAGCCACCCGGGAGTCCCTTATGGATGCTGATTAGCTTTTCCCGTTCTTGCATCTTGATGTCCTATAAAAGGAAGCACGAGCCAGGAGCCCCTCCCTCTTTATTGCCGAGTAGCATTTTCTCCTGTGGACATAAGCAGTCTGTGTATTCTTTTACCTGTTGATACAAATTTGTTTCCAGTTTTGAGGGAGCTGGAATAAAAGTACCACTGAACACGTGTATACGAACTTCTGTGTGGACTTAGGCTTTTATTTTTCTGGAATGCCTGGGTCATATCACAGGTACGTGTTTCCCTTCTTAAAATACCAAACTGGGGCCCCTGGGTGGCTCAGTCGGTTAAGTGTCTGACTCTTTTTTTTTTTTTTTAAGTTTATCTATTTTTGGGACAGAGAGAGACAGAGCACGAATGGGGGAGGGTCAGAGAGAGAAGGAGACACAGAATCTGAAACAGGCTCCAGGCTCCGAGTGGTCAGCACAGAGCCCGACGTGGGGCTCGAACTCACGGACTGCGAGATCATGACCTGAGCCGAAGTCGGACGCTCAACTGACTGAGCCACCCGGGCGCCCCAAGTGTCTGACTCTTGATTTTGCCTCAGGTCATGATTTCATGCTTTGTGAGATCAAGCCCCCCGCTGCCCCCCATTGGGCTCTGCACTGACAGTGTGGAGCCTGCTTGAGATTCTTTCTCTCCTTCTCTCTCTCGGTCCCTCCCCTGCTCACACACAATCTCTTTCTCTCTTTCTCTCCCTCTCAAAAGAAATCAATAAACGTAAAAAAAAGAAACTACCATACCATTTTTCAAAATTGTACCACTTTGCAATCCCAGCATGGGAGTTCTAGTTCCTCCTAATACCCTTGCCAACTCTCAATATTATCTGTCTTTTTAACCTTCAGCCATGCTGATATGGGTGTAGTGACATCTCAGCGTGGTTGTAATGTGTATTTCCCTAATGATGTTGAGGATATTTTCATGTATTTATTTGCTCTCAGTACATCTTCTCTCATGAAGTATCTCTTAAAACCTTTTGCCCAAGTCTTTCTTTCTTTCTTTCTTTCTTTCTTTCTTTCTTTCTTTTTCTTTCTTTCTTTCTTCTTTCTTTTTTCTTTCTTTCTTCTTCTTTTTTTCTTTCTTTCTTTCTTTCTTTCTTCTTTCTTTCTTTCTTTCTTCCTTTCTTTTTTCTTCTTCTTTTTCTCTTTCTTTCTTTCTTTCTTTCTTCTTTCTTTTAAATTTGGCTGAGTGTCTTTTTATCATCGCCTAATCCAAGCTCCTTCTCTGTGTGTTGCAAATATTTTCTCCCAGTCTGCGCCTTTTTGTCTTGATCTTTTGAAGGGGGAAAGTTTTAAAATTTCACCATACGGTCCATTTTATCAAGTTTTTTTTATGGCAAGAGCTGTGTCCTCCCTAGGGTCGTGCCTGACGGTCTTGTGTTTAGCTTTCGATGGTACACTTTGGTTTAGGTTTGAGACACAGGTAAGGGTTCTTTGTTTCCAGAATGTGCAGGTGCCCTGTGGCATTGCTGGGAGAGCTTTCCCGTTCCTCCGTAGACTCCTCAGCCACCTTGGGTGGGGGTCGTTTGACTGTGCGTGTTGGGCTATATTTTTGCACCCTCTGTGCTGCTTGTCTACCTTTTGGACATATTTTCAGCTGGGATCACATGGAAATTTGGGCGTGCCTCCTCTGAAGAATGGAACAGAATAGAGGGAGTCTAGGGGAAAGGTCCCAGGGTGTCCTACCATAATCCTAAAATAAACGCCTTGAAAACACGGCAATGTCGCCGTTGGCTGATGAAAGCTCTCGGCCCGAGGACTTCTGTCTGTTGGAAAAGTGTTAAAGACCCAGTAGCACGAGCAGAGACCGTCCCCTTGCAGCCACAGAAAGGTTTGCAGAGTTGAAAAAAGGGTGACTGCGTTGCTGGGAGGTTGGGAGTCGCTCAGGGCTGTGTTTGCACACCTCTCGTGCCACCGTGCCTCAGACTTCCCAGAAATGTCGCTCCGTGTCTCCATTTACGTGGGAAGAAACAGACGCTCAGAATGTCCGGTGTCTTGCTCAAGGTCACGCAGCAGTCAGCCATGGGGTCAGAACCAAATGCCCTGCCTCCCTGCCGTCTCCCGTCGTCCCTCGTCCGGAGGTCTGGCTGCAGGGTAGCTGGGAGGGAGGGTAGCTCCTCTTGGGGGGAGCTTTGTTTTGTGCCCACAGCAGCTGGCACAGGGCCCGGCACACAGTAGGACCTCACGAGATACGGGTTGAAGAAAAGGGGCCGATCCTGGTTCTCTTTTCTTGCTTGAGGACCTCTTCACCTTTGGCTGCTGTTGAGGTTAAGGGGTGAAGAATGACGCTTGTGTCTGGGGATGAGAGCCGATTGCTCAGACTCTGCCTCTGGCTGATGTACACTCCTGGAGCTGCTTATGGCTGTGCTCACAAAATATACCACAGGTCCTGAGTGAGCCCTGGTATGAAGACAAGTAGGAATAGATGGTGACATTAGACTGCCGAGGGAGGCTTCCTCATAGAGGGCCAGCAGTAGAAGCTGAGAAAGTAGGGGGAAGCCAAGGGGATATATGGACAGCAGCAACAGCATGTGCAAAGGCCCTGTGGTGGGAGCCTCTTTGGCACGTTGGAAGAATAGTGAGGTGGCTGTGGTGATAACGATTGCACTCGGCCCGGGCTTTGTAGAGAAACACAACAGCAAGGGGTTCCAGAATCCAGTCCCTACCCTCTGGCCCTCTTACTCTGGGGCATTTCAAGACTGAAACTGAAGTAAGCTCCCAGCATCCTCTTTGCCTTATGACTCTCTCCTGAGATCCCACAGTGTTCCCTTGAGTTTCTGTGTCCCGATCCCGACCCACCCGCTGCCTCATTCCCTGGGCCTGGCCTGTCTGTCGGGTTTGCGCATCTCCGGCTCCCATCAAAGCTCCCTGGGTGTCAGCTGTTCATCTCACTTTATTTTGGCGAGGGAGGTGATACAAGCACCTCTGTGTGCAGAGGATGCCAGGCCAGAGGCGACAGCTTCGGGGCCTGTGGCTGCAGGCAGACCTGGGGGCACCAGGGAATGGCCGTGAATGCTCCCGTACTCGAGCTAGAAGCTCTCCTTTTATCTTGGGATGGTTTGGGGTTCCCGGTCCCATTTCTGATTTTCCGGGGTGGGAAGGAGGGCGGGAATAATGCTGTCACTGCGGGTACTGCCTGCCTCTCACTGCGCACGTGCACAGGGACTTCCGATGCTCCAACCGTAAGCTCAGGCTTCTTGTCCCCATTTTCTGGGATTTGAACCCAGGCCTGCCTGAATCCCCGTCCCAAACTCTGCCTGTGCTCTGTGGCCACCAGGAAGCCCCAGCCCAGCCGGGTCAGGGCCCACGGTGGGGTCTGAACACGTGGAGCAAGGAAGCCAGTGCCAAATTCCCCACTGACCAGCCAAGAGTCGCCTCTCTGGGCTTTACTTTCCCCATCTGAAAAATGGGCTTCAACCAGTATCAGCCTTGGATGCCTCCCAAGGCAAGCTTTCTCCGAGGGAACGATAGAAGGTGAACATTGAAAATGGCGAACTCCTGGGGGCATTGAGGGAACACCCTAGCCTGTTAGCAGAACCTGTCCAGCCAACGGTTATTGATTGCCTACCGTACCCCAAGTGCTGGCTAGGCACCCATCCTGTACATATAGTGCTCCGCCAGCCGTGGGAAGTGAGGGCCTCAGAACCCTTCCTCGGTTATAGATGAGGAAAGGAGGCTCAGGCAAACATCTGTGGGCCAAGTTCGCCCAGGAGCTGTGTGGCTGGCCGATGCCGGGAAGATCTGAGCTCCCAGCCTGTGGGCTGGCAAGGGGTCATCTTCTTCTACTTGTGCTTTTTACAGAGGTTTGAGCAAACAGAGGACAAACTCATCCCTCCTAGCAAAGGCCCTGTGGTCACCTTGTTTTCCTAGCGATGGTGGGGACTCAGGAGGAACCAGAACAGAGGCACAGAGAGGTGAAGCCGCTTGGCTGAGGTCACCTGGGCAGCTGGCGGCACCTCCCCCTTCCAGGGCCATGAAGATTCAATCGTGCTCGGCCCAGGGCCAGGCCTGGCCAGCTCCCACTGGGTGAGAGACAAGTGAAGCTCAGAGAGGCATAGCCACTTACCTGAAGACACACAGCCCGCCAGGCTTTCAAGTTCACAGGGCCAGGTTTGTTTTGTTTTTCCTGCCCCACTTGGTGCCCTCCGTGCAGTAATCCCTGGCTAAATGCTCTGTTGCCTGCTCAGGGCAGGACCTGGCCAAATCTTCTCTCTTCCTTTTGGGTGTTGTCACCAACGAGGTGGGGAAGAGAGGCTGGGCAGAGAGGCTGGGCGGAGAGGCTGGGAGGAAGGGGCCCCCGACTTTGGTGTCCCCTCCTCCTGGCAGGGCAGGGTGTGGTACGGGCTAAGGGCTCCTGGCGGCCACCCCTCTGGCCCTCCGCCTCCAGTGGGAGCTAGAAACTTCTGCCTCTCTGACTCCTCCTCTTGCTTGAGCTAGAGCCCTGCAGGTCTGGCCGGATGTATGAGGCCTGGAGTGGGGGCTTGTGGGGGCTGCGGGGACCGCCCGGACCGTGAGCGCTTTGGCTGGAACCTTTGTCCCCACCATTACAGCCCTTCCCCAAGGGTGGGAGGAGCCTGACCCCAGGGGAATCTCACTGCAGGAACACATCCTTCCTGGCCCTGCCTTGGAGGCCCCCCCCACCACCCCGAGCAGCCTCTACTCCTCCAGCCTTTGTCCCAAGGAGGAACCCTCAGGAGTTCTGAGCCCCACGGAGGACAAAGGGCTCATTGAGGCACCAAGGCCAGGCAGAGGGGGAGGAGAAGCCTATAGGGAGGAGCAGAGAACAAGAGCTGGGAAGGGCTGCTTCTGCCGCACAAACCCTGTGAGACCCTGAGAACTCGCCTCCGGGGTCCTCCATTTACCCATCTGTGAGCTGGGGTGACTGGGGGACATGAGGGTTCGCGGTGGCTGGTCATTGCCTATATGTATAGTGTGTGCAGTTGATTACTGCTGATGTAGAAGCCAAGGCGACCCTCTTGCATGGAACCCGTGGGGCCATGTATATTTCCAGATCCAGAATTTGGGAGAACTTAAAAAGGTGAGCAACGTAGGATGTATCCCATGTGCTCAGTGACCCTTCCGGGGACTGCCATCAAATATAAGAAAGCACTGGAATAGTCTCATTAGGGTGCAAAATAAAGAAAGGCTTCCGGGCACACGAATCGAAGAACTTGCTGATTTTAGAACCTTTCTGGATTTCAGGATTGCGCGTGACAGAGTGTGATCCTTTACTGCTAGAATTCATTCACTCACTCATTCGTTCATTCAGCAAATATTTATTGAGAACCTGCTAGATGCCGGATACCGCGTCAGCCTCGGAGGACCCAGGAGCAAAGCCCCTGCCTTGCGGAGGGCACCCTGGACTGCGCGGCCTAACGTCTACACCCGTGTCTACATGTAGCCGGGTTTGTGGAGTCACCAAACCTCATTTAAGGATGAGGAAGCCAATGAGGAACCCTAACCCTAACCCTAACCTTAGCCCTAACCCTAACCCTAACCCCTAACCCCTAACCCCTAACCCTACTCTGAGCACTCAGGTTTTCTCAGAAAATTTCCCCGGTATTGTGTTAAAGGTGGGTGTGGGCATAGGATAGTGAATGGCTTGTGAAATGGACACCATGGTCACGACCAGCTTGAAGATAAGAGAACAAGCCTGGGCCATAAGCGACTGGTGCCCATGGCGGGCAAGGCGGTGCCGGAATGAATCGTCAACGGTCCCCAGAGTCCGGCTCCACTGGGGGCTGGAGGCATGTGTGTGGGACGCTGGAAGGTTGTCGGCTAGGCCTGAGTTCAAATCCTGTCAGAGCTCCTGCTGGCCCTGTGACCTAAGGCAAGCCAGGCTGTCCCCGCCCTCAATCTCTTCACCCCTCGAATGGGCTCAAGGAGCCCTTTGGAGGACTTCCAGGAGGACTGAATGACAGCTACTGGATGTGGAAGGCATTTATAGCCGCTCAAGCTCGGAAACAAAGTAGCTTTTCTCTCTGGGGTCTGCTGCGGGTGTCTCCCTTGTTGTCAGAAGCTGTGCCACTTAGGGCAGGGGCCGGGGGATGGTTAAAAGGCTACACAGAGGGGTGCGTGGGTGGCTCAGTCCGTTGAGCGCCTGGCTTCGGCTCAGATCATGATCTTGTAGTTTGTGGGTTTGAGCCCCGCATCGGGCTCTGTGCTGACAGCTCAGAGCCTGGAGCCTGCTTCCAATTCTCTCTCTCTCTCTCTCTCTGCCCCTCCCTCTGTCTCTCTCAAAAATAAATAACGTAAGAAATTTAAAAAGAAAAAAAAAGGCCACAGAAGGGCAGGTCCCCCATCCAGACTCTCTGACTTGATTGTCGGGATGTGGGGTGTAGATTTCTGACATCTGGGCCAGATGGTAAAGCTCAGGTTGAGAGCAAACCCCAGTCATCCAGCTGTCCCGTCCTGGTGACTGCCAACCCCTTGTCGTGGGGAGGCCAGGCCAGCTCCTTCTGGGACTGGAGGACCAAGGGCTGTGGGCCGTGCGCTGGGCTGGCCTTCTTGCCAGTTAAGGGCAGGTCGGCTACATAATTGACAGGGCCTGGTGCAAGATAAAAATACGGTCCCCTGGTTCAAAAAGCAGGAAAAAAGCATACTAAAATATAAAGTTTTCTGTTTCCTCTGGAGCCTCTCCCTCGACTCGCCGTGATGGTTTTTAACTGGCCGTTCAATGCGGTTCTAAGCCAAGAAAAATTAAGCTTTTATTGTTTTCATTTTTAAAAAAAGCTTGTTTCTTTGTTTGTTTATTTAGAGAGCGCGAGCAAGGGAGGGTCAGAGAGAGAGGGAGAGAATCCTGAGCAGAATCCACACTGTCACCGCAGAGCCTGATACCGGGCTTGAACTCACAAACCGTGAGGTTATGCCCGGAACGGAAAGCAAAAGTCAGATGCTTAACCCACTGAGCCACCCAAGAAAAATTAAGCTTTTAAGTTATGAGCATGAATGTGGCCGCTCAACCTTATACTGCGCACGGCCACCTTGAAGCAGAAATCGAAGGGCTTTTAGTCCCTCCGCCGAATCGCCAAAACCACACGGTTTCACATTCGGAGTGTGCGTGCCTGCATGTATTTTGTTTTAATGAGAGCCGTGGCGATGTTGCTCCAACCGAGCTCGGCTGTTTTTATTTCACTTCTTGAGACACGCGCATTCTGCCAACACTCTGCCTCCCGCTCCCCGATGAGTGGGGGAAGACTGGAAGGAAGAAGAATTAGAGGTTACTCTATGTTCTAGCTTCCTTTTCAGCATCTGGGAACGCGAATCAGAAGGGAGACCAGGAAGTTCTCTGGCTGTCCGTCCGGTCCGTGGGTGTTTCTCCCGCTGCTTTCTGTCTGCATTCGGAGGACGTTCGCGTGCAAAGTGGGGCCCCTCGGAGCTGCCACAGTCTTAGGTGCAGACTGCTTGCCTTCTTCTGGATTTGCTTTTCGCCCGACACCCGTGCACAGCGGAAATCTAGAAAGCCACACACGGGAACCGGGCAGCGGGAGGCAGCAGCGGACGTGTGAATTACGTGTATTTCCTCGGCTCACCTGGTCTCCGGGAACTTCACTTACAAAACCCAAGTTCAGGGGCGCCTCGGGGGCTCAGTCGGTTAAGCGTGGGACTCTTGATTTCAGCTCAGGTCACGATGGCCCGGTTTGTGAGTTTGAGCCCCGCATGGGGTTCTGCCTGTGTGGAGCCTGCTGGGGATTTGCTCTCTCTCCCTCCCTCTCTCCCCTCCCCCGTGCTCTCTCTCTCTCTGTCTCTCAAAATAAATACACTTAAAACAACAACAAGAAGAAAACCCAAGTTCAAAGATAAAACTAGTATGAATTTTAAGACGGGGACAGCAGAACCTGAAACGAAACACGGGCCCCTGTGAGCGCAAGAGGTCCTGTGGACCGTGTAGGTCATCTGCTCGGGAAGCTGGTGGCCCTGTTCGCGGGCACCGCTTCCCTTACGGATGGGGAAGCTGAGGCCCAAAGAGGCCCAGATGAGGTTTGTAGATTGCCAAACTAGGACCCCCCCCCCCCCGCCTCGCCCCCCCGCCGGCGGGACCTCAGCTTCTGGTGTTTGGATTGAAAATCAGGCTTGCCTCCCAGGGAGGGGTGCTGGTGCTGGGAAGGGACAGAAGTGAAAATGAGTCTACAGAAGCCATTCATTTCCCCGCCTCCCGTAGTTCAAACATTTGCTTATTTACTCGGCTAACAAATGTTAGCTGACTCTCTACTATGTGCCGGGCAAGACTGACCCGATCCCGGCCCTTGAGGCACTCCCTCTCTGGTGGACGAGGCCCTCTCCTCCAAGCCTAGAGACGCTGCCTAGAAACTCCCAGACCCGGAGACCAGAGGCCACGACTCGGATCACCCCTTGATTCAGTGGCCAGAGGGTGGGACATTAGTGACAACGTCTGACCGAGGTGTCGTTGCTGAGGGTTCCGGTAGCTGGAGAAAGGGCACTTCCGGAGGAGGCCGCGGCCTCGGCAGAGGGTTTAGGGGCAAAACTGCCAAAGCCTAGGACCTTGAGGAGGGGAGGTGAAGGCATGGATAGAGGCTTGAGCTGGAGGCCCCAGAGGGGAGACGCAGGGGTCATGTGACCCCAAACCCCATCCCCGACCTGGTCAATTCTTGGACCACGTCCCTAGCCCAGATTTCTCCTTGGAACCCGGCTCTCCGGCAGAGCTGAAGGCCGAGATGTGTCAGGTTTTCCCTCCCTCTCTCCCTCCCTCCCTCCTGCCGCCTTCCCCCTCCCCCCCTCCCTCCCTCTCTTCTTCCCTCTCCGGTTCCCTCCCTCCCTTCCTTCCTCAGCTGAGGCTCTGCGTGAAAATCTCAGCTGCTTTGTTTATGCAGCTGACTGTGAGCCCAGCACCATGCCAAGCCTGCGAATCTTCTCACCAAACCCTCGCCCTATCAACCTGGAGATGAGAAAACTGAGCTCAGGGAACTGAGCGACTCCCCCAAAGTCACTGCGAATGGGGGAACTGGCTTTAAGCCCAGGCCACTTGAATCTCACCCGTGGGCCCCGAACAACCGGGCCACACTTGCTCACATCCCTCTGCTCTTTCTGCCTCCACTACCTCTCCCCCGCGCCCCCCTGACCTGGTGAACTCTTACTCATCCTTCAAAACCCTTCTCAGATGGCCTATTCTTTGTTTCTTCAAGCTGCCAGGCAAGGAACATCCCATTTCTCCACCTCACAAATGTTCGAGTACCTCTGAGTTCCTGGCATGGCGCGAGGTCCTGGGGAAACACTGGTGAACAAATAAATTTAGCTCTACCAGTTAACGAGCAAACACAATCCGGTGCACTGTTACTAGTTGTGAAAACAGCCATGAAGCACATGAACTGGGCACTTCAGTAAAGAATCAGGTTGGGATTATTGTGTATTGGGGGATCAGAGAAGTTCTCCTGAAGAGGTGAGATTTAAAATTGCCTTCAGCCAGGGAACTGGCAAGTGCAAAGGCCCTGAGGCAGGAAGAACTTGATGGGGGCAGAGAACAGCAAGGAGGCCTGAGGGGCCGGAGTGGAAGGAGAGCAGGAAGGGTGGTAAGGAGATGGGCCAGTGAGGTAGACAAGCCTCACTTGGAGTTGTCCTTTAGGGCATCGACGTTTTAGAGCCTCAGCCTCTCTCCTGGGGCAGAGAGGGACCAGATCAAATCCTCATGGCATCCCCGGAGCAGGGCCTGACCCCTAGGAGTGAGCAGCTGAGGTGGTTTGAGGCAGTCACGGGTCAGCAGGCAGATGACAGGCAGGTCTGGCCCCTCCCTCCTTTCCTCTATCAGGAAGGCGACTGCTGCGCCCTCCCCCTCCCCCCCACTCAGCTGGCTACTCTGAAACTCCCTCCTAGGGGGCACAGTGGGTCAGCCGGGTGGGGAGGGGGAAGGGTGAGGGGTGCTGACGTAGGGCCCAGGAGGGGACCAGGGTGGCACTCTTTTGGGAGTCAGGTACCATCTGTAGCTCATTTTCATGGGTCATTTGCATTTTCTCTGAAATTATCATTATTATTATTTTTTACGGTTCCAGCCAAACCCTCTGTCTCGCAGGCTACTGCTTTAAAGGCATATCCCCGGAGCGGACGGGCATTGGGTTTGGCCACTCCGGGCTCGTGGCCTCCCGGGGTCCCTCCGCAGCCCGCTCTCCTGCCTCCGGCCTCCCGGAGCGGAATGGATGCGAGCCAGGAGTCAGGCGCAGCCGGTGTCTTTGGAGCTTTCCCGGGTGCCGGGTTCTGTGCTCGGAGAGCACCGTTCAGGCCCCACAAGAGCCCCGAGCAAGGAGGAGGGCATTCCCCTCTCCAAGTCTGCTCACCTGGAGCAGAGGCACAGCGGAAGCTTCCAGCCTGCTGGGTAGGTCGGTCCTGTTCTCACAGTCAGGGTGGGCGGGCCTGCCGGATGGCGCACAGGCCTGCCACATCCCCCGCCTGTGTCTCCCTGCCTGGGACGGGAAGGGCTCCCCGGGGCCCTCTCGCACCACCACGGTATGGTTGGGGAAACTAAGTCCAAAGAGACAAGAAAGGGTGAGGTCGAGATGTGAGCCAGGGATGTCTGCTTGAGAGAAGGATAAATGACATAACCTCAGTCGTGAAAAGGCGAACCCCCTAAAAATATAAGGCTGGCTCTGCCCAGAGCGGACGGCAGGGGAGGCTGAGTCCTGCGTGAAACATCCGCCGGGCACGTCCTTCCTGTCCTGAAGGGTGGGGTGACAATCCCCTCCATGGGACGTGGGATAAATGATCAAATTCCCTAGTGAGAGAGCCTCGTCCTTCTGGCTGCTCCCATGACACCGGGGAGAGACGACTGTTGGTGCTAATGTGTCTTTAGCAATCCCCCCCCACCCTGCCTCTTGCTCAGCTCCCTTTGTGACAAAAAAGCCCAGAATCTTCCGCAGGCAATGCTGTGTAGCTAGACTTTAGTGGCAGTTGTATCAAGAAGGAGCCATTTGAGCCGAGCTCAGGGGAGTCACTGGGAGTTTGACAGGGAACTGGGAGGAACGTTCTGCTCTGCGCGTGGAGGGAGCTGTCGGCACATGGCCCGGAGCCGCGGGGAAGCAAAGCCTCTACCTGGGAGAGAGGAAAACCATTTGATGTGCCTGAGACTGCAGGGTGTGGGTGACAAAGTGGGGCGGGGTCTCGCGAGAGAAGGACCCTTGTGCCGTATGAAAGGGCTCGGGATTTATTCTGTGGGCGGTGGGAGTCATGGCAGAGCTTTGAGCAGGAGCAGGGCTTTTGGAGGTAGTGAGACCGCGGACAGATTCTACGGGTGCTCTGGACTCCACGCCTCCCGCTTTCAGGCCGCTGGTGGGAGAGGCTGTGTCCCCGCCTTCCTCCCAGGCGGGGGGCACTGAGGTGGCAGGGTTCCTCTCTTCCCGGGCTTTGTCCTGCTCTGATCCTATGGGTTCAGACTTTGAAGGCACCGGCTGCCCCTTTGGCTGGGGGCTGGTCATCCCCTCGGCATTGGTGGCTGTGCTCTGGTCCCCGGGGAAGGTGGAGAAGCCTTTCCACAGCCCTCGGCCCTTTCGTGCCAAACCCTGGCCCGTGTGAGACGAGTGTGGAGGAATTTGGTGCATATGGATCCAATTTCTTTTGGAATATACAGCGAATGACTCTGGACAAAGGCAGGCTGCCTTGGCCGGACCTAAAATATGTGGGCAATTGCTTCTGAGATGTTTGACAACTCAGACGCAGCGGAACGGGACCGGCAGCACTGGGGCTGTGGCGGCCCGTCCAGGTGCCAGCAACCGAATACCACGGCTCATCCCGTGAGCATGCCAGGGACACGTGGACAGGGACCAAGATTCAGGGGAATTTGGCCAGGCTGGGCGAGGTGCTGAGCAGGGCTGCCTGGGCGCGAGAGGCTCTTCCCTGTGGGAGACACAGGATCACACAGTGTTGGGAATGAGGTTTTATCTTCCTGCTGTGTGACCTGGGTGAGTCTCTTTCCCTTGCTCGGACTTAGGGGATTCTATCCGCTCAATGGCACAAGCAGACCCTGGAGAGTAGGGCTGAGCAGAGCCAAAGCAGACCTTTTGGGTTTATCCAGACTCCCTTCCCTTCCAGACACCTGTTCTTGCTTTTCTCAACATGTGTTTCTGAATGGGGCTGCCAATCATAATAGCCCACCCCCGGACTGCAGTGATTGGTTTAAAGATGGGCATGTGACTCACACTGGGCCAATCAGATCCCTTCCCTGGGATTTCTGCTCTTGGGCAGGATGGAGACAGCTCCTTTTCCTCCATAGAGAAGAGCCCTGAACTGTCGGGGGTGGGGGTGGGGGTGGGATGTCCGCGGCTCTGAAGAGAGGCTGGTCTGAGAGAAAGAAGGTGTCCGGTAAAGAGAGAAGCAGGTGAAGACAAAGGAAATGTCCAGGTGAGGTTGGCATCCTCGCACCTACCCGCCTCACAGAAGTTTTGGTGACGAGAGCCGAGAACTTCTTCTGTTTTGCTTAAGCTAATTAGACTTCCGTTTCTGTCTCATACGACTAAAGCGGTTTTGATAAATGCAAGCCTTTCCTGGCTTCCAAGGCACCTCCATGGTTCATTAACCTCATTGTTTCTTAGAGTTGCTCTCTAGATGGGTATTAATATTCCTATTTACAGATATTAATAATCATAATCACCCCCACTTCTGAAGAGCTCGGTGCCATGCCAGCCACCGTGCTAAGCCTGTCGTAGGAATTATTTTATCGTATCCTACAGTGCCCTCGGAGGCGGTGTTTAGTGTGACCCCCAGTTTACAGATAAGGGAATGGAGATGCAGAGTGGCCAGGGGGTTCCCTCCAGGTCCCACAGCTGGCAAATGGTGGAGCCAGAATGTCTATGCTATTCTGCTGGTGCACACAAATCCAATACTGTGGGGTGGGTGGTGCTAGGTTGAAGGAAAAGGCCTCAGTTCCTCTCCAACCCTTCTCTTACCTACGCTTATTATTATTATTTTTTTTTCGTGTTTTATTTGTTTTTGAGAGAGACAGAGAGCATGGGAGTAGCAGAGAGAGAGGAAGACACAGAATCCGAAGCAGCTCCAGGCTCCGAGCTGTCAGCACAGAGCCCGACGCGGGGCTCGAACCCACGAACCGTGAGATCATGACCTGAGCCGAAGTCGGACGCTTAGCCCACTGAGCCCCCCCAGGCGCCCCTCCTATCTATGCCGCTTAATAATGTGGCTTTGCTGCTCCTTCCATGGAGAGTTGAGTCTCTCTCCCAGGGCCTGAAGCCGGGCTCTGCCCTGTGACTTGTGTTAGCCAATAGAACGTGGCACAAAAGGGCACCATGGCAGGCCCGCCCTGGGCTTCCAAGGGGGGTTGCTGTCTCCACTCTGTCCTGAACCCTTGCCCAGCTGCCACAGGGAAGAAGCCTGGGCTAGCCTGCTGGAGGATGGGGGGGCACACGGAACGGAGTGGAGTCGCTGAGACCGGCCTAGATCAGCCAACGGCAGTCGAGCCCCGGATACGAGAGTGAACCCAGCCAAGAGGAGCCGAGCTACCTGAGCAACCACTCTGGATGTGGGAGCACTCAATCAGGGCTTGGCACTGGATGCCTCTGAGGTTATGTCATTATTTCGCCGTGTAGGTTCACTGCGACAGAGAACAGGCAACGCCAGTGGGGGGAGAAGGGGAGAGTGTCTTCCCTGAGCCATGTCTGGCTGCGCCCCCTTTGCTGGCGCACGAGGCACCGTCTTCGTCCACCGCCCCCCCCAACGGCCACACTTTCCGCGGCTGAGGTGTGACACAGGCTTCTAGAACTGCTTAAGTGCCTGCAATTAATCGCAGGGCTGACTCGGAAGGCTGGTCCTGCCTGCTCACCCCGCCTGCCCACCCCACTCAGAGTGGGGTTTGTAAGGGTTGAGTAATTGTATTGTTTATCGCACTAAATGGAACATTAATCAAGCAGCTCGAAGGCACCCAGGCTGTCCCCGCGGGCCATGCTCTCTGCTGAGAGCCGAGGTGGGAAGTGGACCTGCGTGGACGACATGGGGGATCCGGCTCCAGCCTCCCAGGCGCTGCCCCCCCCCCACCCCCGTGCGTCCCTGGTCTCCCTGGTCGTGGGTCCCATTTTACAGATGTGGAAACCGAGGCCCAGAGAGGTTGGTAAATCAATTGCTCAGGGTCACCCAGCAAGGAGGGGAGAGGGAGAAGGCTTGAATCTAGGCGCACCGGTGTGGCGAGCCAGGCTTTGAGCGATGCCTCTTCATCCTCCCCTGGATCACAGCTGCCCCCCCCCCCCAACGATGATGGCTGCAGGAACTTCTTTCCCCACACTCGCTGAGCCCCAAGAGGAGAGAAGCGAAGCTGGCAGATGTCCCTGAACGCCGAGATGATTTGCAAAAGGCACAGCAGAGGACTCCTGAGCGCAAGGACGCCAGGAAATCTGCACGAGGGTGCCCTGATCCGGCTCAGGGTGACGAGGAGGGGGTGGCCCCCCGCCGGCGCAGCTCTGTGAGGTGCCGGTGACTTTCCACCTCTCTCCTGTGGGTGGGTGGGTGGGTGAGTGGGGACGTCTCTCTTCCCTGCACCTCGTGACAAGGCGGCTATTTTTAAACTCCTCTTTTTAAAGTTAAAACATGTTCCTGTCAAAGCCACCACGTGATGCTCAAGCAGTCGGGGCCAGGGAGAAGCCTCCGGCTGACGTCGGAGCACCCAGGCTGGCAGTTTGGGGGGGGGCTCCGGTGAGTCACCCCTCTTCCGAACATCTATCTCATGCTGTGTCCCTGGGAGCTGTCATGTTGGGAGTTTCGTAGACACAGGGACAGTGGCCCCGGCTAGAAATGACCAGCCACCCTGTCCCCCAACCAGAGAGAGCCCCAGGCATTCTTTCCCCACCTGCTCGGAGCACCAAGGGCCGGTGGTCCCAGAATGACCGAATCCCCTCCAGTCCAGCCACCCCCGCCCCCTCCAACCCCACCCCTGCCAATCCACGGCCATAATACCATGGCCAGAGTGCTCCTTCTGAAGATGGGATGTGATCCCAGCTCTCTCCCCTGCTCGAAACCCTTCCATGGTTCTGCTCCCCATTGTCTGTAAAATAAAGTCCCTCCCACCCCCACCCCCCCCCTTCCTGCCCTACCCCTGCATTCCTGCCAGCTTCAGCTTATGCCACTTCCTGCTCACGCTCCGTGCCCAAGCTACTCTGTACTCTGGGTTTTCGTGCATGCTGATCCCTCCACCTAGACCACCCTTCCCCCACCCTCCTTCACCTGACCCTCCTTTACCTGTTTTAAACATCACCTCCAACGAGGGGCACCCGGGTGGTTCCGTCAGTTACGCGTCTGACTCTTGGTTTCAGCTCAGGTCATGATCTCATGGTTTGTGGCATCGAGCTCTGCGTTAGGCTCCACGCTGACAGCGTGGAGCCTGCTTGGGATTCTCTCACTCTCTGTCTCTCTGCCCCTCCCCCACTCGCATGCGTGCTCTCTCTCTCTCTCTCTCAAAATAAGTAAATAAACATTAGAGAAACCCCACAAACCCACATCACCTCCAATGAGAACCAGGAGATGGGATGGGGGATGGGGCTAGGATAAGCAACCTGGGTCGTGAGGATTATCGTGGAGGAGAATCAGAGACTCAGGAGGCCCATAAAACAAGACGATGGACCCAGGGATGAGGAACGGGTGGACCAGCTAGATGATGGATGAGGTTTCCTCGTTGCCTAGATGGGACTTGGGGAGAAGCTTACCTGGGGGTTTTCAGACAGTTTCTTGGGAATTTGGGGTCCTGAGAACATGGAGGCCACAGCAGGGCCCTCGCTCACTTTGTCCCCTCCACCTCCGCCTTTCACAGATCTTCCCTAGAAGATTTTATCAGAAAAAAATGCTTCGCAGCTAAAAAAGAAAAAAAGACAAGAGTACGAAAGCCCTAAGTTTTGAAGTCAGACTGCCCGTGTCCAAATCTCTGCTCAGCCACTTGGCCGTGTGACTTTGGGCAGATTGTTTAACCTCTTCTGAACCTCATTTTCCTAATCTGTGAAATGGGGATAGTGATATCCGTACCTACCTCGCGGTTGTTTTGAAGAACGCGACAGACCGTATTTTCCAAAGATGGTCGTGACAATGTTTTTCGTCCGTTGTGCCCTGGTAGGAGCTCACCACTCCCTCATCAAAAGGTAGAGTCTAAATCCTCTCACCTTGAACCTGGGTGGGCATGTGTGACTGCCTGGACCGACAGGGTAACAGTGCGGGTGATGTTGTGACTTCCAAGGCTAGGTCGTAAAAATGCCATGCACTTGCGACTGGTTCTCTTGGGACACTCCTTCCTGGAACCCCGGCCACCGCGTTCCGAGGAACTCGGGCAGCCCGTGGCTAGGAACGTGGTTAGGGTTAGGGTTAGGCGAGGGTTAGATCTAGGGTTAGGCTGGGAGACCCCAGCCGAGCTCCCAACCAGGACTGATCTGTCAGCGGAGCGAATGGACCAAGTTGACCCTCTACTCAGTCGTGGTGCTGCCTCAGCTGATGCTGGGAGGCGCAGAGGTGAGCCATCTCTGCTGAGCCCCTGCCCCAAATTTTGGGGTGATCTGTTACATAGTAGGAGATTGCCAGAACAAGGCCTGGGTGCGATTTTGCGCACGGGCGGCTTGGCCCAGGACCGCATGCATTGTAAGCTCCTTTACACAAGAGGAACCCGAGCACAGAGACAGTGGTGGGTTGGCTCAAGGTCACACAGCTACTGGGCGTGATTTCCATCTGTTCTTTCTGCTTCTTCTCCGCATGGGGCTGGTGAGAACACAAGTGTTGGTTTCTGAGCCCAACCTGGGGCTGGGCTCTCATGACTCTTGCCTAAGACTTACACCCATAGCTCAGAACAGGGTTTATCCATCAGCCCTGGTTACCTGCACACAGGTTTGCCGCAAGCCGCTTCTGCGTCCCTCCCGCCTTCGTTGGCTGCCCTGGGGGTGGGGGGAGGTGGGGCTGAGCGGCCCAGCTGGGCATTGGCAAGTGAAGGGCCCCGGAGGTGGGGAGGGGGCATCTCCTGGCACCGGCCCCTGCTTCCTGTCTGCCTGCGGCTCGTACTCCCAAGCGAGAGTTGCTATGAGAAAGGCTCTGGGCGATCTTTCCTCTGAGCATTAATAATACTGTTAATTAAGCGGCCAAGAGAAGACCACGGCTGGCGCCAAAGAGACGACAATGGTCTGAAAAGGGAACAGAGAGCCACATCAACAGCTTCCCATGCGGGGCTTTCAAAAGAGCAGCTGTAGGGAGCAGGCGGGCGGAGAAGAGAGCGATCACGGCGCGGATGGGCCGGGAAGCACTGGGGTGAGCCCGTGCCAGCTGCCCAGCTGTGCTCCTCCCTGGCACCCCCGCCCTGCCCAGCTGGATGAGGGCTGCTCTGGAGCTTCTGGAGCGGCTGGGTAAAGCGGGCAGCCAGAGGGTACCAGCTGGCCCAGAGACTCCTCCCGAGAGCCCCTCTTCCCATTCCTTCATCCATAACATAGGCAGGTTGAACTTCAATCCCATTTCTTCTCAGTTGTCGACCTCGATTGGAGGTGGCTGCCCGGGATGCTGACTTGAGAATCTGGAAGCCAACTCGCTGCTCTCTGGAAAAGCGTGCTGGGATTGATTAGTGATGTCTGCCACGGGTGTGGGATTAGCCACTGGGGGTATGGGTGCTATCCAAGGATTGGATCTCCAAGGTCCGGTCATTTACCTCATAAACGGTTAATAAAACACCCCTGAAGTGCCAGTTAAGTGCAAGTTCCCCTTCTTCTTCCCCTTTTCATCTATAAAATGGGTGCCCAGGGAACAGGATGTTCTTTGCCTCCGGGCTATGGAGATGAAGAAAGTAGGAAGAGCTTTCTTTACGTAGGAAGAGCTCAGACAGAGGATATGTCCAGGGTGAAAAGGAAGGCTTGGTATCTGCATATCAGTTTATTTTTTAAATGTTTAGTTATTTTGAGAGAGGGAGGGAGGGAGAGAGAGAGAGAGAGCGCGCGGGAGCATAAGCAGGGGAAGGGGGAGAGAAAGAGGATAGACAGAATCCCAAGCAGGCTCCGTGATGTCAGTGCAGAGCCCGGTGTGGGGCTCGAACCCACAAACTGTGAGATCACGACCTGAGCGGAAATCCAGAGTTGGTCTCTTAACCACTGGGCCACCCAGGCACCCCACTGCGTATCACTTTAAACCAGGAGTTGGCCAGCTCCAACCCGCGGGCCAAGAAATCAAGTTTTATTGGAACACAGCCACGCCCATTGATTTGTGTATTGATCTGTGGCTGCTTTTGTGCTACAAGCAACAGAGACCTTACAGCCGGCAAAGTATTTATTCCCTTTACTGAGGAATATTGCTTTCTGCTGCTTTACCCTTTTCCAGGCACTGTCCCAGTCACCCCTGCACATAGTTTTCATGCCAACCCTCTGAGTCTGGCAGGGCACATACTATTCAGCCCCGCTTTCCAGAGGAGGAACTTTACAGCCTGGTCGTAAGAGGCAAGGCCTTGAGCTTGAGATCTTTTCCCTGGGCCTCCTTTCCCACCCTGCCTCGGATCTCCCCCCGCCCCCCCCCCCCCCCCCCCCCCAGGCTGCTGCTTCTGCCCCTGGAATCTGTTGTGTCATTCTGCCCCCAAGATCACTCACTTGAAGGGGTCTAACGGCTTCCAGGATCTCTCCTACATTGCCCTACGGTGTCGGAGAGATTTCTCTTGAACCCCAATCCAGTCAGGCCAGCCAGCCCTTGCTCCTAGCCCTTCCATGGCTCCCTAGTGCCCCAGTTAAAACCTGCGCTCCTTAGCGAGGTCTGTTAGGCCCTGATGTACTTGGAGCATCCCCATTTCTCTCCTTGCCTCCTTTCCTCCTCCTGCCCGGAGCGGGAGCCTCTCTCCACCCCTTCCCCTCATCTGTTAAGGCTCAACTCAGCTCACAAACAACCCCCAGGAAGCCTTCTCTGTTCCCTCCCCATGCGGAACCATGGCTCCCCCACACTCCTTCCTAGGACTGCTTGCTGACCTGCCCGTCTTTTCCTTTAGACTCAGCCCTGAGTGAAGGCAGGGCTCTGTGCTACTCACCACGGTACCCCCAGCATCCGAGCATCCAGCAGGCATACACTAAATGCACTCATAGCCCGACTACCCCCGCAGATTGGGGCGTGCCCTCAGCTCTCGGTCCCTAGCACCCACGGTTGGCGTGATGGAGACGTGTCAGCACCCGAATACCTCTGAGGTTCCCTATCCCCCTTCTCCCCACCCCGAGGCTGTCCCAGGCCCTGAATGTCTGGAAGCTGTGAATTTGCCAGGCAGAGATCATGGCAGCTCTGGGCCTCATTATTTTCAGCATCTGTCTTGTCCCCTGAGTGTCTTCAGTGGGGGAAGAAGAACAGCTTGATGGGAAAATGCTCTGACAGACGTTCCGTCATTAACACATTTTGCTCATGCCCTGAACGGGGCCCCACGATGCACTGTGAAGCATTTGTAATCGGCAGAAAGAGGGATGGCAGTAATTCTACAATGCTTTCAGGGGCATGGGAGTGAAAGGAGAAAGGAACTAACATTGCCAAGCACCTACTGTCTACCAGACTCTATGCTGCTAGTAACAGCCACTATTTGTATCACACTTATTATGTGCTAGGCACCAAAAAGCTCAAGGCCACCTTCAGGCATAGCTGGATCCAGGTGCTCAAATAATGTCATTAGGACTTGGCTTCTCCTGACTCTGCTTTTGTCTTCAAGCAGGCTCTATTTACAGGACTCTGGGCAGTTCCAGAGCTATCTTATTCTCTCAGAACTGTAGCAGAAACTCCCTCACTCCCACCCCCAAACACACAAACACAAATAACCCCATGAACAGACCAAAATAACTCTTTCCCAACAGCTCAAGCACAAGTTCCAGAGCTCATTATCACTGATTGCACTTGGGTTACATGCACGTTCCTGAACCAATCATAAGACCAGGGGGTGGCGTTCTTCGATTGGCCATGCCTGGGTCCTGTGCCCTTGAGACAGCTGGGGGAAGGGTTCTCAAACTTCACCGACTGCAGGAGGCGGGAGGATGGTCCCCGAGGAAGAATCAGTGTGCAGATCCCGGAAGAGAGGATGGGTGGTGGGCAGGCAGGTGTCCATCCCAGCGGCCTGTGAACCTCGTATTCATGTTACCGATGAGGAAACTGAGTCACAAAGAGGTAAGTGACCTGCCCCAGCTCACAAGGCTGATAAACGACAGAACCACGGTCCGAGCTCAGCGCTTGAGGACTGACTTAGAAAAGCCTTGCGGAGCAATAAACTTCTCTCTCCCCTCCCCCACAGTTTTAGAGCACCTGCTACGGTGCTAGGCTCTGGGGATGACAAAGGTGGATGGTACCCATACGATCTCTGCACTGGTAGAGCTGGGATTCGAGCAGATCAGTTTCTTGGCTCCCAGATCTCGCTCATGCTCTGCCCCTACCTGGAACACATACCCCTCCGCCCCTCCCCGCTTTTGTCTTGTGTGATAATCCTTTTCCTGTCCTTCCGGGTCTAGTAGAAGGGACGCCATCCTGTGCAAGCCTGCCCTGCCGGCTGAGGCCGGACCTCCCCACTCCTTGCCTGGACCCTTCACCCCCTCTCCCCCGTGAGAGCACATGAGGTCTGTCCCTTCGGGGATGGGGCTGGGGTGCTCCAGCCTTTGGCTCCTGGTGCTCCTGGCCACTTGCAGGAACCTGGGAAAGGCTGGCTAAGTCGAACCCACCCCGGAGAGCGACCCATGTGTCCTGCTCTGCTATGCGAAGCTGCCTCATGACGAGTTCAGGCTGGACACCTGCCCTCACGAGGGAGAATAACACAGATTGTATCTCCGTTCCGTGTTGAATGGAGGGGCTCAGTCGTTGCTAGTTGCCCCCAGAGGCCCGAGAGCCCTGCCTGCCAGAGAAGATGGAGAGGCTGCCCCATTCACTAATTCCTGCACTCACTCACAAACATTTATCAAGTGCCTACCGTGTGCCAGGCAGTGGCGGTGGCAGTGGCCAGGCGGGGCAGGCCCTGGCCCAACCAGGAGCCCACAGACTCCCAGGAGAGACGAAGTTCATGACGTGAGCATACGGTGCTTCAAAAGCAAGACATGTGGAGGGACGAGAGTGTGTATCAGGGAGGGCTTCCCTGAGGAGGCGGCGGCTGAGAGGTGAACTAGGGAAAGAGCATAAGGGACAAGCATTCTGGGAGAAGGGAACAGCATGTGTAAAGGGCCCGAGGGGAGAGGAGGTGTAAGCCTCCTGACAGGTTGAACGGGACATAGGCTGAGGGTGCTAGCCATGGGAAGGAGGGGGTAATGGGGCCACAGGGAACCACTGAAGGCTTTGAAACAAAGGAGTGACAGGGTCCAATTTGGGTTTGGAAAGATGGCTGCGTGGAGAAAAGCCTGGGTGGGGGGCAGCCAGACAGGAAGGCAGCTGTACCCTCCAGATGGAGACGAGGGTGGCTGGAGGGAGGGACGAGGCAGCAGGACAGGGAGAAGGAGCTGAGAGATTCAAGACAAGTTTCCGAGGTAAAGAGGAAGGAGCGCAGGTGCGGCTAGTCCCCGTGTGGCAGGGTGCCGATCTTGACCCCTGCCTGACCTGGGGCCCCGGGGACAGAGCAGGCACACGGCGGTGGGGGGCGGAGGGGGGGGGAGGTGTCCCTCACAGTGGCCTCACTTCCTCCCTCCCAACGTCTCCCTCTCGCGGGCATCCTCACACACACTCTCACGCGCGCCTTAATTCTCCCCCGTCCCTGCAGCCGCGAGGACACTCGGTCCCTGCCTCAGCCGGCATGCGCTGGGTCAGGCGGCTGTAACAAACACCCCCAACACCCCGACCGCCGGGGCAACAGACGTTTCACGCACACGCACCCTGTCTCGCCTGCTCACCCCTACGTCCCCCCGCGCACATGGACACGGTCAGCAGGGGCTGGATTACACCGCAGCCCCAGCAGCCCTGCGCCCCAGCACCGCAGCGCAACAGCAGCTGCCGGTTCCCGCCCCCCGACCGCGCTCTCCAGCACGCGTGGGCGTGGCCTCTGCTCCCCCTCCCCCTCCCCCCTGGCTGGCAGCGAGGACTGTCTCTTCCCGCGGTGGTGGCGGAGGATAAGGGAGCATCATAGCCTGGCTCTTCGAGCTCCGCCCCAAAGGGAACAGAGGGCATCTTCACAGTCTCTTGTCCGCAGCAAAGCACGCGGTCACCAGGACTGCGGGGAAGTGTCACCCTTCCGGGGGGAGGGTGGGGGTGGAGGAGGGTGGGGAGGGGAGGTCTACGCCAAATAGTGAGGCGGTGCATGCGCACATGCGCACCGAGAGCCCCCTGCGAGCGCGCGTGCTCCCACCGATTCCCGCTCTCAGCACCTGCTCACCTTCCCCCCGCCGTGCCCATCCCTCACACCTCCTTTTTTTTTAAAAAATAATAATTTCATTGTTTTATTTATCTTGTGAGAGACAGAGACAGCATGAGTGGGGGAGGGGCAGAGAGAGAGAGAGAGAGAGAGAGAGAGAGAATCCCAAGCAGGCTCCGCACTGTCAGCGCAGAGCCTGACCCGGGGCTCCAACAGGAAACCGTGAGATCCTGAGCTGAGCGGAAACCGAGTCCGAGGCTTAACTGCCTGACCATCTGGGCGCCCTCCGCTCGCACCTCCTCACCCTCTTCCAGCCGTGTGCACCTGCGCTCAGCGCTGTCCCTCCCTCCTGTGAACACGACCCCTCCTGCGGCTGGCATCTGCACGCTCGCTTTCTCACCACCTCTCTCTCTCTCTCTCTCTCTCTCTCTCTCACACACACACACACACACACACACACACAGGCCCCCACCCATCTCCACCACTCACCACATCGTGCTCTCAGACGTGAGTGTTCACACCCACAGCTTCCGGAATGCACCCTCTGCTCACGGCACTGCACGCGCTTGCACACGTGTACCCACAGCCACGTCTGGACACGCGTGTGCCTGCACACACACCTCTCACACTCTGCTGCTCGCATACAACAGTATGCACGGAAATAGGGTCGTTTGAGCGGCGCCTGAGCGGCTCAGTCGGGTAAATGTCAGACTCTTGGTGTCAACTCGGGTCATGATCTCGCGGTCATGAGATTGAGCCCTGCATGGGGCCCCACGCTCAGCAGGGAGCCGGCTTGGGATTCTCTCTCTCCCTCTTCCTCTCTGCCCCTCCCCTGCTCGTGCTCTCTCTCTCTCTCTCTCAACATAAATAAGTAAACTTAAAAAAAAAAAAGAAATCAGGTCACTTTCTTCCTCCCACGTGAAGCGGCCTCATGGTACCCTGCTCTCTGGGTCTTGGTGTCCCTACTCTGTCCCGCTTGAGCCAGCCAGCCGCCCCTCAAAGATGACCAGGTGGGTCTGTGTGAAGCCTCGCTCCGGTACAAGTCCCCAGAGGCTCACCCCCGCCCCCCACCGGCACCCAAGCCTTGTCACCTCCCTGCGCACCCCTCCCCAGGAGCCTGGAGGCTGTGATGCCTCCGTAATTGGCAGCCCGGGGCCGATCGATCGGCCTCTGTGTACACGGGCCACGGGAAACATAATTAACAGTGTTTGGGATCTGTTAATTGCACCGGTTAGGAATTCCAAACAACCTAATTTGGAACTTCACTTCTGAGTGCATCTTTGCCTGGATTGAGCTCCAGGAGACTGAACAGAGTGGCAGAGGGCAACTTATGCAAAGCGGGAGCCCGCAAACCCAGGCCCAGGCTGCAGCCTGGCAGAGAGAAGGCCTGTGTGTCAGTCACCACAGGAAGGGTAGAGGGCCCTGAGGCCAGGGGAAGAGAGACTCCTCTCCTCCAGGGAGTCTTCCTGGATTTCACCAGCCCGCTCCAGCAGCCTCTGCAAACTTCCCTCGCCCCAGTTCGGCTTGTGTGGCCTCCTGCCTCGGTGGTTGGAGGTTATTTGGCATGGGTTTGCACGCCTTCTCTTGTGGTCAGAGGCCTTATTATCATTATTGTCATTGCTTTCATTTACCTCTGTCTTCAATCTAGTCAAGGCTCCAGGACAGGGGGGTTTGTGTGTTGACCTCTGCGAAATAGGGTTTCCTTGGTCCTCAACGTTTTAAAAGCTCAGCTCGGAGGAAATAAAAAAAATCGGATCTGTCTGGCTGTCTTAACGGCACTAGGAAACCTTATCACTGAAAGTGTCTGGAGCTTCTTAACCTCTGACACTGGCAGCTCAAATTAAAAAAAAAAAAAAAAGCGGGGGGAGGGGCGCTCGGTTGAACTTCGGCCTTCGGCTCAGGTCAGGATCTGTCAGTTGTGAGCTCCAGCCCTCGTCAGGCTTTGGATTCTGTGTCTCCCTCACTCTCTGCCCCTCTCCGGCTGGCAGTCTGTCTCTCTTAAAAATAAGAAAACATGAAAACAATTAAAAAGATTTAAAAAAATTGAAAAATTAAAAAGACAAAAAAAAAAACATTAAAAAACATCCCCCAAATAAAAAAGACATTAAAAATAAAAGGAAGGAAAGTCCGCAAGAGGTTTGGGGCCACCTCACAGGTGCACGGGGCTTGCACGGGCTGTGCGTCGACCCGCGCTTTCCGCCAGCACTTCTCAGACGTGACTGTGCTCACACATCCCTCAGTGGGGGCGGCTGCTGACATGTGGGTCTGCGTGCAGTGCGGGGCCCTGGGTCCCTGCGCCTGTAACCATTCGGTGGATGTGCCAGTGCTACTGCTCCACGCACGACACGTGCCAGGCTGCTGGCACCCAGAATGGGCACACGACCCGCCACAGTTTAACCAGCCACGGAACCCTTGGGCAGGGACCAGGGTCTCTGTGCCCAGTTCCGGAAGCAGCTGCGGTCCCGGGCCTTCCGCGGGGCTCCCACGGGGGCCCCCGTTCTCTGCCACCCCCTGTTTTACGGGCTCTCCGAGGGCGGCTCCGGCGTGGAGGGGCGGCAGCGGGTGGGTTTAATGTGCCCGGGCGAGTCTCACAGCACGGGTGCCGGCAGCCGTAATTCACCCACTAAATTATGGCCATAAATTTCCTCAAAGAGATGGGTCCCCAGGCAGGTGGGTGGGTTGAGGCTGGTATCATTGAGCAGAGTTCAGTCTTCTGTCCTAATTAAACAGGGGCCTGAAGGTGGTGGGACGGGCAACAGGGGTGGGCTCCTGTGTGTGTGTGTGTGTGTGTGCGCATCTAGAGTAGGGAGATCCAGAACCTTCTGCTCAGAGTATCAATCCTCACCCCGCTTGTAGTGGGTGCAATGGTGGTGCCCCCGAAAGAGGTCCCTAGATCCTGCGAATGTAACTGTTTGGAAAACGAGTCTTTGCAGATGTAATTAAGTTAAGGATCCTGAGATGAGATCCACTTGGGTTAAGATGGCCCTTAAAACCGATGGCAGGTGTCCTCAGAAACAGAAGGAGAGGTGCCACAGAGGAGGAGGTCATGTGAAGGCAGAGGCAGAGGCTGGAGGGACAGAGTCACACGCGGAGGAAGGCCTGGGAACCTCCAGAAGCTGGAGGAGGCCAGGAAGGCCCCCCCCCCCCCAAGCCTTTGGCCCCGCTGACACCTTGATTTTAGACTTCTGGCTTCTAGAACTGTAAAAGAAGACATGTCTGCTGTTTTGAGCCTCCAAGTTGGTGGTCATTCGTTACAGCAGCCACAGGAAACAAGTCTGCTGCCCCGTGGCTTTGGGAATGTCCCTCAGCCTCTCTGAGCCTCAGTCTCCTTCTCTGGCAGCTTGGGCTCATGTCGTGCCCTCCTCTTAGGCTACGGACGAGGCGCAGTTTGGCAGAGCCTGTAAAATGCCCGTCCCGGCCTGTGACTGACGTGGCCTGGGCGAGGCCTGCGGAGAGGGGTCACTAGCCGTGGGACGCGTCAGCTGAGACTGAGCTCAGGAAGGGCCCTTGTAAACTGTGGAGTGAGGGGCTGTTGTTCAGGGACGAGCGGACCGTGCAGCTGGCGGCAGCCGCGCGCCCCAAGAGAGACCCTCGGCCAGGGCCGCCCCCACATCTACCATTCACCTTGCGACTCACGACTTTCCTCGGCTTCACGGCCACCCGTGCTCACATGTATTTGGCGCTTTTCTTTATATCGACCCGTCCTTTTAACTTAAAGGTGCTCATTTTAAAAGGACACGTTATATTGCTATCGTAAACGAGAAGTGCGTTTCACTTGCCCTAAATAGTCGGTGCCCTTAAACCAAAATTCAGGGAAAACAGAACGGAGCAGTTTTGCGAGAACCCGGCCAGGTGCTGCAGTCCTGGAGGGCTCCGAGCCCGGGGTCTGCTTGTCGTCTGTCACAAAGGGACAGAGCCAAAGGGGAGGCACCAGACAGAGACTTTGTTTTCTCCTCCTCCTTCTTCTTTTCCCTCTCCTTCTTCTTTATACCCAGAGACTTTCTTCTTGTTAAGTAATCAGAAAGTGATCAGGAAGGAGGTAATGCCTTCATTAAGTATTCCATTTTTCAAAAGTTTATTTATTTTGAGAGAGAGAGAGCACACGGGAGGGGCAGAGAGAGAGGGAGAGAGAGAATCCCAAGCAGGCTCGGGACTGTGAGCCCAGAGAATCGGACGCCTAATCGGATCTCGGTGAAGGTCCACGTGATGTTCTGGTACTCCTCCGGCCTGCTCCCCACAAACCACGCCCTGGGGTGCTTACTCTCTCATACGAACAGTGGCTGTTCTCCCAACTTTCCCTACAACGTGAAGGACGGTGGCTCATGTGAAGGTGATGGCAAATACACCTGCTGCTTCCAGATAGTGTCTCTAGCCAGCACCCTCTCCCCGGCCCCCCTGGGTACCAATCTGGCTGCAAAACGGAACCCTCTGGGGACATGGCGTTCAACCACAGAGACTCTTCGAGGGGGAAGAAGGTTCTTGCAATCCCATTTCAGACCGTCCAGCTACACCGAGGAGAAAGTCTCAACTCTATGCTGATGCATCTTTTATGCCTTTCTCGTCCCGGCTGACCCCCCACCCCCACCCCCCTTTCCAACAGAGACAAGGCGGGCTGCAGGCTCAGAGCATAGGCAAGCGGTAGTTCTGGTCGTCTGGGATTTGGTGACAAGCTTTTGTTTTGTTTCATCGTGTTTGTTTTTATTTCCTTTTCAGGGCTGGTTCCACTGCTTTTCCAGTTTTCTGATGATAAAATATCCTTGCAAAGTGAATTTTTCAAAGCGCGTCAGTTTGAAGACAACATAATGTAGAGACGCTGTTCGTTCCGAGGCCACAGGGATAAAGCAGGACTCAGGAAGATGAGCCCTGAGTTTAGGAGCCGCTGTCCCGGGCGGTGGGAGCCAGTGCAGGTCTGTGAGCAGGGGAGGGACGGCCCATGACTGTCTCCTCGGAGGTGCTGGGCACCCGGAGTCAGGCCCAGGCCTCTCCTGAGTCCATGAGGCCCCAGGCCCTGAACTTCCACGGTGATGGAAAAATATAGAGAGACAATAAGGCAGTGAACCATGGCGGAGGGTTTATGAGGCGGCCATGCTCGAATGGTTGAAAGTTAGGGAAAATGTATTTATTACAACACTTTTCATGGGCAAGTTATCATTTTGTCAAACTTTATTAGAGGGACTAATTAATGGGTTGTAAAAAGTACTAGTGCGTGGCCAGAGAAAGAGCTGGTCCCGGGGACATTGGCAGCCCCAGGATTTATGACCCCTTGGTTCCCCATTTATTAATGCAGAGAAGGCACGTGGAGTGGGTTATATATGGGCTGGTGCAGAGCTGTCTCCCCTCTGGGGAGGCTGGTGGGCCTGGGAGGGGATGCAGGCAGGGGTCCCTCAGCCACTGCCGACTGGGGAAAATGGCGAGGCAGGTGGAGAAGGGCAGGGGCCCGGGTGAGGAAGGGGACACCGGCTGTGTGACCTTGGATGCCATTTTCCCCTCCGAGCTTTAGTTTCCTCGTCTATGCCTCTTACGGCAGATGTGAGGAGCCTGGAGGCTCTCGAGGAGGAACCTGTCTTACAAACTGTCAAGTGCTTTGCAATGGGAGACCAGCCGCTGAAGGGTGGTGTGGCCAAATGGTGAAGGTCAGATAGCAGACGTGGAGAATGACCTTGATGGAGCCTCACTGCGGGGCAGGGGCCTCGCAAATCATTCTCACTCCTCTCCCCCAATCCAGGATCCTCCCTCGGCCCTTTGCATGGCGGCGTCTTCTCATCTAAGCTCTCAGCTCAGGGACCTCTTCCTCCAGGCAGTCCCCGCTGACTGTACACTTACCATACTCTCTGCATGGTGCTCAGCTCGTTCCCCCCTCCCCCCGCAATCTTGACTTACTTAGTGATTGGCTGTCTCCCCCACATGGTAATAGAGAAGGGACTGGGTACCGCCCTGTCCCTGAGGATCAGTGGGTGTTTGCTGAGAGGATGGGGGGGATCCGACCAGCGGGCATAAAGCCTGGGAGGTGGGACCACGAGGGCACATGCGAAGAGGTGCCAGAGAGTCACTCTCTGGGCAGCAAACACAGTAGGCACTCAATAATTGCAGGTCACTGGGTGACAGCGTGCATTTGCACCTCGTTCTGACCCACCCCAGGCAGAAGGAGGGGCCAACTAGGGCTCAGTCTCTTGGCACAAGCCTCCTCTGTCCAGGCCGCGAGTTATGGGGGCGGCTCAGCTGGGCTCCCCAGGGGAGGAGCCCTCGGACCCTTGCTGGAGGCACCAAGGGGCCTTGATGAGAACCCACGTCTTTATTTGCTGTTTCCCAAAGGCCTCCTCGCCGCACCCAGAGAACAAGCGGTCCCAACGCGGGGGTGTAGAAGGGTGTCCCCGGGCTACCAACGTTGACCGCAAAAACTTTCACTGAGTTTTAGAAGCAAGGAGGATCAGAGTGTCTGACAGAGGTGGGTTCAAGTCCTGTGAAACCTTGGGCACATCACGCAACACTCAGCCTCAGTTTCCCCATCTGTAGAGTGGGGATGCTAGAGGCGCATACCTCACTGGGCTAGGGTGGGGATTTTTTTTTTTCAACGTTTATTTATTTTTGGGACAGAGAGAGACAGAGCATGAATGGGGGAGGGACAGAGAGGGAGACACAGAATCTGAAACAGGCTCCAGGCTCTGAGCCATCAGCCCAGAGCCTGACGCGGAGCTCGAACTCACGGACCGCGAGATCGTGACCTGGCTGAAGTCAGACGCTCAACCGACTGCGCCACCCAGGCGCCCCTAGGGTGGGGATTTAAGGTGATGTGTGGGAGGCTCCTGGTACCAGGAGACCCCTTTCCCCAGGACCTGGGGATGCCCTGCCTCGTTCTGTGTCAGCCTTGCCGAGGGCAGGAGGCGAGAGCCTCGGCTACCCTTGGGTTCAGCTTTCTGTGCCGAGCCTCGTGACTCCTGTGAGGACAGCTGGCCCTTGGCTGGGCACAAAGTTCTCCTTTTGGTCTCTTGACCGGTGTGGTATGAGGTCAGCGAGTGTTAGCCTGGCAGGGACTGCTCCATAGGGTCGGGGGAGGACAAGGGAGGAAGGTGGCTCTGAGCAGACCATGACCCATGGTCTGTGCTTCTAATTGTTGCTTTCTCCCCCCACCCTAGGCCGAGGTCCGCATTGCTCTGGCCTCCCAGGCTGCTGGGAGGGGCAGCCACTTGCTTCTCCTGACCTGTGCGCCTTCCGTGTGGAGCTCCACACGCCTAGCTCCCCACAAGGCTGGGAGGCTGAAATGATGATCCCATTCTCCAGCTGAGGAAACTGAGGCCCAGGAGTTTAAAGTGCATGGACCAAAGGGACTGTCGGTACTGGGTGCTGGTGGACTGTGAGGGCATGAGACCCCAGAGTCCACCCCAGAGGATCTCCCTGTCTGATGGGGGAGTGTCATCCCCAGAATGACAGATGAGGATCCGAGTCAGGCTCAACACTGACGAGCTTCCCAGAGAAGGGGACATTTTAGCTGGGTATGGAGCATGAATTTGCCAGGGACAGAAAGAGGGGAATGGTGTTCCACATGGCCAGGCCAGCAGGTGCAAAGGTACAGAGGATGAAGAGGAACCGTGGGCTGGTTTGGTGAGGCTGGAATTAGGAAGCAAAGGTGGAATGTGGGAGGAGGAGAGGCTGGCCAGATCAGCAGGCGCCAAGCCACGAGAAGCCCTGGAGGGCAGGCCCAGGTGTGCGGCAGATAGAAGTCTGATGGAGGAATCAACAGCCACACTGACTCACTGCTGCATGAGATCATTCCAGAATGAGTGCGCCGACCTTCACCGGCTTGGACAGCTTCAACTCCTTCCCAGCTCTGTGGGTGAATCTAATTCCCAGCGAGGAGGAAGCCCAGACAACTCACGCCATCGACCCCGGGGGCACCCAGCTGGGGGAAGAACAGGGGCCCCTGCGATTCCCAAGTCATTACTCACCAGCAGATGTCTGGGGATCCTTCCCCAGAAGGCCTTTAAAGTGGGATCGCCCTCTCCTTCTGGCCAACCAAGCTTCATCGTGGCACATACTGAGAAGGCTTGGTCAATGGCAAGGAGCACCGTTGTCAGGAGGTGAAGTCCAGTGTCAAACTGACCCAAAGAAAGATGAGGTGTCTGCTGGCATGAGCCAGAACTCCCCCTGGAAGTATGTAAGAGAACTGGGACAGGGCGGGGCGCAGTCCACGCAAATGGCGACCAGATACGAGGAGAGACGGCCATGGGTTCTTTGTTACGCCGTGTTGTGGTTCTCACCGCCATCCCTGACTTGTTTAGTGTCGTGTCTAGTGATTTAATCGTTTTGACAGGGTGGCCAAGGATTCTAATTTTTGAGAATGTGCCAGGAACATTCAAGAGTTGGGAGCAGCTGCCCACAGGAAGGGGAGGCAGGGTTTTTTTTTGGGGGGAAAGCCCAGATGTCTGCGAATGCCAAGGCGAGGAAACACCTGTTTCGAGCTCCTCTGAGGGTGGGCTCCGATTTTGCTCAAAACTTTCCCTGGGCTTCTTTTGCTCTTTATTTACTATTATTTTGTTTAATGTTTCTTTATTTATTTTGAGAGAGAGAGAGAGAGAGAGAGAGTGAGTGGAGGAAGGACAGAGAGGGAGACACAGAATCCGAAGCAGGCTCCAGGCTCTGAGCTGTCAGCACAGAGCCCGACGCGGGGCTCGAACTCACAAACCGCGAGATCATGACCTGAGCCGAAGTGAGATGCTCAACGGAACGAACCACCCAGGGGTCCCGACACCCTCCTTACTCTCTCTGCCCATTTCGTTTTATGCCGGATCCTCAGAGCCTAGCACGGTGCCTGGCACGCAGTAGGTGTTCATCCAATGTATACCGACGGGATGAGTGCATTTTTGCAGGTCCCAGGGAGTGCTTTAACCACACGTCTTGACCTGTCGCAGCCGCCCTGCCGGAGGGCCGAGACAAGTCGGGCCAGGCCCTGCCCAGGATGCATGGCTGGGGGTGGGGGGGGGGGGGTGTGTGCAGTGTGTTCGTTCATTTCTTCCAGTCGAACCACTCTGGTTGTCTGCGTGGACCTTCTGGGGCAAGTCTGGCCCTGGATCCAGAACTCAGTGTCCCTGTCTTCATCTATTTGTTCAGCGATTTGGAGAAGGGTGTCTTCATAACCCCCCTCCCCTGGAGCCCTCCAAACGCCACCCAGGGGGAGCTTGTGAGCAGGATGGAGAAGCTTCTTTCCAGGACCATCCATGCCGATGGGGCACAGAGCGAGGGTGCCTCATTCTGACTTAGGGCCTGGGATATGGGGCTGGGGGAGGAAGGGGTTGCCTTGTCCCGCTGCCCCAATCCCTTGGCTCCGCCTCCCCATCTCCTTTTCTCTCCTTCTAGAGGCTTCTTGGAATCTTCTTAGCATGTTCAGATTCCAGCTGTGGCCAGCTGCTGGGCCTGGGACCCATCATGGGACAGGGGTGTGGGAGGAGCTCCCAGGCCTCTCAGGCTTGCAGCCAAGGAGGGGAGGCTGTACAAGTGAGCAAGCATTGGGCGCTTACTGTGTGCCAAACATTAGGGAATGGAGAGGAACCGGCAGGGTTCCTGCCAAGGAACCCGTTTGAGAGCCAAGGCACCCAAATTAGTAAGTGTCAGAGGAAGTGGGCCAAGGGGCTCAAATGCGTTGTCTACGAAAAGGCAAGAAAGGAAGACCTAAAGAGGTCCTGCTTGAGATGTGTCTGGAAAAGATAAACTGCTTTTTTCTTTTTAATTGTTTTAACGTTTATTTATTTTTGAGAGAGACAGACCGCGAGCGGGGGAGGGGCCGAGAGAGGGTGAGATGCAGAACCCGAAGCAGGCTCCAGGCTCTGAGCCGTCAGCACAGAGCCCGACACGGGGCTCGAACTCACAAACCGCGAGATCATGATCTGAGCTGAAGTCGGACGCCTAACCGACTGGGCCACCCAGGCGCCCCATGAGCCCCCTCCCCCTTTCTTTTTTTAATTTTTTTTATTTTTTTTAACGTTTATTTGTTTTTGAGACAGAGAGAGACAGAGCATGAACGGGGGAGGGGCAGAGAGAGAGGGAGACACAGAATCGGAAGCAGGCTCCAGGCTCTGAGCTGTCAGCACAGAGCCTGATGCAGGACTTGAACTCACAAACCGCGAGATCGTGACCTGAGCCGAAGTCGACCGCTTAACTGACTGAGCCACCCAGGCGCGCCCCCCCCCCCCCTTTCTTAACGAGGACCTTCACGATGGCATCGGACCCACGCTGATAATCCAAGATAATCTTCCCATCTCAGGATCTTTAGCAGAATCACGCCTGCAAACTCTCTATTGCCAGGTAAGGTCACATATTCACAGGGTCTGGAGTGAGGGTATGGGCATCCTTGGGGGACCGCGGATCATTACCACAGATACCCACAGCGTCTGCTCTAGGCGGGCGCAGGGAGACTTCCTGAAGGCAAAGGTGTTTAGCCTGAATCTGAAGACCGGAAAGAGGTTTCCCTGCGTGGGACATGTGACCAGGGAATGGGTTGTGCCCCTGTGCAGGTGGCCTGGGCTGTGTGGTCATAGGCCTGGCACAAGGCCAGTGTGAGTGGAACAGGGTGACTAGAAGAAGGCGGACAGGAGGGACACAGTGGGTGATCGCAGGGGCCGGGCCAGTGGGGACCGGGTCACCCAGGAACTTGTAGTTTATTCTGAGCGACAGGGAACCCACTGGGACGTTTCAGGAGGACGAGGAATCCGATTTGCGTGCTGGGAAGAAGACTCTGGCTGCTGGCTGGTGGATGGGCTGGAGGATGGTGGGCAGAAGAGCTGAGAAAATATGCTCTCAGAGCAAGGCATGAGGTGTGTTGGGGATGGAGGAGGGACTGGGGAAGGAGGAAGGGGGTGGGGCTTGAGGGATCGTTGAGGGGTAGAGACAAGGAGATTGGTAATCGACTGATGCCAGGAGCAAAATTAAAGGGATTCTGGGGGAGGCAATTTAGGGCCACAGACCCCAGTGATGGATTTTACATGAAGTAGCCTATCACTACATATGAGAACATCCTTGGAAAATGGGAAGGATCCCAACTCGGTCCTAGGAAGCATCACCAAGGCCAGCAACCGTGACCAGAGCTGGGTGGGGGAGGGGTGGGGTGAGGGAACAATCTTGGAGGTGGGGGGAGTGGGGCCACAAAAGCTTTTTTCCCCTCTCTTTTTTCCCATCTCCCTCCTGTCTTCCTTCTTGTGTTTCTGTGCAGCTTAAATATCTTGTATTTTATTTATTTATTTAAAAATGTTCCTTTATTTTGAGAGAGAGAGAGAGAGAGAGAGCAGGGGAGAGGCCGGGAGAAAGAGGGAGAGAGATAGAGAGAGAGAGAGAGAGAGAGAGAGAGAGAGAGAGAGAATTCCAAGCAGGTTCCTTGCTGTCCGCGCAGGGCCTGATGCGGGGCTCGATCTCACGAACTGTGAGATCAGGACCTGAGCCAGAATCAAGAGTCGGACACTCAACCGACCGAGCCACCCAGACGCCCCGAATATCTCGTATTTTAAAGTAGAAAGAAGAAAGCAGTATGAGCTCCTTCTAAGAAATTCAACCTGCCTCCGATGTGTATTAAGTAAAAAGCCACAGTCTTGCCCCACACTATCCCTTCACTGCTAACTCTTCAAGGGAAATCTGTTCCTCTGGTGTCTTGCCAGACATTTGTGTAGTGGTTTGTTAATCTGGGGTTGCAAACTCATCTTTGGCGTGACCAGTATTTACGGGAATCCTGGATGCTATGCTTGCGGGTGTGTCTGGTACCTTCCAGAAAGATTTAGCATTTGCTTCTGCCTGGTTCGCCACGACATCATCCTTCCTGGTCTCAGTTTGGAGCTTCCTTTCCATGTGGGGGATACAGCTTTAAACTCCAAAGTGGTGTCATTGTAGGTCCACGGTGACAAATTCTTAAGGGAAATTTTTTGTCCTCACTGAGTCTAAGCCAAGCCAGACAAAACTCTGTGTTTCTTTTCTTTAAAAAATTAAAAAAAAAAAGTTTCTTTATTTATTTAGAGAGAGACAGAGAGCGAGTGGGGGAGGAACAGAAAGAGAGGGAGACCCAGAATCCAAAGCAGGCTCCAGGCTCTGAGCTGTCAGCACAGAGCCCGACGTGGGGCTCGAACTCACAAACCGTGAGATCATGACCTGAGCCGAAGTCTGATGCTTAACTGACTGAGCCACCCAGGCGCCCCAAAAATCCATGTTTCTGCCTTTCACTTGTGTGTGTGGTTTTTTTTCCCCTACTTCCATTATTTCTTCAAGTCTCTTGCCCTTTGGGGGTCCTGGTTTTAGGTAGGAGGTCTTGCTCCCAATAGTTTATGTTTTGAAAGCTATAGGCTTTGCTTCCCGCCTCTATATGGCTGTTAATACTTGATCCCCTTGATTTCCAGCAACCTCCCGCACGCCCTGCACCTCCCACTCTCCCCATTTCGAAGAAATGGAAATCTCCTGTCAGCCACGATGCTCGTTTGTGTCTGGGGAGGCTGTGCACCTTCATGGTTAGCGGTGGCTTTCCGACTTCCCGGGTGTGAATCCCAGCCCCGCCCCTCACTAAGGACGTGACCCTGGGCCATGCGTTACTGAACTTCTCTGAGCTTCTGTTTCCTCCTCTATAAGGTAACAGCTCTTACATCATAGGATTCTGGCAGGGGTTGAGTGAGGCCATGAATGGGATCCCCCGATTTAGAGTATTTTGCGCTCTCAAAACATGCTGGCGGTGACGGTAACCGTCCTTTTGTTTTGGAATGGGAGAACAGGAGGCGCATTGTCCCGCAGGCAGCTTTTTCTTCTGGATTGTTCTGTGGCGGCCCAAATGGCTCCAGGGCGTTCTTTTTAACGACTGCATAGTACTCCCTTACACCTATGCACCTGTTTATTTAACGCAGGCCCTGACGCTGAACATTTTAGATGTTTCCAATATTTCGCTTTGACAACACTGAGCCGAAGCACGAGTAGTATTCTCGCCCGGCCGTCTTCACCATTCGCTTGCTCCCGTTGACCTCCAGATCAAGTCCACGGAGCGGGAAGGCTGGGTGAAAGTTAAAGCCTCTTTCAGAGACGGTTTCCCTCCCTCCTCATTTCTCTGCCCCCCTTCGCTGACCGAGACTCAGGGGATGCCAACGCTGGGAGGCGATGTCCAACGCTGGCCGTGAAAGTTGCGCGCACGGAACCCTTCCCCCCTCTCTTGTCTGATTTTTTTCTGCGGTGAAAGATATCTTGATTAGACAGTAATTAAGCGTGTTTTGGACAACGTGAGGCACTCACAGCCTCCCAGGTGCTTAATAAGCACCAAGGCCGCCAAGAGAAAAATTTATTTAGCATCGTAACAGGCTCTGTGGATGCCAGGGTCGCCGTTAGCCATGGCACCGTAACACCGGTGGATGGAAACAGGGCCAGGGCTTTAACGCCTGTGGAAGAGGCAGCAGCTGAGGCGGCCGTGTGGATGAGGCAAACACACTAGGAGGGGAGCTGGACAGCTCTGGGTTCTAAGCCAGCCTCTGCCACTTAGTTCTGTGACTGCGGCCAAGTTAGGGGCCTCCCGTGAACCTCTGCGTCCTCGCTTGTAAATCTGGGCTTGTCACACCCACCTGTGTGGGTTCTGGAAGGCCAGAGAGCACAGCGGTTTCGGATGTGGACTCCGGCTTCTCACCTGGCTACTTGCACTTCCCCGCTGATGACTCTGGGCAGCTCTTTGAATGTTTTTGAGTCTCAGTTCCCTCATCTATAATGTGGGAATACCAATAATCCTATGAGCCTAGTTTATAACTTAATAGAATTGTGGTTAAGATAAAGGAGAAAATAGTGCTTGGCCCCAACTAAATGCTCAAAAAAATTAGTGGCTTGCGGGGAGCCTGGCTGGCTCTGTCGGTAGAACACCCGACTCTTGGTGACCGGGCCGTGGGTTCGAGCCGCACACTGGGTGCAGAGATGACCCCCCTCCCCCCAAAATGAGTGGCTTGCGTTATTGGTTCTAGAAGTTTGCTGAGTGTTAAAGCAGATGATGCATATACGACATTTGTATGTATGTAGTCATTAAGGAGATGCTGGCCGCACTGACATTGACAATGGGGGCTTCTGTGGTCTGGCACAATAAAACTTTATTTCTCATTACATCACACCACTGCTGGCATTCCCGGTTGGGTGGCCCCCCTCTATGCAGTGATTCTGGCACCCAGGCTCCTTCCTTCCGTCTGTGGTCCTACCTTCTTCAGCATGTGGCTTGGCATCCCGTCCGTTCATCTGGCAGATGGGGAAACAAGGGATGAGTAAATACAGGCACTTGTTAACCATACGGGTCCTGAAGTGATGCACACCGCTTCCTCCCATAGTGCATGGGCCAGAGCGAGTCACGTGACCCGACCCGGATGCCAGGGGTGCTGGGAAATGTAGTCTTTGCCTGATCAACCTCTTCCCGGCGACAATTCTATGGTAATGGGAAGAAAGGAAGAATCTAGGGTAGTCACCTCTACTTAGCTCAGAACTCTCATTTCCGGAGAATGGCCTGGAAATGGCCCCGGAGTAGGAAAATCCTGTCCCAAATCATCCAACGGTGAGCCCAGGCTCGTACTGGTGCTGGAATCCTCATCATCCTCCAGACAGACACAGATCACCTGTGTGCCAACACCCCGCGAAAGAGCCCTGATGGAGCCTTGTCATTGTTACCATCACCCGTGTCATAGATGAGGACACTAAGGCACAGCAGGGCAACGTACTTGCCCAGCAGGGCAGGGGCAGGCCCAGGACTTGAACGCAGACCTTGAGCTAAGTACAGTCATCTTGGAGGCCAAGATCAAGGCAGAGGGTCCCACATTCGGGGGTGGAGATCAGGTCCCCCCACCTCCTGCCCAGCAGATTTCAGACACCAAGGCATGCTGGACAAGGCCTGGTGCCCTGCAGAGCTGAATAAACAAGCCAGTGGAAGAATAAAGAGGAGCGGCTGTTCTTTCTGGAACTGCTAGTTTGTTCTTTGAGCCGGTTAAACATGCCCCGGCCACCTCAATGACCCTCTTCATTGGCCCTGTAAGCCCTTGGGTGGCCGTCATGGGCATTTTTGTATACCTAACACTTAACACAGAGCCAGACACATCAAGGGGCTCTGCATCTATTTGCTGAAGAAAAGAAAAGAAAGCCTCTGGGAACATCTGCCTACATTACAACTAATTTCACATTTACGCGTGTCCTTGTAGACTGGGGAGGTGGAACAGGGCCCCGCCTAAGTACCAGGCCCTTCTCTGAATCCTCACAGAGCCCCGGGGAGCAAGTTGCATGGGTATTTCCCCTCGGCAGATGGGGAGAACGAGGTGCCCCCCTGCTGCTCCTCATCGGTCAGGCCAGCCCGAGTCCCTGTCCCTTGCCCCCTGTGCGGCCTGCTGCACGGTCTGGCTCAGCCAGGTGCCGCAGGGCCAGTGGCAGAGGGGGAGTGGGCCGGCCAGCTGGCAGAGACCACATGACCGCAGGGAGAACCTTCCTCGCTTGGGCAGCCCGAGCTTCCTTGGCCCTTGTCCCGAGTCACAAGGAGCTGAAAAGAGACCTTTTGGGCGTCTATAATTAGGCCTTGTCTGGCGTCAGGGGTGATGGATTTTCTGTCTTGGCTTAATGTTGGCGGAGTACTCACTATGAGGCGGGCATCGCGCTAAGCCCTTTACACCCCCGCTTTGACCCTCACTGTAAGCCCCCGGCAGGTGCGTGAGCCTCTCCAGTTTTCAGTGAGGAAACTGAGGCCCAGGCTTGCCTAAGATCACTCCGCTGAGAACGGATTGAAACGGGATTTGAACCCAGACCCTCATGCCAGGCGCTGTCATTGAATGACAGAGCGGGCAGGAGACAGGCACGCAGAGGGCTGTGGGGCACTGTCTGCTCTCGAGGGCTTTTCCCTCTGCCTGGAATGCCCCTTGCCCAGACCTGCATTGCGTCTGGCTCTTTCCTCTCCGTAGGGTTTCTGGGTGCTTGCCACCTCCTCCAGGGAGCCCTCCCTGGCAACACCTCCTCCCAATATGTCCAGTTATTTTTTTTCCTTAACTGATGGCCAAGTGAAATGGTCTTTACTTAGTTATTGAGCGTCTAACCAGACATGAAGTCCATAAGAGTGGACCGCGTTTCTCTTCCCCCCTCTGCCTTCAGGAACCCAGACTGTCACGTAGTAGGTCCTATAAATAGTTGTCAAGTGAGTGACCGGGACTGAGGGCTCCTCTGGGAAAGAGGCCACCAGGATGGATGATGGGCAGGTGCATCAGGCTACCCGTGGGCCCAGAGTGGAGCCTCCTTCAGCTGTGGGGTGACAGGGGGCAAGATCCCGCGGGTGGGAGTCTGGGCCATTGGGATGGGATGCCGAGGCAGCCAGGGCCAGCTCTGGGACAGCCTCTCTCTGCCCAGCTCACTCCGGGGACATCGGACACTGATAGCTCCTCAAGACTCAGCCCTGGGTATCCTAACGAGGGGGCAGGCTGCGGGGACCTGGAAGTGGGGCATCTGGAATATAAGCAATGGGGTAGGACCTGGGGGGTAAGGAAAGAGAGGTGCCTTAGCCAGTCTGCCCCCTTTCCCAAAGCCTGGTGTCGCCATCTGTAAAGACGGTTGGAGGAATGAATGAAGGGGTGGTCATAGGCCGACTCCAAAGTCCTTGTTCTTTAACCAACACCCGATGCTGAGCATTCGTTGCTTTAAAGTGCTTTTCAAGCACGAATGCATGTTATTTTCCCAACAACCTGCAAATGGGGTCCCATCCTTCACCCCATTTTTAACCAAGAGGGAAACTGAGGCACAGGGTGGGGAAGCGACTTCCCCAGAGTCACACAGCTGACACGAGGATCTGCACCTCGCCTTCCGGCCCTAGAGCGTGTGCCTTTGCCTCTCCGCTCTGCCGCTCGCTTTGGGCTAAAACACTCCAGCGCCAAGAGGCAGCGGTTTGAGCTGGAGTATTTCCACAGGTGAGTTCTTACTCGGAAACCCAACGTGCAAACTATAGAAGATGGGAGGAGCCCGGCGAAAGTGGGAATTAGAGCCTCAGAAACTTCCAGGCTCAGCCCCAGTCCCACCCCACCCCCCCGCACCCCACCTCCACACCCATCAGGTTCCGTTCCAAGTCCTGCCCTGTATCGGCTTCTCTCAAGGATTCTCACCTCCTTAAAAGCCACAAACACACAGATTGGACCTTTCAGACGCTCTCGTTGTTAAATTTTTTTCTCAGCCCCCAGAACCCTTCCGAATACTACAGGTCTGGTGAAGGGGGTTGCGCACGGGAGGCCCCCAGGCATCTTCCCCAGCTGGGAGGCCTCCGAAACCCCAGTGGGGTCCCATGCGATAAGACTGCTCAGGAATCCTAAAGGATTCTGACATTCCAAGACATTCTATCTCCCTAGGACAGTCTCACATTCTAAAGATTTTTTGAAAATTGAGAGACAATTTGTAGGCGCTAAAATGCACAAATATCACGTTACCCCGTAGAACCATCCCCCGAACCAAGATACGAAATGTTTCCAGCCCTTACACCTGTACGTGCCCTTTCTAGAGTTCTACCATGAATATTTCTTCTTTGTTTTTTAATATTTATCTATTTTTGAGAAAGAGACAGACTGCGAGCCAAGGAGGGGCAGAGAGAGAGAGAGAGAGAATCCGAAGCAGCCTCCAGGCTCCGAGCTGTCAGCACAGAGCCCGACGCGGGGCTCGAACCCACGAACCACGAGATCACGACCTGAGCTGAAGTCGGAAGCTTCGCCGACTGCGCCACCCAGGCGCCCCCAACACTGATATTTCCAACCTTTTGAGACCCGTATGTTTTCTGATGAAGCCACTCAAGCAACAGTTGGATTATGGCCTGTGGGCCAAATTCGACCCGATGCCTGTTTCTGTAAATCAGGTTTTAGTGGAACACACATTTGTTTACATACTGTCCCTGGCTGCTGCTTCCTTTTTTCTAAAGCAGAACTTTCTTTGCTGAGAGAATGCACTAGGCCTCTGCTATCCAATATGGTAGCCACGGGCCGCACGTGGCTTACTGAGTGCTTGAAGTGTGGCTCGTTTGACAGAGGAACCCGATTTTTAATTTTAGCTAATGACAATTACTTTACATTTAAATAGCCTCGTGTGGTCCCAGTACTAGAGGGTTCGTTCCAACACAGGGATGCTGGAGATTCCGGAGAGAGACTAACGCTCTGAGAAGGGACACAAATGTGTCCCCAGGTTGAGGCTCCCAGAAAAGGCCCCACAAACTCAGGCCAGCAGCTTCAGGGTTAATTAAGAAGCAGCTTGGTGTTTTCTCCAAAGATGTTGTTTGTATTGATAGATTTTTGGATGATGCTCTAGCATTAAAAAAAAGAGAGAGAGAGAGAGAGAGAGAGAAAGAAAGAAAAAAAAAGAAAAAGAGAAAAATCAATGCTTGGCTGATTGTACCAGGAAGGGCAGTCGATTGGTGAAAAAGCTGGAGCTACGTATTGGGAAATAGATTTTTCTGCCCTCCAGACATTAGCTTGAAATTCTTTGAAATGAGGGACCACAATCTGTGTCAGAAATGAAAGATTAAAGAAGTTAATATGCTGGGCCTCCCCTCCTCCTTTTTAATTTCCACGTCCCGGGTGCCCTTGGCCTCCTGAGGAAGGCGCAACGGGCCCCTGCCACTCTCCACCCCCCCCTTCCTGCCCTCCCCCTGCAGCCCCCTTCCCCCATCCCTCGGCTCCTGGGGCTGGGTGCAGACAGGAGGGAGAGGTTGGCTGGCTTTTGTTCCTATGGCTGGTGGTGATGGGGGGCTCGGGACCTCCAGATCTGGCGAACTTTTCCCTGGGGGGGCTTTTCCTGGGGTTGGTGGCCAGGCCCTTGTCCCAATGCCGGCTCGTCCCAGACCTGCGGGGTCTCTGGGGCAAGCTGTGGGGGCGGCCCGTGTTGAGGACACCACTCCCTCCAGCCCCCCAGATTCACGCCTTGCGTGCGTGATATGAAATCCCAATGTGTGACTATCAAGCAATAAGCTCTTATGATATAAAGAGGTGAGGATGTTATCCCCAGAAAGCTAAACTGTATTATTAAATCCTCGAGTAGGCTGTGTTTACACCAAGTCATTGATAGCCTTTTTTCCAGAATTTTGTACCCGTCCACTTAGCTGACTCTTTGCCTTCACAGCTGAACATACGGCCGGCTCACTTTCAATCCAATAATGGCTGATCGGGGTGAAAGACCTGGGGGAGGGCGGCCGTAGGACACTTCTTCCGGTGGACAATTCTACCTTGCGATCCAGAGACGGGAAGCGTGGAGGCCGGCTGTCACCCGCAGCCACTGACCCTCCTCTGCGTTGGGCTCTCCCCATTCGGGGTGGGGAGGGGTCCCGTCTCAGGGAGGCTGCTGCAGCATCGGGTTGGTGGGGAACGACAGGGCCGTGGGCGCTGGCATGGGCCGGATCTCCTGGGGTCGGGCCGGCTCTGGGCACCCGCCAGGAGAAGGGCCTGTCCGGGGGAATGTCCCCACTGCAGGTGCCCCCAGCGCAAACTGAGGGTGCACGCACATGCGGGGTCAGAGAGGGTGAGCCAGACCTGACCTCTCAGCTCCACGGGGCTGGGTCAAGTCTCTCGGGGCGCCCTGGTAGTCCTGACACCATCCTCCAGGCGGTTTTCCTTCCGTTGGTGCCATTGCTGAGTGATGTCGGGGGCCAATTGATGTCTATTGTAATTCCCCAGCTCCATCCTTCTTGTTCACTGCCAGTTTCCAAGAACTCAGCGAAGGGCAGGGACGGGCACCGGATATTGGGTGAATGCATGGAGTCCCTGGGAAGGATGAAAAGGGTAATGCTAGCAAGCACTTACTTAGCGCTTACGGTATGCTAGGCGCGCCCTGAGCACTTCCCAGTTACTAACCCCGGGAGAAAGGAAGCAGCCCGAGAAAGGCACTCAGCAAATATTTCCTGATGCCTATGGAGGTAAGCTAAACTCCCTGGAGAGCTGCCCTCCTATCCCCTGAGGCGAGGCGAGGCTGGCTGTATCCCAGACGGAGCCAGACTCAAGTCTCCCTTGCCCTGCAGGGGTGAGGATTGCTCCGTGCAGGTACCTCTCTCTCAGCAAAGCCCAGATCTCTGGGTTGCTGAAACCTGGATCCAGCACCCTGGCCGCTCTGGCTGTCTGTTCCTTGGTCTACGCATTTGGGTCCCGGCATGAATGTCCATCATTCCAGCCGTGCAGTTATAACAGGACAGGTTGCGGCTGGCCAGCAGGACTCGGACTCTTATAAGGGATCTTGAATTGCGAGATACGTAAAAGATCGTTTTATTCTTTCTTTTTTTTTTAATGTTTATTTTTGAGAAACAGAGAGAGAGAGAGAGAGAGAGAGAGCACAAGTGGGGGAGGGGCAGAAAGTGCGAGAGGGAGACACAGAATCCGAAGCAGGCTCCAGGCTCTGAGCCGTCAGCACAGAGCCCGACGCGGGGCTCGAACTCACGAACCGTGAAATCATGACCTGAGCTGAAGACGAGCTGACTGAGCTGCGCAGGTGCCCCAAAGAGTCGTTGTTTTCATTCATTCATTCATTCATTCATTCACCCCTGTGGCTGAGACCGCCACCTGCTCATCCAACCCATTTCCCTTCCTTCCAAGGCAAATAGACCGTATTTCCAGCCTCCTTGGCTCTTCAGTGCGCCCATGTGACTGAATTCTGACTAACAGAATGTGGGCAGCAGCCACATAAGCCACGTTTAGGCCTGGCTCACAACCCCTCTCCCCAACCCCCAAATCCCTTGCTCTCTCCCTTTTTCCATCTACCAGCTGAATGTGAGAGTCTCTGGGATCCTAGGGGAGGAGAGAGCCAGAAAATGGAAGGAGCCTGGGTCCTTGGAGGGCTGTCTACCGATGAGAACACCATCATTGTGTCAAGCCACTGAATTGGGGGCTTGCCTGTTCTAGCATCTAATGTTATCCTAAAACACACACCTCAGTCTGCAAATACTTACTGAGTATCTACGGTGCGCCAGGCCCCGGGCCAAGCTCTGAGATGTAGCAGGGAACGAGCTTGCATTCGACTTGGAGAGACAGGGGACAAAACAATAGCATTGTTACAGACGGTGGCAAGTGCAACAGATAAAAATAGAACAGGAAAATGGTGCAGAGAGGCGCGGGGAGAGGAGAGCAGTTCTTTAACGAGGTAGTTAGGGCAAGCTTCCTTGGGAAGGGACTATAGCATCTGTCCTGAGATCTGGAGGCTGGCCATGCCAAGATCTGCAGGAAGGGCATTCTGGGCAGCGAGAGCAGCGTGAGGAAAGCCCTGTGCGAGGAGAGAAAGGAAGCTGGTTGGAGGGAAGTGAGAATGGGGAGGAGATAGTTTGGAGGGGAAGGTAGGAGCCAGATCGGCAGAAGCCAGAGAGCACAGAAAGACATTCAGATGCCACCCAGGAGTATTTTAAATTCTCTTACAAGGAGCGCCCGGGTGGCTCAGTCGGTTAAGCGCTGACTTTGGCTCGGGTCATGATCTCATGGTTCTTGAGCTCGAGCCCCACATCGGGCTCTCTCTGTTCCCTCTCTCTCTCTGCCCCTTCCCTGCTCATGGTCTCTCTCTCTCTCTCTCTCTCAAAAATAAATAAGCATTAAGGATTTTGTTAATTAAAAGAGTTAAAAAAATAAAAAATAGGGGCGCCTGGGTGGCGCAGTCGGTTAAGCGTCCGACTTCAGCCAGGTCACGATCTCGCGGTCCGGGAGTTCGAGCCCTGCGTCGGGCTCTGGGCTGATGGCTCAGAGCCTGGAGCCTGTTTCCGATTCTGTGTCTCCCTCTCTCTCTGCCCCTCCCCTGTTCATGCTCTGTCTCTCTCTGTCCCAAAAATAAAATAACCGTTGAAAAAAAAATTAAAAAATAAATAATAAATAAATAAATAAATAAATAAATAAAAGTTCCCTTACAAGCCAAGTGTTGCGTCAAACCCCGACCATAAAATGATGAGCAAAAAAATAGACGCCACCCAATTCTCTTGGTGCTCAGATTCTAGGTCACCGACTGCCTGTCTGCTGCTTGAATCCTCTCGCAAGGGTCTCCCTGCCAAGCTGCCTTTGCTTGTCTGCCTCCAGTGACAGGGAGCTCACCATCTAACAAGGCAGGCCTTTGCATCTCTGTATAGTTCTGATGGTTCAGTGCCCTTCCTGAAAGTGCCTTCTGGGGGCTTTCGCCTCCACTCAGTGCCTCTGGGAGTAAATAGAGGCGTCACCCCTTTCTGTCTTATGGGAGCGGGGCAGCTGCTATATGCCAGGCATCGGGGACACACAGGAGAATAAAATAGGCCCTTGCTGGCCAACAACTCATGGTCTTTTAGGAGAAGAGATCTTATATGCCGTAATATTAATTTGCAAAGCCAGGTTGCCTAAAGCATGGAGAAGGAAGGAAAAATGGGAACCATTCTCATTTGGATGAACCAAGGAGGGCACTATGGAGGAAGGTTATTTCAGCCGATTGGAGGGCAGAAAGACCCAGATGAGGAGGGGTGGGGGGGGGTCTTCTCACTGGGGGGAGTTGGTGGGATACGGATTTGGCTCAGGGGGAGTGCCAACTATGTGGGGAGGTCCCAACTGTGTGCTGAGCCCCTGGATCCAGCCATACCTGAAGTGAACTTTTCAGGTCTGTGAGAAAACAATGGCTGTGGCTTGAGCTACTGTGAGTTGGGCTGCTGTCACTCATGACCAGGAGCTCTGATCACACCAGAGAGCGGAAGGGAGCGAGAGGAGAAATTAGCGTGTATTGAGTCGGGCAGGATGCTTTCTCACTCGAGTTTCCCTTCAGCCCTGCGCACCGGGGAAGCTCTCTAGTTTTACAGACAAGGCAGTTGAAGCTCAGAGACAGACAGCGTGGAGTGAGCCCAGGCACAGCAGTGGCTCAGCCGAGGTTTGAACCCGGCTCTGTTCTGTAATGCAGACCCCCTCCGTTCCCTGAGCGCGCCCCTCCCGTAGACGGCCCTGCCCGCCGATGCTGCAGCAAGAAGATGGGAGAAGGGGGGTGTCGGGGGTGTGCCCCGAGTCGCAGAAGTGAGCCATGAGGTGGGAGAGAGCCGCTGAGCGCATCTGGATGGGGGAGAGCAGCAGATGGCCCAGAGACGCCACCATGTCGTGGAAGTTTACGGCGGCAGGTTCTCCTCCCTGCTGTGTTTACAGGGATGTCTTCAGGATTTCCTTTTTGATATATGAGAGAGGCTCGTTGGCTGGGGCCCCCTGCGTCGGAGTAAATCACGGCAAACCGGCGGCCAGTGCTTGCGCGGGGCCTGCGCCCCGTGCATGCTTTGGGATAAATCTTCTGAGCAACGTGCTTCCCCGTGTGACCCCGGGGACCAAACAGCATGAAGAGGTCAAGTACCAAGGGCAAAGAGGAGCTTGTCCTCGGCTCCCGCTCTGGACCACGACGCAGAGCGGGGAGACGGTAAGAGGGCATACTGGTGTCTCTGGGCTGCTGTAACAGACAGGTCCCACAAACTAGGGGGCATAAAACAACCGAGATTTATTCTCTCGCGGTTCCGGAGGCCAGAAGTCTGGAATCGAGTGCCCACGGGGCTCTGCTCCTTCTGAGGGCTCTAGGGGAGAATCCCTCCTTGCTTCTCCCGGCTTCTGGTGGTTGCCAGAAATTCTTGGGGGTCTTTGGCTCGTGGATACATCCCTCCAAACTTGCCCCTGTCGTTACGAGGCAGGCCTTCCCCTGGCATGTCTCTGCCTCTGCACCCAAATCTCCCCTGCATTCTCTGCTAAAGACACCGGCCACTAAATAAGGGCTTACTCTAACCCGTATAAGCTCGTCGTAACTTGGGGGCATCTGCGGGGACCCTGTTTCCAGAGGGTCACATGCCTAGGTTCTCAGTGGATATGAATTTTGAGGGGGGTGTACACTGTTTGTTTTTTAAAGTTTACTTATTTTTATTTATTTATTTTTTAAAGAGAGAGAGAGAGAGCAAGCAGGGGAGCGGCCGAGAGAGAGGGAGACAGAATCCCAAGCGGGCTCTGAGCTATCAGTGCAGAGCCCGATGCGGGGCTTGAACTCACGAACCGTGGGCCGAGGTCAGGAGTCGGATGCTTAACCTACTGAGGCACGCAGGCGTCTCTGGGGCCGGGGGGGGGGGGGGGGTGGGGGGCACGCTTTGATCAACCACAGAGGGTGACTGGGCAGTTCCTCCATGAAGGAGGAGCTTGCCTGGAGGTGGGCGGGGCTTCAGAATGTGCACATTCCCCCTTTGGGGGATTTCCTTAAGATAACAAATCTCCTAGAAGCTTCTGCTTAGCCTGACAAACAGTTCGGCCCCTATGGGGTCTATGTAGGCTGAATGAAGGCATTCTTTATAACCCAGCGACTCCACTCCTGGGAACATCCCCAGCAGAAACAAGTCCTGTGATCATCGGAAGACATGCACTAGAATGTTCACAGCAGAATTATTCATCTGGGCTGTAACTGGAAACTACCAAATGCCTGTCTCGGTAAATTGCAAAACCAGCCACAATCCTTTGCAGTCCATCCCATGAAGAAGCAGAGTCAATTTCCTTTCCCCTGGAACCTGGCCTGGTCTTGCAGCTTGTTGTGGCCAATAGGACACGGCAGAAGTGATGCGCGCTGGTTCCAAGACTTCGAGAGGTATTGCACGCTCCCCTTTGCTCTCCGGGAACTCCGCAGTCACCGTGTGAGAAGTCCCGGCTGCCGGGCTGGAGGATGGGTGAGCTTCCCCAGCTGGCGTCTTCCTCGACCAGCCAGCCCCAGCCACACGGATGCAGACACGCGAGCGAGCCCAGCCGACATCAGCCCAGCTCAGCCCGGCCCAGAAGAACCTCCTAGATGACGCCCGTCCACATCTACCAGCTGACGCACGTGCTAAGTAAATGGCTGTTGTTTTAAGGCACTAAGCTTTGGGGAGCTTTGTTACCCAGCAATAGCTAATTGATACATCATCAAGAGTAAAACGGTTACATTGTGGGATGTCATGTTCCCGGAAAGCAGCTCATTACAGCAGAGGGCGTACAGAAGTAGGTGAACGGGATCTATGGTGAGGTAAGTCAGGATATCCGTTCTCCCCAGCTCCGGGGGGGGGGGGGCAGTGATTAGGAGGGGGTAGGAGAGGGGAATTCTGGGTGCCGGTTATACAGGTACATCCACTCGGTGAACCTTTGTTGAGCTGTAGACCTACAACGTGTGCTTCTTTGTGCGTGTAGGTTATACTATGGTAGAGATGGGAAAAAAGTGCCAGGTCTCTTGTTTCTTTTTTAATTGCCAGAGAGCCCATGGGATTGCATCTCACGCGGAGGACGGTGTGTAAGGGGAACATCACAAACAGCCAATACGCCCTGGAAAATTCCTTGGGAAGCTGTCATGTGGGGGCCAACTGCTATCTCTCCATAAATCCGGTACGGCCAGTTTTTCCACCCGAGTTGGGACAGATCACTATTTCTCCTGTCAGGCTCCAGACGAAGCAGAGGTTTGTGTGTAGGGGTCACACAGCGAGCCGCAGTAGGTAGGTATTCACACCCAGGCAGACGTGTGGGACCAGAAGTGAGGGCTCGGCTTGGGGCAGGCACCCTTCAAATCCTGGGGGCGGGGGGATGTAGCCTCCGGTTGGGGCGTTGGGGCAGGGGAGGGATGTGTTTAGTTAAGTTGACCTTGACTCATTGTAACTAAGTTCTGATGCGAGGCCAGTGTGTTAAGGACTTAACTCTTGATCGACCGGTTGTTCTTCACCTATAACCCCAACATCTCCTGCTCCAGCTGGGACATCAGTGTTGTGTCACGAAGCCTGAACTGTGGTCTTAACGCGGTCCCAGGCAGGTCACCTAACCTTTCGGGGCCTCGGTGTCCTCATCTGTAAATGGTGGGGCGGTAGACTGGGACAAAATGGGTGCCCTCTGCCAGTCTGGGGTTCTAAGTGGCCCTTTGGGAGATAAAAACACCCCAACCTCCAGATCCTAGGGGCTGCCATCGACTTTCTGGGTGACCCTGGGTAGTCCCGGCTTCCCTGCTTTATCTTCTCCATCTGTGCCTTGAGTAGATTGTCCCATGGTTTTCTTTTTGCAGGCGTTGGACAGAGGCAGGGGCTGGCGCTGTGCAAGAGGGCTGTGATCACCAGGTCCGGGAAGGAGGGATTGTCTGCAATAAAGACGGGCGACCATGCTCTGCAAGGTGGAACCCCGGGGTGCCGGCAAGGTGCTTATGGCTTGAGGGTGGGGTAAGGATGCAGCTTCTCCAGCAGGCTGGCTCTCTCCTTAGCCTCGACATTCCTTCCTGAACTTGTAGAGTGTCCCGAACCTGGCTGGAGAGTGGATGGTTCCAGGTACCGCAGGTGAGCCGGGGCGGGGGAGAGGGGGGTTGGAGATGAGAAAGAGCGTCGCACAGACTTGCATTCATTCACTGAATATTCACTGAGCAACTACTAGAGGCTGTGCTTGAGGCAGAGAGTGAGGTAGAGAGAGAGGGGAACAGAGACAGAGAAGAGATTGAAAGACAGAAGAAGAAGAGCAAAACCGAGGCACGTTTCGTCCACTCATTTCACAAGCGTTAACTGAGCACCTACTTTGTGTTAGAGGCAGGCTTGGAGTCAGGGCAGAGAGAAGTCGGCGGACGGAGTTTGTAGCTGGGCAAACTGTGCCCCCTTGGTTAGAGCCGGCTACTGTAGAAACACACACAGACTGAGGTCTTCTGACTGCAAAGCGCCCCCCGCCCCCATCCCTCCCGTGGATGGCTCCTGCCTTTGCCCGCTAACCTCCCACCCCTCATATTCTACCCTGAAGACCTTGCCGGGGGCTGGGTGGGCAGCGCGGGGGTCCCCGGGCCTGGTTGCTCACCAGAAGTGTCTGGGGGACCCTCAAAGAAACCATAGCGTCCTGGGACCCCAGCATTCGCCATCGGGCCGCGGGGTTGTGGCCCAGGGCCTGGGAATCTGCATGTTAGCAGCTGTTCCCGCTGGGGCTCAGCAGGCGTGGGAGCCCAGGTGGTGGACACGTGTCCCCGGGGGGCCTCCCCTGGGGCTCCCGCTGCTGTCACAGCCACACACGTCCTTCTGCAAACACACACGGCCCATGATTGATTCTCTGCCGTTCCCCTCCCAGCCCAGCGGGTCTGATTGAATGGCCGACGTGCTGCCCAAACACCCTCCTGGAACCACTTCCCTGCCCTCTGCCCCGGAAGTCGTTTGTTTGTTTTTAGACGCAGTCTTTATGTCCAGCTGAATGGCCACCGGCCTCCTGGGGGCCGCCCATCCAAGCTGGAGCCAGGCTGGAGACTGTCTGGGGCTGGGGCTGGGGTGGGCAGTGGCCGTGTGCGGTCACTCGGTGAGCCTGGGGAGGACCCCCGTGCTTCCTGCACTCACCTGGGCATCTGTCCCATGTGGACACACACGGGGGTGGCCCTTGAGTAGCTATTTCTCCCTTCCCTTAACCAGGGAAGGTGTTTATTAAGCACCTGAGCCAGGCTCTTGCTGTTCCGGTCTCTAGGAAAGAATCCACAGGCCACTTTTGTTGTTAAAAGACCAGCCTCTGCAACTCAACAGACTGGGGCTTGAATCTCAGTCTCACCCCTCCCTCCTGTGCCTCAGTTTCCATATCTGCCCCATGGCAGGAAAGGGAGGCTGGGAGGGTTCCTGACATCCTGGATGAGAGAGAAATGCCCCGCACCGGCCTGGCACACACTGGGCACTCAGAACCTCTTCCTTTCTCCCTCTCCCCCAATCCCCACTTCTCTTGGCCTCTGCCACATGGCCTCCCATCCCACCCTGACCTGCACTGGAAAAGAAGGGAGTGTCTTGGGCCAGGAGTCTAGAACCTCAGGTCCTGATTCTCACTTTGCTGTACTCGGCTGTGTGATCTTAGGCAAATATCTGCCCCTCTCTGGTCTGGCCAGATCATCTCAACGTCGCTCTCGGACTATGGGTCCGGGTTGTGAGTTCCTGGGGACAGTGGAACTTTCTGTCTTGTCTGGTACAGAGTAGGTGCTCTGGGAGTGAACATGGCAATGGGGTAAGTGCCTCTTTAGCAATATCTGGGCACTAAATTGTACAGATTTGGTTGGAGGGCTTTGGCTCTCAGAAGGGGGCTCTTTCTCTTGGGAGAGCTGTGCAGGGGCGGGGCGGGAGAGGAGGAGGTTCCTGTATTTCTTCTTTTCACGGAAACCCTGTAGCCTGGCCTCCTCACTTTTGGTGAGGCAAAAATGGGGATGGAATGGGGTTAGGGGGCCAGTTCTAGCTGTTGGGCTGGAGGCATGCCTGACCCTGCCCTCCCCTCCCCTCCCCTCCTAGGGATCTCCTGGGCCTTTTCCCTCCTCCCTTTCTGGGTTTAGCAGGTCTGGGAAGCAGGGCCTTGCACTCATCTGTTACTTCATCCATCCATCCATCCATCCATCCATCCCCTTTCTCCGCAAGCACAGCTGTGGATTTGCCCTTAAGAGACCCAGCCTGGTGGAGGGAACAGCAGGTCAAGAGGCAGTGATGATTCAGGCTGTTGGGAGCTGTGATGGGGACTCACAGGGCATGTGGGAACCCACGCGAGGCTCCTAAATCAGCCTGGGGGTGTTGGCTATCAGGGCGGGCTGCCTGGAGGAGGGGGTGTTTAATAAAAACCCTGCAGGAGTTAATGGGGAGGAGATGAGGGGTGGAAGCGTTTTGGGTCAAGGGAATGAACAGCATGTGTAAAGTTCTGAGAATGGCACTCTAAGGAACCAGAAGCAACTTGAGGACAGCAGCAAGGATCATCTTCCCCAGATGTGTTAGCTCACTGAGCCCTCCCAGCCATCCATCCCCATTTTACAGACAAGGAAACTGAGGCCGGGAGACGCGGAGACTTGCCTGAGGCCTCAGGCTGCCTGAGCCCGGCCTCCTCAAGCAGCCAACGAGCTCAGCTCCAAAGGGGCAAGACAGGCTGGGTTGACAAGCCTCCTCCCAGAGCTCCCCTGGGCTGGGCTGGAGGCCCCGGGGAGGCCCCCGCCGGGTGGGGGCAGGGCGTGGGAAGGCAGTAAACTGGTTTGGAGCGGCAGGGCTTTCCTGTCGCTGCCGGTGGCCCCCTGCCTTTGTCCTCATGTGTCACTGAGGAATGTGGCTAAGGTCTGGATAAAGGCATCTTTGTTTGGAGGCCTCAGGAGGGGGAGGGGGAGGACGGGGAGAGGGAGGAGCATGGCCAGGAAAGGGTTACAGTCCCTCCCTTCTGGCGGTCCCATGTCAGGTCTGGGCAGGCAGCACCCGTGCCCTGTGGACACCCACATCCTCTGCCATGCTCTTAATGCACTTTCTGACTTTAGATGGGTAGCTTCCTTTTCTCTGAGACTCAGTTTCCACATCTGGGTAATGGGAATCTGCTTCCAACCTCTATGTATGGTTTCGAGGCTCCAGCCAAACAAGCTGCGTGGTTGACTCTTTGGGCCAGGTCTACTGATGAATGAGAAAAAGGCAGTCCGGAGAGGTAAAAAGACTTCCCCAAGGTCATGCAGCTTGACCTTGCTGGGGGTGGGGGGTGGGGGGCGGGGGGTGGGGGATGAAGTCAAATGCCTGCTGACGTTGGTTGAGCAGGGAGATGGGCACCTGTCTGTCTCCTTCTGCGAGTGGCTGGGCTCTGGGAGGGGTCTTATGCCTCCGTGAGGGTGAGGAGTGACAGGGGTCACTTACATGCATGTACTTGCTCACGGCAGCCTCTTGAGGGCAGGCTCTGGATTCATCCTTGGCCGCCAGTGCCCCCCAGTGCCGGCCCAAGGTGGGCGGCAAAGCCCAGTGCCTCAAGCCAGCCTCTGTGTGATCCCCGGCTGGTCTCGACCTTCTCGGTGTGTTGGTTTCTGTCTCCGTGAAATGGATCTAACGGGAGGGACACAAGTCACGGGGTTGTGGGGAAAGTTCAAGGAGAAATAGGCCCAGAGTCGGCCCAGAGCCTGGCACCGGTTAGCAGGATTAGTGGGACAATGGATATCTGCTTGATGGCTGCACAAAGGATTTTCTCAAGGTCACAGCACGGGGAGCTTGGATCAGCCCTGGGCTCCTCCTGGCTCTTCCTGCCCAGGAAGGAAGGGTGTGGACCCTGGAGGGGCTGTGATCCTGGGAGGTGGGGGGGCGGGGACAGTGGAATGCCGAAGTAGGTAGCCCCAGCGGCCAGCTCTCCCCTTTTGGGAGGAGGTGTTAGTGGGCTGGAGCTCGGAGACATGGCTCCACACCCCTCCCCACGGTGACAGACTTGGACGGACAGATGGGACAGGGCTCAGCATGCTTAGTCATGGCCCAGATATAATCTTGGCCCCAGGGGGCAGCTACCTCTGTCTTGCTCCCTCCCAGCCGCTTCAGCCAATCCCAGTAAATCCGAGCCTGTCTTTGCTCAGTGGGCAAAGGGAGTGGGGCTGAGCTCACTCCCTTTGGACGCAAGAGGAAATGGAAGCCCAGAGAGGGGGAGTGATCTACCCAAAGCCGCACAGCCAGCAATGTACAAAATTATGCACTCGCTCATTGACTTGGCGAATATTTTTGGAGTGCTAAGGGCAGATGAAGTCCTTCAAGAAGGGCGTTCCTGGAGGAAGCGTTGGCTTGTGCAAGAGAATGGACAAGTCCTGGGATGGTTAAGGGTGCGGGTGCCGGAGCTGGTCTGTGAGACTCAAATCTAAGCTCTGCCGCTTACTATGTAACTCTGAGCAGGTGAACGGACGGCTCTGTGCCTCTGTTTCTTCACCTGTGGGCTGAAGATACTCAGAGTGCTTATGACATGGGACGCCTGGGAAGATGGCAGGGAGATGACCCACAGAGGAGGCTCTGCATGGGGACCTGGGGCACAGTAGGTGCTCAATAAACGGGAGCTGTTAAGAGGTGATCGAGACTACAGAACGTCTGGAACTTGAGCACCGTTAGTCAGAGGTGGGAGAGGGAACATCTGGGGCCCAGAGTGGGGTGTCCTGGCTCAGTGTGGGGGCTGGGGCAACCATGGAAGGGGTCCCGCGGTTTGACTGGCTGCTGTGAGGGGCGTGGGGGGGCAGGGAAGAGGAGGGGGCAGGAGGAGGAGAGGGGAGGGCGTCATCCGGGGCAACACCCCCGGGGTTCTGATGGAAGGGGGAAGAGTGGAGGGAAAGGGGAGACGATGGAGCCCTTGCCCGGAGCAGGGAGGCCCTCTAGGTGCCAAGCTAGGGGCTCAGTACACAATAAAGCCACGGGGCTCCGTGTTCAAAACCGCAGAAATAGTGCCTATAAAGGTACTAAGATATAAAGCTTGTTCTTTCCTTCTGCCTGTCCTGTCTGCTCGCCCGCACGCCGCGCTCCATTGCCCCGCCGGCCCTCATTTACCAAACACAGGTTCAGAAGATAAAATTAGGAAGAATTTTAAGACGGCAACAGAGAAACGTTGGAGCTGGTGCGGACCCTTCGGGGCCCCGTGTGACCGCAGAGATCGGTCCCATAAACGGACCCTGACCGTGCCCATTTTCCAGATGAGAAAACTGAGGCTTCAGGGAGTTAAATGCGGGGGGGGGACGCGAGCCCTGCAATTCTCACTCGCTCTGGAGTGCCCTGTTTTTCTCCGCTTGTGCCTTCTCCTAATTTCTACTGACCAAACTCCCGTGGAGGGTCCGACGCCAATTTACGGTAAAACGCTGTTCATAAGGACGGAAAGGGAGAGGCAACGTCGCCCTGTGGGAAGACCCAGCCTAGCCCCAGCTGTGTGACCACGGACGGGCCACTCTGTGCCCACGGTCCCCCTGCGGACACGGGCTTGGAGCCCAGAACTCCTGCCCACACCTGTCTTTGCCTCCAAGCCTCCACATCCCTGTCAGTGTCTGAGGCTTGAAGCAGCCGTAAAAAATAAAACCACAGTCCCCCCCCAGGGTGCTCGCCGGCTTCTCAGGCCTTATTTTTTTTGGCTGCTAAGGAGACTAATAAATGGCTTGCCACTTGACGTAATCATTAAGGGCTCCACTGAGCTGTGGGCAGCGTTTCCTCCCCTCCTTGGCCGGGCCTGGGGCGCCCAGCCATCGAGGGTGGCAGTGATGGATGGTGTCATCACGGGGCTTGCCCAGGGGGGGGAGTGCAGGCGGTGGGCGGGCATAGCTCTCTCTCCTGCGGGCTCCTGAGCTATTCGTTATGGGAAGGGGGAGTCGCCGCGTGGGGGTGACGGCTGGCTTCCAGAAGGGGCACGAGCGGGACTTCCGAGGGGAGCGTGTTCCAGGGCGGTTGTAGAAACTAGCGTTTGGGTGCAGGGAGTCCCTTGACGAATGGCCAGTAATAACAGACGGAAAGGAAAGGGGGTCTTGTAGGCGGTAGGTGATCCATACATACACACAACGATGTGTGTGTGTGTGTGTGTGTGTGTGTGTGTGTGCGCGTAAGTTATAAAATTGTAAAACCATTTCGAAAATGTCACTAAAAATATGATAAAGTGATCACAACCATTTTCTCAGTTCTCTGACTCTCTCCTGGGTCTGGACCCTTTGCCATGCGGCTTTACGGTTCTTCCCATCAGAAGATGATACGTTTCCAGGGATCAGGGCTCGTTCACGTGACTTGTTTTGGCCAACAGAACGCGGGACATGGGGTGCCTTGCCTGTTCTGAGCCTAGGCCTCAAGGGGCCTCCTGGCTCCCGCGTGTTCCCTGTGGACCCTGCCGCCACCAGGTGGACCCAGCTGGGCTGGCCCTCGGGAGGGCGAGAGACCACGTGGAGCGGACGTCGGACAGCCCCCGTCAAGACATCAAGATCACTGAAGCCACCCAGAGATGCCTATGTGAGCCTGGGGAAGACCCGCCTAGCTGACCTGCAGATGCAGGAGAAATCCTAAATGCCTACCGTTCGAAGCTCTTGGGTTTTGTGGTGGCTTGTTACGCAGCAGTAGCTAACCGATACAGATCGTGATACCCAGTGCTGGTGATGGTGTGAGTGAATAGGTTTCCTCACGCAGAGCCAGCGGGAGGGCGGTTTGCTACAATTTTGCGTATCCATTGAAGTAACTAAAAGATGAAAAGCACTATACTTTCTTTTTTTTTTTTTTTATTTAAAAAAAAATTTTTTTTTTCAACGTTTATTTATTTTTGGGACAGAGAGAGACAGAGCATGAACGGGGGAGGGGCAGAGAGAGAGGGAGACTCAGAATAGGAAACAGGCTCCAGGCTCTGAGCCATCAGCCCAGAGCCTGACGCGGGGCTCGAACTCACAGACCGCGAGATCGTGACCTGGCTGAAGTCGGACGCTTAACCGACTGCGCCACCCAGGCGCCCCAGCACTATACTTTCTTTTAATGTTTATTTACTTTTGAGAAACAGAGAGACAGAGCGTGAGCAGGGCAGGGGCGGAGAGAGAGGGAGACCCAGACTCTGAAGCAGGCGCCAGGCTCTGGGCTGTCAGCACAGAGCCCGACATGGGGCTTGAACCCACAAACCGTGAGATCATGACAGGAGCCAAAGTAGGACGCTTAACAGAGTGAGCCACCCAGGGGCCCTGAATGTCCCCTTCTTACGAGCCCGTCCTGGGGGCAACAACACTCGGGGAGGTGTATTGACAGTCTTGGCTTTGGGGATTAGTTCCCCTGGAAATCCAAAAACATTTGTTTCCTGCACACAAAGATTTATCGGCGAGGATGTCCATTGCGGCATGGTTTACGGTGAACAAATAAAAACAAACAGAATGGCCAACATGAAAGAAACTGGTATTGCTTATTTTGCTGCTTTTTTATGATGGCTTATTGTTCACAGAGTTTTCCTAATAGTGCCCAAATAAATTAAGATACGGTCTAGGTGGAAAGACGGTTCGGCCACAAAAATGGGGGTCTGGAAGAAAATCTGGTGACATTAAAATTTTCAGGCTGTTACTTGAAAGTAAAAATCAAGTTGCAAAAGAGAATTCTGTTTGTTACGTTTATTTATTTATTTTGAGAGAGAGGGGGAGAGAGCGCACGTGCATGTGTGAGAGCAGGGGGAGGGGCAGAGAGAGAGGGAGGGAGAGAATCCCAAGCAGGCTCCGTGCTGACAGCATGGAGCCCCATGTGGGGGTCAGTCCTATAAACCATGAGATCATGTCCCGAACCAAGAGTTGGACGCTTAACTGACTGAGCCACCCAGGTGCCCCAAAATACAATTCTCATGTGATCCCGATTCTTGTAGAAAATTGTTTTATCTCTCTCTCTCAATCTGTACAGAGAAAATCATGTGGAGGAAATGAACCCAAAATGTTGTCTGGGTTTGTTCCTTGTGGTGGGGTTATATGCACCTTGTTTTTGTCTTCTTTGTATTAATGCATTTATTTTGAATTTATTTGGTGCCAGGTACCTTATGAAACATGTTTGGGTCTCCACGAGTTCTCACAGTGAATCTTAGAGGTGGATACTGGCACCCCATTTCACAGAGAGCTCCCCATTTCACCGATGACACCCTTAAGATGGAGGGATGCTAAGCAACTTTGAGTTAGGTGAGAGAGTGAGTGAATGGATGAATGAATGAACGAAGGAAGGGAGGAAGGAACCAGAAGCCTGTAGCCAAGATGAGGAGGAGTCTGGAGACCTCAAGTAAAAAACAGTGAAGGGGCACCTGGGCGGCTCAGCCGGTCATCAGCTCAGGTCAAGAGCTCATGGTTCATGAGATCGAGCCTCACATCAGGCTCTGCGCTGACAGTGTGGAGCCTGTTTGGGATTCTCTCTCTGCCCCTCTCTCTCTCAAAATAAATAAACTTAAAAAAAAGCCCCCACCAAAGAAGAGAAAGGAAGGAAGGAAGAAAGAAGAAAGGAAGGAAGGAAAGAAGGAAGGAAGAAAGAATAAAGAAAGGAAGGAAGGAAAGAAGAAAGGAAGGAAAGAAGGAAGGAAGGAAAGAAGGAAGGAAGGAAAGAAGAAAGAAAGAAAGAAGGAAGGAAGGAAGGAAGGAAGGGTGAAGGCACAGGTGTTGATGTCCCCTGCACCCCTCTGCCATTCTCTCTGAAATGCCCCCATTTCCTTTCCTCCTTTCTTCTTTTAGAAAGGGACCAGAATCCCTCCTGTTATCTGCTCAAGCATTTTCCAGACCTGGAGGAACCCTGAGAAATTATCTAGCCCTACATTCTCAGATGTTTTTAGGTTTTTTTTTTTTTTAAGTAACCTTTTCACTCTGACGAACAAAGAACTATTCATCGTGGAAAATTTGAAAAATGATAAAAGTATGAAGGAGCAGAACACCCCCCCCCCTTCCCGCCCCCTATTTCCACCATCAGAACTGTCAAGGTTGACATCTGGCTGCAGTTCCTCGCAGAGACTTTTGCCCTCTGGTTTTCTCTTTACGTGGTTGGCATCACACCGGCTGTATAATCTTATAACCCGCTAGCTCTACGTCACGTCACTAAAAATCCACGTAGACGTAAACGCAGCAGTGGGATATTCCAAGTGTGGGGATCCCCAGTCAATGTAATCAGTCTCTGGGGGCTGAGGACCCCCCCCCCCCCCCGTTTCATAGGGAAGCTCCCCACTCTGAGCCCGAACGACTCTGTGTCTGGCTCCTTTAGATATTGGTGGGGGGAGGGGGTGTCACCTACAATTTTGATCAAAAAGGAGAAAGAGCCCCCTGTCTAAAAAGATTTGGCTCATCATCTAAAGAGGAAGTGTGATCTGTTCAACGTCTCGCAGCAAATCAGGGGCAGGCCCGGGTCTGGGAGCCGGGACGGTCGCTAGTGGGCACCATCTGTATACCTGGAACCGTGCTCAGCCCTGGGGCACCAGCGCCAAATCAGACAGACTGGGTGTCTGCTCTCCCGAAACTTCCGGTCCACCAGGGAAGCTGTAAAATCCGGGTCACCCAGACAAATCGCGGAGCGGTTTGCAGTCCTCGACTGGGGCTGTGGGAGCTGAGGACCGGGTGGAGGTGGGGGAGAACAGAGCGGAGCGGAGGGAGAAGTGGTGTCTTTGGGGGCTGACCTCCCGGCTGAGGCTCAAGGGTTGGGAGAGGCGAGGAGGCCAGAGGGAGGGCAAGGGCAAAGGCCTGGGGACTGCTTTGGCGGGAGGGGACAGGGCGAGGGCACACAGTCTCACGGTCCGCGGTAAGAGGGTTTTAAGCAGGGGAGGGACGTGACCGGATCCGTGTTCTAAAAGGTCACTGGCCGCCCCGGGGCTGTGGCTGGCGGTCTGCTGAGGCCCTGTAGGCCGGCGACCGGGTGCATGGCTCTGTCGGGACCCTCTCCCACCCCTAGCCCTCTGGCTTCCCTCCCGGGGGGGACAGCACAGCGGGGGGATCCATCAGTCGGCCACAGGCCAAGGCCCCCTTGCACCTGTGAGGATCGCCCCCCCCCCCCCCCCCCCCCCCGCCCCCACCGCAGGGAGATGGGAACAGCAAATCCCTCCCCTGGCCTGGCTGGGGGCCTGCCTGCCCTGCAAGGCCCCAGTCTTGTCACCCCTGTTCTGGGCGTCAAATGGGGCCGGGCTGGCTGTATCCTGCTTTGCTCAGCTTCCCGGCCACCCTCCGGCCTCAGTGTCCCAGCAAGATGTGGCCCGATGACCACAACTCGCTGGGCACCCAGTTGAGGTCAGAGCCTGAGTTAAGTGTCTTCCGCTCAGCTCCGTCAGCTGATACCTACCCCACGTGCTTGGTCTCAGCAGACGCCCAAGGCTGCAGAGTGACCTGTCTGGGATCACACAGCCCGTCAGGGGTGCAGCTGGCCTACATGTAGGACAGCTCTGTGCAGACCCCACATGCCCCACCGGAGACTCTGCATCTCAGTCCCCCAGAGGGATGGCAGCCATTGTTCAGAGGAAGGAGGGTGGGGAACAGTGTTCCCACCAGTGGGAACAGCATATGCAAAGTCTAGATGGGATAGCGTATACGTATGTGGGTGGTTTTTTTTTTTGGTAATGCTTTATTGAGCCATAATTCACATACCACAAAGTTTACCCATGTGAAGTGCACAGTTCGATGGTTTTTTTCAAGATGGTTATTCAAGGGGCACCTGGGTGGCTCAGTCGGTCGAGCGACCGACTTCGGCTCAGGTCACGATCTCACGGTTCGTGGGTTGAGGCTCTGTGCCGACAGCTCAGAGCCCGGAGCCTGCTTCGGATTCTGTGTCTCCCTCTCTCTCTCTCTGCCCCTCCCCATTCATGCTCTGTCTCTCTCTGTCTCAGAAATAAATAAACATTAAAAATAAATAAAAATAAATGGTTATTCAAGAATCTTACAAGCATCACCATGACGGATTCTAGAACGGGGTCATCACCTCAAAAAGAAACCCTGTATCCTTAGCTCTTAGCCCCCAAGCCCTTCACCCACCCCTGCCTCTGGCAACTTCCCATCTACTTAGTTTCTGTAGATTTGCCTAGTCTAGACATCCCGTGCAAATGAAGCCATACAATATGTGGTCCTCTGCCACTGGCTTCCTTCACACTGCGTGATGTGTTCAAGGCACCTCCGAGCTGTAGTGTGGAGTATATCACCCCCTTTGGTGGCCGAATTAACTTCCGTTGTACGGCTCGACCACACTTGATCTGCCGTTCGTTGGTTGACGGACACCTGGATTATTTTCACCTTTTGACCATCACGAATTGCGCGGCTATGAACATTCACGTACATTTTCACCTGTTCGTGTGTGCTCATTTCTCTTTGGTCTGTCCCTAGGGGAGGAATGGCTAGGTCACATGGTAACTCTAGGTTTTACTTTTTAAATTAAATTAAATTGAATGTTTTCTTTTTTTTAGAGAGAGAGAGAGAGAGAGTGAGCCGGGAAGGGGCAGAGGGGGGGGAGAGAGAGAATGTTAAGCAGGCTCTGCACTGAGCTGACTCGGGGGCTCAGTCTCACGACGGTGAGATCATGTAGGGTCTAACTTTTTAAGCAACTGCTGAGTTATTTTCTGAAATAATTCAAAACTGGCAAGTGTGTGTGTGTGTTTGTGTGTGAGAGAATTAGTATGCATGGACACTTGTATTTGTACATGTGCATTAGGTATGTAACACATAGCATATAACATTGGTTACGTGTCTGAGTGTTAAATTGCCCTTAAATAGTAGTTATTGTGGTACTTTTTGTTCTACTTCTCATTTAAATGTTTTTTAATGTTTATTATTTAGTTTTGAGAGAGAGAGAGAGACAGAGTGCAAGCAGGGGCAGGGCAGAGAGCGAGGGAGACACAGAATCCGATGCAGGCTCCAGGCTCCGAGCTGTCAGCACAGAGCCCGACGCGGGGCTCGAACTCACAAACCGCGAGATCATGACCTGAGCCGAAGTCAGACGCTTAACCGACTGAGCCCCCCCAGGCGCCCCATTTTTGTTGTACTTAGGGAGGTAAGTAGGTGGCCATTCCTGGCCGGGGGACCAGTAAGGGCAAAAGCTGAGAGGTACGAGAAATGAGAGAGAGAGGTGAGTTCTCTCCTTGGAAAATGCTGGAAAATGGCCAGGTCCACAGCAGCCCCTCCCCGCCCCCCCCACGTCTTCCTTCTACTCTCCCTGCCAGGGCCACCAAACCCACAGCATCTCATGCAAATCGTATGCAAATCTCCTGCCTCCCATCAGCCCTGCGGCACCCAGAGGAGTGGGAAATATTCTCGTTTGGGTCCTTCCCTTCATTAATTTCCGAGCCGTAGTACATTACTCATGGATAATTAAGAGTGAGCTATTAATACAACATTTAATATTCAAGTGCAGCGAAGAGGAGAGAGCTGTTAAGGCACAGAATCCTATTTCGCAAGACATTGCGGTTTAGCGATGAGATATTTTTTTCACCTTCCCGAAGCTCAGGACTGCTCGCCTCAAAGTGGGGGCCTGAGAACTTCATTTATTGATAGAATTCGGAGAAGACCTTAAATCACCAGGAAATCCATGCGAAGAGCCCCGTGGAGATGGCCGGCCAGTAATTACACCCGGAAGTGGGACTGTGTCCGTGGGGCGTGTCTGGGGCCAGGGATGGTCCAGCTGTCCCCTGGCTGACAGGGGACTGACGGCAAGCGGGCCGGGCAGAGGCAGAGGTAAAGGAAGAACCGTGGAAACGTGGTCTACACCTGGGGCGGGGGATGAGATGGGCTGTGGAGCAGCCGGAATCCGGCCACCCACAAACCTTGTTCATCCCGGCTGGAGGCTAACCCAGCCTCGACTGCCCCAACCCCCTCCCCGTGTGACCTTGAAAATAAAGATGCTCCTGTGTTTCGGCCTTACTGGTCCCCAGGGCCTGACACGGTAAAGGAGCTCACTGAACATATTTGAGCGGCCTGAGGCCTCAGTTTCCAAAGCCATAAAATGGGCGCTCAGTGGAACCATCTCTAAGGGCCGGTTCCCACCTTCTTGGAAGGGGGTAGCTGCGTGCGGTGCGGGAGGGTCCCCTGAATGCCAGTAGCTGTCCAGTCACGGAGGCCGTGTGACCTGCGTGGGCCGCAGAGCTGGGTCACATCCTGGGCCAGCTCCTCACTCGCTCTGTGGCAAGATCTGTCACCTGCTGTGAAGTGGAAGGTGACTGCCGAGTGAATGCACGGGCAGGACGGCGCGCCCTGTGGGCCCCCCCGAGGGTAAGTGATAACCCGCCGCTGGCAGAATGCCGTTCTGTTGTTTTGACGGTGGCTTTGCTGTGCAAGGATTGAGCGGCCCAGGGAGACAGGGTCGGGATATCGGGGTATCGGGGAGGGGGCGGGACCCGCGGGCAGAGGGATGGAGGTGGAACAAAGCCACTCTTCGCCAGGCGGGAGCTGGGCACTTCCACATGGACGGGTCCAACTCCCACACCCCAACCTGCAGGAGCAACTTGGGGCCCAGGAGGCCCAGAGACGTTGAGGAACCTGTCCGAAGCTGCTCAGCAGAGCCCAGTCCTCAGGCTCCTGGATCTCTGTCTCCAAGGCCTGTGCTGTGCCTGGGACTCCGGGGAACTCTTCCCAGGCGGGTGTAACAAGCTGGGGCTCAGAGTCAGCTGGACCTAAGTCCTAATTCCAGCTTCGCTCTGTATCATCATAGCAGTTATTTCTGATTTCACCACGCAGGCCCCTCATCTTGAAATGGGACTAACAGAATGAGAACCACCCTGCGGTGGCCGTGCGGAAGGGCCAATGGAGCACAGCTCTCTGGGCCCGTGGGAATTGCTCCCCACCTCTCCCCACCGGGAATGACCTCTGTACCCATTTCACAGACGAGAAAACGAAGGTTCGTAGAGGCAAAGCAGCCCTCCGGGTCACGAAGTAGCAGGCTTGTGTTTGAACCCAGAGGTGTCTGAACCCAAAGGGAGCCTTACTACACCCGCGTCAATACTAGATTACTTAATATCATGATGACGGTGATACAATTACCGATCTCTTCTCCTGCTGACCCCTGGGGAGGCTCCCTGTCCCCACCACCCTCCAAATTGGGTGGTGATAAGCCTCTGGTGTCTCTCAGGGTGGGGATCCTGGTGGGACCCCTCCAACTCTGCGGGGCAGAACACAGGTGGGCAGAGCAGTCCGTCCCCAGCCGCATCCTGGCCCTACTCGCCCTGGCCTGAGGCAGTGAGAGGGACCTGTCACTGGTCCTCCTTTCTTGCCCACCATGGGCCTAACAAATGGGTTGTCACCTGTCTCCTGGCTTGCCCGTGCCTCCTGGACCTCCGCCAGCCTCTACTGCCTGCCTCGGCCGTTGGAGGAGGGTGAGGGCACAACTTGGCCCCGGGGTCTGGAAGCGCCGTTGGATGGGGAGAGGACTCAGGGGTTCCCCGGAAACTTTTTCTCTCTGCTCCAACTCTAGCGACATGGTTTTGGGTGAAGCAAGAATGTAGCAGAGAGGCTGGGATCTGAGGCACCAGAGAGGAGGCAGAGCTCCGCCGAGGGGTTCCTAAGCCTACCCCAGGTGAGTACCGGAACTTATTTGATATTGCCTTGGATGGTCCTCAAAAGGTCTGTGGCCCCTGGGCCCTTTGGGACCCAGGGACGAAACCGAGCCCCAGAGTGGGACACGGCGTGCCCAGGCTGCACAGCAGGCTGGCCGCAGGCTTAGGGCGTTTGAGACCCGGATGGGGATCATGTGCAGCCGCGTGGAGCTGGGACTGTATCTCAGGGTGTCTGCCTCCCTGACCGGTGCTTCCATGCTCTCTGGGATGGCTCACCTTGCAGAATCCCGGGGAAACTTGATTTTCCAATGGGGTACCGATGCCTGGCAATGTGGCAATGAGGCTATGAATGGGTCTCCTTTCTAGGGTGCTAGCAGGGAGAGTTTGAGTTCCTATGTTAAATGAGAAGCTCTTTGCGCAGTGTGGCCCCAGGGGCACTCACTAGAGGTAGGAAGGGAGCTGTTTCAGGACCCTACCACAGGGGCCCTCTGGCTCTCACTGGAAGGTGGAGAATTAAAATGAAGTAACGCTGCTCTCCGTGATGGTGGCCATATTTGATAATGGCTGCCATGATGGTGACTACATTTTGCGTTGGCTGATGGCTGTGACATAATTGTGGAATTAAGATGCCGGGCAAAATTATGCAGTGGGCTGACAAAATTCCTAGATTTTCTGCTGAGTTCCCCAGAGGTAAAGGGAACATGACAAGAAAAAGGGAAATCGAGTAGTTGGAAGGAGCTGGATGTGGTCCAGCTCCTCGTTTCATGGAGGAGGAAAGGGATGCCCAGTGAGGGACTGTATCCAGGGCCGTGCAATGAGTCTCCGATGGCAGCCAGTCTCCGGGAGGAAGCATGACCTTCCCTGAGGGTATGCTTTCCTCCAAACACCGCGCGTGGCAAGGGTCACAGCCCAAGGGGACTCAGCTGGTAAAGGGCACGGCCTGGATCTGAAGGCAGAATGTCTGACCCTGAATCCAGGCCCTTCTCTGCTAGGCTCTCTGCGGAAGGCAGCCTACATATTCTGTGAACTTTGTGATGGTGGGGACCAGGCCTGCCTCCTTCTCTGTTCTGGTCCCAGTGCCCAGCCTGGCCCTCGGTGCAGATGTTTTAGAAAGACTTATTGAGTGAATGAAGAAATAAGAGAAGGATGTTATGTTCATTGTCTACACATTCACCCACCCTTCCACCCATCTACCTTGGACTGAATGTTTGTATCCCCCCCAAAATTCATACTTGGAAGCTGTAACCCCCAGTGTGGCTGTATTTGGAGATGGGGACTCTAGAGGAATCATTACATTTAAATGAGGTAATAAAGATAGGGCCCTGATTCCATAGGTTTAGTATCCTTAAACGGAGAGACCCCAGAATGCTCTCCCCACCCCTTTCCCTGCACACATACAGAGGAATGGCCATGCAAGGACACAGCCAGAAGGCAGCCATCTATAAGCCACAAAGAGAGGTCTCACTGGGAACCGAGTTAGCTGGAACCTTGATCTTAGACTTCCAGCTTCCAGAACAGTGAGAAAATAAATTTCTGTTGTTTATGCCATACAGTCTACGGTATTTTGTCCTGGTGGTCTGAGCTGACTAGTGCACCTTCTATTCCCCTTTCCCCTTTTTTCTTTCCTTCTTTCCTTCCACCACCCACCCTGCCATCATTCCATCCTCCCATCCATCCATTCATCCATCCATCATCCATCCATCCATCCATCCATTCATCTGCCCATCATCCATCCATCCATCCATCCATTCATCCACCCATCATCTATCCATCCATCCATTCATCCACCCATCATCTATCCATCCATCCATTCATCCACCCATCTTCTATCCATCCATCCATCCATCCATCCATCCATTCATCCACCCATCATCTATCCATCCATCCATTCATCCACCCATCATCTATCCATCCATCCATTCACCCACCCATCATCTATCCATCTATCCATTCATCCACCCATCATCTATCCATCCATCCATCCATTCATCCACCCATCATCTATCCATCCATCCATCCATCCATCCACCCATCATCTATCCATCCATCCATCCATCCATCCATTCATCCACCCATCATCTATCCATCCATCCATTCACCCACCCATCATCTATCCATCCATCCATCCATCCACCCATCATCTATCCATCCATCCATCCATCCATCCATCCATTCATCCACCCATCATCTATCCATCCATCCATTCATCCACCCATCATCTATCCATCCATCCATTCATCCACCCATCATCTATCCATCCATCCAGCCAGCCGTCATCTATCCATCCATCCATTCATCCACCCATCATCTATCCATCCATCCATTCATCCACCCATCATCTATCCATCCATCCATTCATCCACCCATCATCTATCCATCCACCCATTCATCCACCCATCATCTATCCATCCACCCATTCATCCACCCATCATCTATCCATCCATCCATCCAGCCAGCCAGCCATCATCTATCCATCCATCCATTCATCCACCCATCATCTATCCATCCATCCATCCATCCATCCATGCTTCCATCATTTCATCCATTCATCCAGCCATCATCTATCCATTCATATATCATCCTTCCTCTCTCCCCCTCATCCTTTCCTTTTCCCCTTCTTTCGCTTCTCCCCTCATCTACCCATCCTTCTGCCTTATCTTTCCTCTGCCCACCCCTTATCCATCCCACCCTGGCACTGCTGGGATGTCCCGACACCCTCAGCCCACTCCCTGCACCACAGCATTACCCCAAACCACATCAAAACCCGCTCCTGGGGCTTTCAGCCCAGGGATCTGATGGGACACCTTTGTATATTTTGTATCCATAACACCTAACTGTGGCAGTCTTTCTTACTCGGTTGTCACACAGCAAAACTTTGTTAAGTCAGATCAAAATTACCGTCTAAATATAATAAAAAAAACCCAGCCAGCCATATGTTCGTACGAGGTAACAAATAGAAAATTAATTTTATGTACATAAATAGGAATGATTAAACCCCCAGCAGCTGTCCAGGTATCTCATGCTGCAGAGGCTCGAGCATTCAGGGAGGACTTCTGGAGGGGAGGCTGGCCTGGAGAAGCCAGGTACCTGGGGGAAGGGCCCCCAAGGGGAGCTTGCCCAGAATTCCCAGCCACCTGTCCCGCCTGCTCCACCTCAGCCCCTCCCAGGCTGGCTCCATGCAAATCACCCAGGAGCCTCATTTGCATACACACCAGCTCATTTCCATATCCCCCAGCTCTGGGTGGTGTGATTGCCACAGGCTGGCTGAGAGCAGCCCTTTTGTTTTCACGTGCCATTCAGGGAGCTGCTCCTTCCTCCTCCTCCTTGGGGGTGGTGGAGGGAGAGAAAGAAAGAAAGGGAGAAGAAAGAAAAGGGAAGGAGGCAACCCTTCAAGACAAAGACACAGGCGCCATCTGTGCGACAGGAAGAAAATGCCACTGTCTGGAGTTTGGACCCCGGGGGAAGCGGGGGACCAGGGGACAGGGCCTTGGGGTTGGCTGGAGTGGGGGACATCTTAGACTTGCCAGAACTGGCTGGAGTCTCATCGTTTACTTGGCTCTGGCGTCCTGGGCAGGTGACCTCGAGGCCCGTGCCTCTGTTTCCCCACCTGGGAAACCGCAGCCCCCCGCCACCCCCCACCAGTATGGGTGTCACTGGCACTTAGCAGCTTCCTGGGCTCTACTCCTGTGTGGACTCCTGGCTGCAGGCCCCTGGTGGTGAAGGGACCTAGAAGTGTCCCCAGCTCTGCCCTGCCCCTCCCCCTCTCCGTGCCTTGGTTTCCCTCGTTGGGGCGGGGGGGTAGAACCTTCAAGGGCAGGTTCCCTCAGGTTCTCCCCTCCTTCCACTGTTCAGTGAATGGCAAAAAAGCCAACATAGAGAGCGATGACAATAACAATAGGAATGTTAACGGTGCATGTACGTGAGAACCCAGCCCTGGCCAAGCTCTGCACCTGACTTTCCTCATTTTATCCTCCTCACCACCCAGCGGCCCAGATTTTACTACCGTGTCCATTTTACAGATGAGGACACGGAGGCCCAAACCGAGGCCTCGGACCGTGATTTCTGCAGGCAAAGCTCTTGCCTCCTAGAGGACTTGGCTCCTGCTTCCTCCTAGTCCCCTCCCCACCAGGCCCCTGGTTGCAGAGCAGCAGCTGACCACCCTGCCGTGCATGAGTGGAAGGGGGTGGCACGCTGGCCATGCCAAGGATCAGGAAGCTGAGGGTTGCCCTATCTCAGTGAGGCAGACCAGGCACGAGGGGCCTGGAGTTTGCTGGGCTAGAAGTTGGAATGTCTTATGGGTGGAGGAAAGACACAAACGTGGGCTCTTGCTCTTTGTTCCTGACCTTGTCATGTCCTTCCCATCCCGGATCCTGACCCTGCCTCTAAAAATACTTGCCCCTCATTTCTCATTACACCTCTCAGTTTCTCTCCTTTTCCAGGTTCCTGGTTGAGCGAATGTGGTGCAAAGGCCTTGTGGCCCACACATCTTTGGGTCTTTCTTCCTCTTACTCTCATACATTTGCTTACATAGTGTGTATATGCGTGTGCATGTGTGCGTGTGTGTCTGTGTGTGTGGCAATCCCACGAGCGGAAAGAACAGTTTTCAGTGCATGTATTTGTGTGTTCGTGTATGTATTAGGGCCCTTGTTTCTCCGTGGGGCTTAAGAGCATCGATTCTGCTGCCAGCCTCCCTGGGTTCAAATCTCAACCCTGCCAGCTGCCAGACGTGTGACTTCAAGCAAGCCATGTAAACCTCTCAGAACCTCAGTTCCCTTGCCTGTAAAATGGGGATGATCATAGAACTTAGCCTTGTCGTGAGGATTGAATGAATAGCGTGTATATAACCGTGGAGAATGGAATTTGGCTCGTATGAAGCTCTCCGCGGGGGTCAGCTATGATGACGATGGAGCGTGTTTGCATGTATGTGTCGGCGAGGGAGGGGGGGAGGTGGGTGCAGCGAGTTGGGTCCAGAATTTTATCTGAGCCGGCACATATGTTGGGCTTATCACACGAGCATATTCACACACGCCCGTGTGGGCGGATGTCTGTACACACATATGCTGGAACACATGGACACGCCTGTATTTTGTGCACCTGTGTGCGTTGCGCGTGACATATGTACTCATGACGGGCAGACGCGACCTAGTCGTCCAGGGGCGCTTGTAAGGTATGGATTTGTGCTTGCGCAGAATATTTCATATCAGTGTTCATTAACTTGATTAATACCTTCATTTGTCTGGAAGGGTTTGGAGGGAAATCTAGCCAGCTCTTTCTGCTGGAGGTGTTAGGATTTGTCTCGAGCCCTGCTGAAGACACTCATTTCTCTCTCTCTCTCTCTCTCTCTCTCTCTCTCTTTTCCTTCCATCCTGGAATCCGGAGTGATCCCCGCTCCCCGGTCAGGAACCAGAGAGTGGCTCATAGGACCAGGGCAGGCCGGCAGAGCCCTCTGGGTGGGCGAGTAAGGCTTCTGCTGTCTGCAAGGCTGGATCTAGGAGCCGCTCTCTGGTCGCACCTGGGAACTACGTCCCTCCGCTGCACCCTGGGGGCCTGGGGCGGTGTCCAAAGCTCTTTATTTGGCACCCGTCCTTCCCCCAAGTGTTTTCCCGAGGTTCACATTGCCGTTTTAAATTTAGCAACATGCAAAGCCTTGTGTAACCCTGGCTGATTCATCTGTCCAGGCCTGGCTCCTGTGTGGGATCCAGGGACCTCTTGGAACCTTTTTGGAAGGGATAGAATTGGAACGATCAGGAGGGGGGGCTCGGAGGGGGACCCTTGAGTTCTCATCGGTCTCCTCCTAGAACACGTCTCCTTTCTTAATCGTTCTTCCCTGTCTGAAAGCCTCCAGGCCACCTGGTCATCTGCCTGTTTTTAGGTCGGATGAAGCAGGTGCCAAGCCAGGAACATTCAGCTAGGCATCGGACATGCGGGTCTGAGACCTGGCTTGCCTCAGAGTCTCTATGCAAGCCGGCAAGACCCTTTGCCTCCGTGGACCTCAATTTCCCCATCTATCCAATGGGCTCTCAGCTCCTCCCCTGGTCTCCTTGAGGATGGTGTGAAGACAGGACGGATGGGAGCGTGTCTGCAATATGTGATCTTGAGTTTCCCCGGAGGCCCTCACTCTAGAAATCCGTGTGGATCCGTCTGCTGCAGGGCGGGGACTATAGGGTGCGGAGTGGGTGGGGGTCCTGAGAGGTCCTAATTTTTGTTCCCTCAGAGTCTGGCGTGCAGAGGTTGCTATGCACGGGGTGGCCGCAGCATGACGGCCCCTAGGAGTGGTCACTTCTGGAATGCGGCCGGCCCAAGGTCACACAGCCGGCGAGGGCCAGCTGGTGGTCGCTCTGTCCGCTGTGAGGGCATAGACCCTGGTGGTGATATAGGTCACCACTGTGCAAGTCCTGTGTGCGCCTGTCCGGGCGGAGGAGGGTGAGGGATTAGCACCCAGGGACACACGGCCACTCGAGGAGGCTGCCGGCTCCCTGGGAGGCCTGGCGAGGCGGTCATTGGGCCAGCTGCTCTCGGGGGAGGGGAGAGGAGAACCTGACACCCCAGAACACTTGGCCGTGTCGCTCCCAGGGGATTTGGTGGGTAAGCTAGTTGGGTACACGCTGTGCTGGGTGGCCAGGAGGTGGGGGGAGTCGGTACATTCTTTGTGAGTCCAGCACGGTGCCAGGCACCCAGGAGACCCTCCACCCATGTTTTGTATGAATAATTAAGAGGAAAAACTCTGGCTCTCCCTGCCTGACACCCCAGCCAGGCTTCCCCGGTTCAATATACGCTCCCACCATGATCTCACAACCTAGATCCAGAAGCCTGGGGGGCACCATGGCTTGCTTCCGATTGGGTCGCCCTTCATGCACCACCCACCTCCGAGGCCCGGTGGCTCCGCCTCCCAGTGTATCCAGACCCACCCTCTGCCCTCTCGCGCTCTAACCACCGTCTCTGCCTGCTCTGCTCTTCCTGCACCTTCTGGTCTCTTCTCCACCAGAGGCGGAGGCCGTCCTGGCCAAGTGTAAGCGGTCACGTCAGCCCCTCCTCAAAGCCTGTGGCTTTTAAAACCAAATGTGAACTCGGCCAACCACATGCCCTCGGCTTCTCGTTCCTCACGAGGCCCCGGCCCCATTGCTCTCAGCTGTGCTCCTTACACATGCCAAGGTCAACTGGGCTCCCGCTTCAGACCTTTGCTCAAGGTTTGCTCTTTATGTTCCCAGGGCTGGTTTCTTCTTGTCTGGCAGGTGCCACCCGTATTTGAAGCTTTGTTCTTAGCTCCTTGTGGTTCTTTCTTGTGGTCATTATCTTGATATTAAGTTATAGGGACATGTCTGGAACAGGATTGGGATGACTTTGGGGGAGAGGACAGGCCTCCTGTACTAGGATGGGCTATTTGCCATGTAGTCATCCATTAAACTGTTATTCTCTCTCCTTCCCTTCTGTCCATCCATCCATCCATCCATCCACCATCCATCTATCCAATCATCTGTCCACCTATCCACTTGTTCATCTCTCCATCTATCCATTTATCATCCATCCATCTGCCTATCTATCCATGCACTCATCTGTGGATCCAACCACCCATCCATCTATCCATTCTTCTGTCCATCCACCCACCATCCACCTGTGTATCCAACCATCCATCCATCCAACCATCCTTCCTTCCTTCCATCCTTCCATCCATCCACCCACCCATCCATCTATCCATTCATCTGTCTATCCATCCACCATCCATCTGTGTATCCATCCATCCATCCATCCTTCCTTCCTTCCATCCTTCCATCCTTCCATCCATCCATCCATCCATCCATCCACCCACCCATCCATCTATCCATTCACCTGTCCATCCATCCACCCATCTACCTGTGTACTTGTCCACCCACCATCTACCTGTGTATCCATCCATCCATCCATCCATCCTTCCTTCCTTCCATCCTTCCATCCATCCACCCACCCATCCATCTATCCATTCATCTGTCCATCCATCCACCATCCACCTGTGTATCCTTCCTTCCTTCCTTCCTTCCTTCCATCCATCCACTATCCATCCATCCAATCATCTGTCCACCTGTCCACTTGTTCATCTCTTCATCTATCCATTCATCTGTCCATCCATCCACCATCCACCTGTGTATCCAACCATCCATCCATCCACCCATCCTTCCTTCCTTCCATCCTTCCATCCATCCATCCATCCACCCACCCAATCATCTATCCATTCATCTGTCCATCCATCCACCATCCACCTGTGTATCCTTCCTTCCTTCCTTCCTTCCTTCCTTCCTTCCTTCCATCCTTCCATCCATCCACTATCCATCCATCCAATCATCTGTCCACCTGTCCACTTGTTCATCTCTTCATCTATCCATTCATCTGTCCATCCATCCACCATCCACCTGTGTATCCAACCATCCATCCATCCACCTATCCTTCCTTCCTTCCATCCTTCCATCCATCCATCCATCCATCCACCCACCCATCCATCTATCCATTCATCTGTCTATCCATCCACCATCCGTGTATCCTTCCTTCCTTCCTTCCTTCCATCCTTCCATCCATCCACTCACCCATCCATCTATCCATTCACCTGTCCATCCATCCACCCATCTACCTGTGTACTTGTCCACCCACCATCCACCTGTGTATCCATCCATCCATCCATCCACCCATCCTTCCTTCCTTTCATCCTTCCACCCATCCATCCACCATCCACCTGTATATCCATCCATCCATCCATCCATCCATCCACCCATCCACTGGTCCATCCATCTACCCACCTAGTCATCTATCCACCCATCCTTTCTTCCATTCATCCATCTACCCACCCATTCTCACAATGTTTATTAAGCTCCTTTTTTCTCGACTGGGCCAAGATATACAATCTTGCTGTGCCTCAGTTCTCTTTTCTTTAGAATGGGACAAACATACCTCCCTCACAGGGCTGCTGTGTGGATCACATGGGAAAGGTGTGCATGGTTCCTAAGGTGTGCCTGGCACAGAGGAAGGGTTCAGCCAACACGTGTTTCGGAAGCCCTGGCACCAGGATCCGGATTCGGGAGACGGGTGTCTACCCTCTCCTCGAGCCCCTGTGCCTGGAGAGCCTCTACCTAGTCTTCCTCAGCAAGTTCATGCTTCGAGGGCTCAGCCACGTCACACCACACCTGTGGGAGGGGAGGGAGGCCCCGCTGCCCAGGTGACCCCTGGGGCGTGGGGGCAGCCTGTCCCTTAGTCCTGGTGAAGGACTGTGGGGAGGAGGCATCATGAGCGGCCAGGCTATGCGTGGATGTGGGGCCTCTGTCTCCTCCGTATCTCTGCTCGCCTCTCTCTTCTGTCTCCCCGCTTCCCTTCTCTCGTCCTCCCCTCCCCCCGCTCCCCTTCTCCCTCCCCTTTCCCAACGCTCACTCTCTTCCTCTCACTCAACATCAGCAGGACCACCTGCTTCCCCAGTCTGGACCTGCTTGTCTCACAGCATCACACAATAACAGCCATATTCTTAGACTCCGAGAGTGACCGCCTATCACAGCTGAGCCGCACAAGGGCAGAGAATGCTGGAATCAGATAACCGCCGAGTGGAGAATTCTGGGATCTAAGCATTTGGAAGTCTGCAGTAGGGGCTCATCGAATCTTGGAAAACATGAGAACTTTGGGGTCACAGGATTTCAGAATCACGGGAAGCATTCCTTGGGGCTGGCTGCGCGAGGTTGCGATACCCCACCCCTGTATCGCCGCCATCTTTCTTTCGCAAATATTCATTGAGCACTTATTAGGTGCCAAGCTCTGTTCCAGGCCACTTGGGGATAAATCCGTAAACTAAGCAGGCAAAAATTTCCTACCCTCTGGACTTCCCTCACAGAGGGGTCATGACCACACGTAATGACCGACGTGGCAGGTTAGGACGTGAGTGCTGTGGGACTTGGCCATAGCTCAGTACCCCTGGTATGGTCCACCCCATAGTTTTCTGTAAGTTGGCTCACTTTACACACACAAATATTTTTTTAAATATATGTATATGTATATATATATATATTTTTTTTTTTTTTAAGAGAGAGAGCGAGCACACGTGCGCATGCACGTGAGTGGGGGAGAGGCAGAGAGAGAGGGAGACCCAGAATCCCAAGCAGGCTCCAAGCTCCCAGCTGTCAGCACAGAGCCCGACGCGGGGCTCAAACCCATGGACCGCGAGATCATGACCTGAGCGGAAGTCAGACGCTTAAACACCTGAGCCACTGGGGTGCCCCCACAAATATATATATATTTAAAGGAAGTTTCACATTGCTGATAATAATGGGAACCCAATATAAGTGACCACCAACAGAAACACCATGAAAATAAAACGCTGTGCTGAGACACCTGACTGGATGGTGTTCCTCCCCTTCCCTGAGATCTTGGGAGGCCTGCACCCCCTCTGTTGTGAAAGGCAATTGGAGGGTATGGGAGCCACCGAAGACAGGAAGTTGTAAGGACAGAAAGTAGTTGAGAAAGCACACGACAACGTTTAGACATTCCCTTCAGGCACCACTGAAATCCTCAGGCCTCGCTCAGCCCACCCCTCTGGGCCACTAATTAGCTGTGTGACATCAGGCATGCCGTGTTACCTCTCTGAGCCTCAGTTTCCCCACCTGGAAACAGGGGCATGATGAATGCACCTTCGTCCCGGTTGGTACAGGGGTGAATTAAAAGGGCTTCGGGTGAGCTGAAGGCTCAGAGGGGTTAGTAATCCCTCCCCCTGTGCCCCCACGTTCTGGGCACATCTGTACTGACCCTAAAGGGTCTGAAGGTCCTCAGACTCAACCCCTCGCAGGCCACCCATGCCCCTCAAGCCTTCTCCTCTGCCTCCTGATCAGCCTGGCCCCAGTGGGAGCCTCCTCTGGGCTGAGCCCTCCGGGGCAGCGGCTCCGGGGCAATTTATGGGCCTGCTGTTTGGTCCTGCCTGATTGCTCTCGGCATTGGTGCTGACACCCACCCCCAGGGCTGTATTTCATGCCCACGGAGACTTAGGGCCCCAGCATTTTCCTGCAGGGAAATCCGGGCCGAGGGGAATGCTAATGCTCACGCCCACTTTCCTGGTGGCGGAAGGTCCAGGGGTGGTTCGTTCATTTGCTCACTCTCTCACTCACTCACCTGTTTAACCTGTACCTGCCCTAGAGTAAGCGCTGGGGTGCGGTCACGAGTAGAATGCGGTTCCCATCCTGCTGCAGCTCGCGCTCCTAAATGTGACAGGCTTTGTCGCCGGAACCCCAGGGTGCGGGGGCAGACTGAGAAGGCCAGGAAGTCTTCCTGGTGGCGGCGGCGGCAGTGGGGAGCATATAAGCTGAGTTGCCGAAGGACAAGGAGGAGCCTTCCAGGGTTGGTGGCTGGGAGCTGGGAGGAAGGGGGGGGGGAAGGGGAGGTGGGGAGGGACCGGCATGTGCAAAGTCTCAGAGTGGGGAGGGGGGGGGCGTCTGAGGAGGCAGCTGGGGCACAGGGTGAGGGGGTGGCGGTAGGGGGACGATGCTGGGAGCAGCGGGCCAGATCTCTGGCCATGGCAAAGACTGTGTCTTGAGGGCTGTGGGGGCCGTGGAGGCGGGGCCAGGAGACCGGCCCGGCCAGCTCTGAGGAGGGGGTCTGGGGGTGTCGGGGAGGTGACAGGGAAATGGCCAAGGACGCTGTTGCAGCGTCCAGGAGAGATGGGGACCGGCAGTGTGTGTGTGGGGGGGGGGGTAGTGGATGCACTTGTGTTTCTTGGGCTACTTTGATGCAGACGACAAATCTCTTAAATACCAAGACAGGCAGAGTCCCTGTGGCCCTCGAGGCTCTCGCCTCCCGTCTCCTTTCCTGAGCTGCCCTTGGGGTACACATTCTGCTTCCAGCTCCTGGAGCTGTTGGGTACAGCGGTGGGGGGAGGATGGGGCCACGGGGTAGGGGCGGCACCCTGGGTGGGGGGCAGAGGTGCGAGAGGGAATGGCCCTTCTCCCTGCTCTGGGCCACCCCTCCGGTGTCACCAGGGACTCTGTGGTGTTTCCTTCTGTGTTTCTCTCTGCAGTGCTAATTTCTCCCTCCCTCTCCACTTCCTTTCGTTCAATATATATATAAACTTTTTAAATGCTTTTTTACTTTTTGAGAGACAGAACACGAGCAGGGGAGGGGCAGAGAGAGAGGGAGACACAGAATCCGAAGCAGGCTCCAGGCTCCAAGCCATCAGCCCAGAGCCCGACGCGGGGCTCGAACTCATGAACCGCGAGATCACGACCTGAGCCGCAGTCAGATGCCCAACCGACCGAACCCCCCCAGGCGTTGCCCATTCAGAACATATGTATTGAGAGCTCACTATGTTCCAGATGCTCTTATAGGCACTGGGGACACAGCACAGAGCGGATCAGGCCGAGGCCCCTGACCTCACGGACCTTCCATTCCAACAGAAGGAAGACCAGCAGGGAACAAACCAGGTCAAACTAGTAGAGAAGAGAGCCAGTGGGCACTGGGGAGGTCAGTCCCCCAGGAGAACGGATCCTCCCGAGTTGGAGACATGATTCCTGGGCTCACTCTTTGCTTGAACTACCTTACGTGTGGAGTCACAAATGATACACGGCGCGGCTTGGCATGTTTTTAAACTTTCTGCAAAGGCAAGCATCCCATATGTATGTTCCGTGATTGCTTTTTTGGCTCGACGTTCTCGTTTGAGACTGATCCTTGCTGATACGTGACGCTCCAGCTGACACGCTGTCACCGTGATAGACTCTTCCACGGTATGAATATGTCACTACTCATTGAATCATCCTCCCGGTGATGGACATTTAGGTTGTTTCCAATTTTTTTTTCTTTTACCACCCAAGCTGTAGGAACGTTCTTGTACCAGTCGACACCCTCGGCCTCCAGTGTTCTTTTAGGAAAGAAAGCCACCTGGTGACAGAAAGCCAATAGTTCCTGTCAAGCCGCTCAAGGGTGCTTCCCGATGACGACAATGACGAGGAAAACGAACAGCTCCCAGGTACTGAGTGCTTACTTCATCCGGGGGTGTTGCAAGCCCTGTAGCTGACAGGCTCCTTTCTCCCTTCGCACGCCATGGGCAGACCCCGGCGTCGATCTCAAGTGACAGGCATCGGTGTGGAGACCAGAGAGGCTAAGCAGCTCTCCCAAGGTCACCCAGCTGCATTGCAAGCCCAATGAGTGTACCCGCTGCCTTGCCCCATCTAGTCCCTCTTCCTCCAGCACACTCCCTCCAGCCACAGCGGCCACCGTCGGGTCCCTCAAACACCTGCACCTTGGTCCTAACGCTGAGCATACTTAACTGCTATTCCTCCTGCCCAGAATGCTTTTCCAGACTCATCTCCCATGTTGTCTCACAGGCCCCTTCCCGGACCCTTTATTGTTTCTCCTACTCAGCACTCGCTATACGTTTAAGTACCTGGTCGTTGGGGTCATGCTGTATGTGTATGAGTTCCATCAGCTGGATCCTCGATTTTCATCTCTGTCCTGAGCACCGAGCGACGACATCAGGCACACACTCGTGATGAAACGCCGGGACGGAACGCCCACTCCACGCCAGGCTGGGTGCTTCATACTAACCACCTCACTTATCTCTCAAAGTATGCTTTGAACTGGGGGCACCAACGAGGAGGCATTAAGTGACTTGCCTGGGGTCATACACCATGGATAAAGAGAGATGACATCTCGAGTTTGACACATAATGCCCCAAACTTTACTTGAACTACCTTACGGGTAGAGCCACAATGGCACACGGCACGGCCTGGCAGGTTTTTAAACTTTCAGAAAAAGCAAGAACAGCATATGCACATTCCGTGATGGCTTTTTTGGCTCCACAATCTCATTAGAGATCGAACCTTGCTGATACGTGATACTCCAGCAGCCAGACGGTCACTGTGATAGATGAACCCTAACCCTAACCCTAACCCTAACCCTAACCCTAACCCTAACCCTTAAATAGTAACCCTATCACAAACCGTGACCTGGCCCTAACCCATACCTGTAAACCCTGGCCCTCGCCCTAACACGTAACCCCTAACCCTAACTCTAACCGTAATACCAAGCCTTAACTCCTAAACCGAGTCCTAAACCTTGACCCTAGCCTTAAACCCTAACCCTAGCCTTAACCCCTAAATGCTAACCCTAACCTCTAACCATTAACCCTAACCCCTAATCCTAACACTAACCCTAACACGTGCCCTAACCCCTAACCCCTAACCCTAACCCCAAACCCTAACCATAACCCCTAGCCCTAACCCCTAACCCTAGCCCTAACCTCTAACCCCTAACCCTAACCCTAACCAGGTCTGCCCGGCTCATGTCACCATGGCCTTCACTTGTCTTCACGGACACTTGAGTATAACAGATGTCACATAGCAGAGATCAGATATGCCACCTGCATTTCACAAAAGGGGAAACAGAGGCCCAGAGAGGGACCAAGACTCGCCCAGGGTCACACAGAGCACTGGCAGCAACCAAGGCCCAGCTCGCGTCACCTCCTGGACTCACAGGCCCCCAGCCAGGCCCCACCGCCCCATCAGAATGACGGTGACATGTGTCACGCCTGTCTTTCCACAGTGGGGGCCAGTGGCCAGGGATGTGGCTGAGGAGGTAAGCCCGGTGGCGGAGTACGGGACGCAAGGCTCAGAGACATGTCTGTCGCTGTGGCCGGATGCTCACGGCGGCTCCATTATTCAGGTCATCGGGCTGGAGCCACCAGGTGGGGGAGGGAGGGCCCGCTGCAGCCAGGATGGTCAGCTGGCTGGGCTGCGGGGGGCCGCAGGGCCCCGGGAGCTGTCACCGCTGACTGATGGATGGGGACAGCTTCCAGTCGCCGGCCATCCCCGCCACGAGCCCCGTGGCCATCTCTGCGGCCGCCCACGCTGGCCTCCCGCCCAGCGCCTCGCTTTGAACGTCCACAAGGCCTTTTGTTCCCGCAGCGGGGGCTGGGCGGGCAGCATCGAGGGGCCCCTTTCAGAGGAAGGAGCCGCCTGCTGAGGCTTCCCTCTGCCCCCAACCCCCACTGTGTTCTTCTAATTACCTGTGGGCAGGAGGGCCGGCTGAGGGGCCAGCTAAGCGGTTAGGAAGCTGCTTGGGGGCGGTGGCGGCCAGAGAGGCCTCGAATTCCAGCCCCCCGCCCCGGATCCCAGATGGGAAACCGAGGCCCAGAGAGGGCAGCAGCCCTGCCCGAAGTCACACAGCAGGTCGGCGGTAGGGCTTGAGCCGGACCCAGGGGGGTAGAGGCTCCCCAAGGTGAGAGGAAGAAGGAAGGCGGCACTTAGCATGACTTAAACACCAGCTGTGTGCCAGGGACTTGACACCCAGTGTCTTCGTGAATCAGACCTGTTTCAGGTCACCCTCACCTGCCGGCTGTGCGTCCTCAGGCACGTCAGTCGCTGTCTCTGGGCCCTAGTTCCTTCATCTCTGAAATGAGCCTATTTTGCGAGCACCTCCTAGCTTGAGGACCACGAGGCATCATAAATAAGACAGTCTCTAACCTTGCGGAGCTCTGTGCCAAGGAGGGGGACAGGTGAGTTAGAAGAAAGCCCAGCACACCAGGTAAGTGCCGTGGGGGGGGGGTGGGCAGAGGCGACAATAGGACCTCAGGGGGACCCCCACCTAGCCCGGGGTCCCGGAGGGCCTCATGTATCCAGAGAGGGCGCTGGGGGGGGGGGGGCACGTATCCAAAGGTGCGGTGACATCTTCCCACCTTTGAGGGGCTGAGGCAGAGGCAGGGAGGGCAGGGTGTCGGGTCTCCTGGGAAGGTCCAAGTGAGAGGTGACTGGAGCCGGGCCCCAGGCGCTGCAACTTCCCGCAGGCTGGGCTCTGGGCCAGAGGGTTGCGGGCTCCTGGTGCAGTCCTTGTTTGGCCTCTCAAGAAGCTTAGAGTCCCCCTCTGACCCGGCAATTTCGCTCCCGGGTAGACACCCGAAGGGACTGTACACGGGGACCGGTTTGTAGCCGCACTCTCCACAACAGCCGAAAGGCGGAAATAGCCCAGGTGCCCATCGCGGATGGACGGGGACAGAAAAATGTGGGATATCCATACCGTGGAATATCACTCAGCCTTAAAAAGGAACAGAGTACTGCCCCATGCTACAGCATGGGCGAGCCTTAAAAACATAATGGTGGGGCGCCTGGGTGGCTCGGTCGGTTAAGCGGCCGACTTCGGCTCAGGTCACGATCTCGTGGTCCGTGAGTTCGAGCCCCGCGTCGGGCTCTGTGCTGACAGCTCGGAGCCTGGAGCCTGCTTCCGATTCTGTGTCTCCCTCTCTCTCTGCCCCTCCCCTGTTCATGCTCTGCCTCTCTCTGTCTCGAAAATAAAATAAACGTTAAAAAAAAATAAAAATTAAAAAAAACCATAATGGTAAGTGAGAGAAGCCAGACCTGAAAAGACAAATGTTGTGGCTCCACTTACACCACGTGTCTACAATATAGGCAAATTCGTCGAGACAGAAAGGAGAGGGGAGGTTCACAGGGGCTGTGGGGAGCTGGGGTGGGGGGCAGTCATTGCTTCCTAGGTGCCCAATTGCCTTGGGTTGGTGAAAAAGTTGTGAAAATAGACAAAACGTTGGGGTGATGGCTTCCAACATTATGATACCGGAAACGTAATTGACGCAACTGAATTGTCCAACGAAAATGTTCACAATGGCAAACTTTGTTATGTGTGTTTCACCACAATTAAAAAATTAATCATATACCAACCACCTTGGAATTTGTACTTTAAAGCGGTATATTGTGTGGTGTATGAGTTACAGGTGGGGGGGGGGGTAGGCTGGGGCTCCTCAGATTCCCAGTAAGTCGGGAAGAAGGGGAAATTGCCTTTGGGGAGAAAAAGGCCACCACGTGCCTCGGTTGGCTGTCTCCGAAGCCTCCCTGTGGCTCCAGGCTCTGAGTTGTCAGCACAGAGCCTGACGCGGGGCTCGAATTCATGAACCGCAAGATCGTAACGTGAGCTGAAGTCATATGCTTAACTGACTGAGCCACCCCGGTGCCCCATTCTAGCCCTGCTCTTACACTGACTTGCTGTGTGCCCTTTGGCACATCACACAACCTCTCTGGGCCTCAGTTTCCTCACCTCTACACCGACCCTGTTTGCTGACGCATGGCTGTGTGCTGTGGATGGTCTCTTTCAGTCCCCGCCGTATCCGAGAGGAGGGCACAGAGGCCCAGGGAGGGTGGGAGCCTTCCCGGGTCTCCCGGCAAAGCAGCCGCTGAGCCAGCCTTAGAACCTGGTCCGCGGCTGGTCCGGAGTCTGCCTCAGTTCTCTTTCCCATTGGCCCTGAGCTCTCCCTGGCCAGCCCCCCTTCTTCCCCTCTGTGTCCATTTGGAGCCGGTCACGGATTTTGTTCCTTCTGCAAATGATCTCCATGTGTCAGGGATTGGGTTTCCCCTCGTCTGGCCCTGTCCCTCCTGGGACCCGAGGCCCCCCACGGGCTGATGCGGCCCAGGCGGGGCCTTCCTAGCGGCTCCATTGCTCATTCGGACCCGGGAGGGGGCCCAGGCGGGATGGGGCCCGGGCATCTGGTTTAACGATCAGAGCACGGGCTTGTTTTGGTTTCGGTGACCCATGGCGCCCCTGGGAGAGGGAGAGAGAGCAGACTGGCAAACGGGGTGCAGTGAGGCAGCAGGGGGGTCGGAACTGAGCAAACAAATACTGGAACGTTCTGTGGCAGAGGAAACACACTCGGTCTCACGCACGCGTGCGCGCACACACACGCATGGATGGAAAAGACCCTTTCCGCATGCCTCTTGGCAGACCTTCGTGCGTCCTTGGGCCTGGCCATTTAAATGGCCCGCTGTTCTCCACCCATGTTCACGGTGTCCAACTTCTGCGCCTTTGCCTAGGCTGTGCCCCTTCCTGAAATGCCCTTCCGGACCATTCCAGCGATCGCCGAGGCCCCGGCTTCTGTGAGTCCTTCCCTGGTCCCCAATCCCCCAGCTCCCCCATCCTTGGCAAGGCCCTAACCTTCCACAGACCCGTGGGCGAGGAAGGGGTGGTGGGACTCTCTCTGCTTGGCCGCTGTGCGCGTGCGTGCCCTATAGGCTCGGGCAAGCCCCTTCCCTTCCCGCCGACTTTCCGAGTTGGGAGTTCCGAGGCTGCACCTGTAGAAAGGCAGTCTCACACTTCCTGCCTCGCCAGATTCTCATGAAAACCCTGCGGTGACTGTGCCCATTTTGAGGAGGACGAAAGAGAGTTCAGAAAGGTTTAGTGCTTGGCCCAGGGCCACCCGGCTGGCTCGTAGGAGTCTGTCTGGGTTCAACTCCAGCACCTGTGTTTTCCTCGCTTCTGTGGTTAAGGACGGCCTGCCTGGGAATCAGGGAAGCTTCAGACATTGCCACCTGGCCCCTCCGTGCTCCTCTGCTCCCCGTTGTCATTCTGGCCGTGGGTGCGGTTGGTCCCCGCCCAGTGGGGGGCCTTGGGCAACTCCCAGCCCCTCTGGGCCTCAGCCTCCCCATCGGCAGGCAGGGAAGCATATTCCTGCCCGCTTGACCCGACCCTCCACGCTGGGAGGTAGAGCGGGTGGGAGGAGGGGCTCCCACTTCTCAGAAGGGGAAACTGAGGCTCACAAAAGCCAGTGGTGGTTCTAAGGAGCCACGGCTGGGCCAGGGTAGGGCTGGGATTTGAACCCAGGCTTTTGGCTTTGCTTACCAGCCCCAGACTGCTTTCTGCTTCCACCTGGTAGGTGTGAACCAAACCCCTCGGGGCTTCTGGCCTTGGGGCTCCCAGTCAGAGTGGGCAATAGGGAGGGATTGGGGAGGTTCTGGGGACAAAAATGCTCCCTGGGGACCCGGGGCTCTGCGGACCCTCCTGCAGCCCTTCCTGGTGGGCTGGTGGCTTTATTTCATCAGTCAAAGGGGCATACTATTAGCACCTGCTTTGTAGGTGGTCACGAGGATGAAAACGAGTTGGTAGTCAAATGGGTCCAGTGCTTAGAACAAGACCATGCGAGCTGTTGGCTGTTACCAACATCATCAGTCATCAGCTCGGCTGGTGCTCGTGCTGTGCTGAGGCTGCCTTTTCGGCAAAAAAATCTAGTTCATTGTCACGAGGCCTTGGATCGATCGGGTCCAGCTATGACACTGGCCTTGGCATCTCCAGACCTCAGTGTCTGCATCTGAGAAAGGGGGAGAATGGCCCGCTGACTTCACCATTTGCTCACCGTCAGAACCTCAAGTGTTCGGAGGCACCACGTGACAGGCCTGACGCGGCCCACACGGGCTCCTCCTCCCCATCCCTTGACTGCAAAGCCCCCAGTGCGGGACGCCGTATAAGCCACTTCTCCCGGGTGGGTGGTGGGCAGTATCCGGTATCAGCACCCAGTTTCTCCTCCTGCAGGGCTGGCTAGCACCAGCCTGACCCTCCATCCGGACCGAAAACACCCATGCAAAATCCCACTTGTAAAATACCCAGCCTCTCCTCCCCCAGCATCCTCCCTCTCGCTGTGCTCCCTCTCTTCTTTCTGCCAGTCCTGTCGCATTTTTTGGAATTCTCAGGACTTTCTCCAGCACCCCCCCGCCCTTCCCCCCCCCTCCCCGCACCGCATGTGCTGTTCCTTCTATCTGAACTCCCTCCCCTCTAGCAAATTCCAATCCTCATATCTCCACTTTGGTGCGTCAGCTGTCAGTGGGGCATTCCCTGATCGTCCCCCTCCAGGGCCCCGGTCCTGACTGAAGATGCTGTCTTTGTACCCGAAGTATGAACTCCTCCAGGCAGAGGCCACGTCGGCTCATCTCTGCTTCTCCGGCTTCCAAGTGAGCCGGGAATGTTTGTTGAATGAATGCATGACCTTGTTGGAAGACCACAACTAGCTTCTTTTTCTTTTCCTTTTTTTTTAAGTTTATTTTGAGAGAGACAGAGTGTGAGCAGGGGAGGGACAGAGAGAGAGAGAGAGAGAGAGAATCCCAAGCAGGCTCTGTGCTGTCAGTGCAAGGCCCGACGTGGGGCTCAAACTCACGAAACTGTGAGATCACGAGCTGAGCCGAAATCAAGAGTCGGACGTTTAACCAATTGAGCCACCCAGGCGCCCCAATTGCAGCTTCTTTTGACGTTGGTTTTCAACCCCAGTGTGGTTGGGGGACTTGAGCTGGGGCCTCATGGAGGTGGGGGAGTCATGACGGTTGCAGGTACCATTTTGGGGCAGGGCCTTTGATGGGTCCCTGAGGCCTGGCAACACTCGCTAATCAGCCTGTGATCACGGGACATTTGTTCTCTGGGCAGGGGCTCCTCGACCTGAGTCTGCTCGGACACCCCCAGGAGGCCGAGATGCTCATCTATCCCAGAGCTCAGAGAGGAACAAAACCGGCCAGAGGTCACACAGCAAGGGGTTGAGAAGCAGAGGGCAAGCCTACTGGCAGAAGCCCCGGAGTCATGCTGGAGAGAGAGAGTTCTGGCACGCACCTGCCCTCAGGACCGATCCTCAGGAAGAGGAAGGGGAGGCGAGCGGCACCCAGGTGGATCTGCGTGACTGTCAGGGGCTGTTACCGTCACACCGAGCCCCTCCCACTGCCAGCAAGGACCCGACCCGTCTTCCCGAGTGATGATGGTGATGTATCAGTTCATTGAGAGCACACGAGTGTCCCGCCTGGCGCCGAGTGCCCGGGGCGGGGGGCAGAGAATAGGAGTCACATAATGACCACATTCACGGAGCATTTGCAAAGTGCAAGATGCTGTCCTAAGCCTATTTCCTGCATTAACTCGTTTCACCCTCTTGATGACCCACGTTACAGATGAGGCAAGTGGGGCCCAGAGCAGAGAGGGGAGTCTCATGACGTCACGGAGCTGGTAGGGGGTAGAGGCAGGGTTTGGCTCAGGGCCTCCGTGCCCCCGATCGCGGCCACCTGTGACATGTGTATCAGCCGTGGTCCCTGTCTCGAGGGGACAGGGCCCGATAGCGCTAATCTCTCCAGCTCCCGCTGTTCCTGGATCTTTCGTCCCAACAGATGCACGCCTTCCCGTCTTCTCTCACACTCATTCGAGCAACAGACACTTATGGAGCACCTCCTCTGAGCCCGGGGCGGTTGTCGGTGCTGGGGTACAGCTGTGGATAAGCACGTCCCATCTGGGGGACAGGAGTTTCGAGCTTAGCCACACGCTGGTGTGTCCTCTGAAGGGGAAGCCCGGGGAGATGGGGGGGGGGGCTCACCCTGTTTTGTTTTCTTTGTGGGACACCAGGGGAGGCTTAGACGGAGGCCTGGAGGGGCACCGGGAGTTGGGGGGGAGCCAACGAAGAGGTGCCCCCAGGGACCTGCTGTGCTGGTTCATCCCTTTCACTCGGAGGCCCTCCCTCCTCTTGCTTTGCAGGTCTTTGCTCAGACACCCTCCCCTCCAGGAAGCTGCTCCCTGTCCCCTTGGCTGGGCTGGTGGCCCCCTCTAGGCCCTGACCGGTCCCTGTGCCACCCGAATTGCTCACTGGGCTGTGAGCTCCCCGAAGGCAGGGCCGGGTTTGGTGGCCACCCTGGTCCCCAAAGTTACAATGGGGCGGCAGGCTCCATGTGTTTACGGAATAAAGGAAGGAGGGGGTGAAAACGTTCCCCGGCCACTTTCTGCTGAGGGTGAGTGAAGGCTGCCGACGCCAGCCCCCGGAGGCTCATGGGCACAGTCCCGTTCTGCCTCCAGTAGCCCCGCTCTGGAAGTGTACCCAGACCCCAACCGGTGACTTCACACGGACCAGTGGGGTAGGGTGGGGGGGGGGCTGGGTCCCATCTTTCAAGGGCGGGAGGGAGGTTTCACCAGCAGGGGTGAGGCTTCGCCTAATGAGTCAACTACTTTCGATTTGGTCTTTGTTCTCAGTTGTTTGAAAACGTCCCCCAGGACGCGTACGTAAGGGCCTGTAGAGATGCACACAGACATAGACACACACAGGACCACACACACACACACGGATGCACACACAGATATGCACACATGGACAGACACATACATTGACTCACACACACACACACACACAGACACATACGGACACACACACAGATGCACACACGGATATGCACACACACACGGATGCACACGGGGATATGCACACACGGACAGACACATAACATTGACTCACACACAGACACATGCACAGATATGCATGCATGGACACACACATGGATGCACACACAGATATGCACACACACACAGACACACACGGACACACACACGGATATGCACACACATGGATGCACACGGGGATACGCACACCTTGACGTTCTTATTAAGTCCCGACCAAGGTGCCTCACGGAGTCATTGTGCACTTGGCCTTCGAATAATGCAGCTGGTGCTGCGTGTGTTCCCCGGGGGGGGGGGGGGAGGCTGCGACCTGGACGCCCCGGGGGGAGGGCCCACCTGCACCCAGATTTGTGTTGGGGTGTTTTGGAAGGCTGTGGGACTCCAACCAGGAAGGGCGCGGCATATGGGGCTCGGAGGCGGGGGTGGGGAGGCTGGACCACCGCAGAGGATGAGAACCTCAGCGAGCAAACCAGTGGCCTGGGGTGGATTCAGTGGTGGGTTGAGACAGGGGCACAGAGGGTGGGGGCCCTGACACCCTTGGGATCCAGGCCCTGACCTTGCCATTGCCTTAGACAAGCAGCAACGCCTCACGGGGCCTCAGTTGTCCCCGTCTCTGCGGTGGCTGCTGACCGCAGACTGGTCTAAACGTCGGGGCCCCGTCCGAGCTCTGCCCAGCCCGCTGCGCAACCCAGAAGCTGGGGCCTGGTGCCATCCGCATGGCTAATCTGGCGTCGGAGTGTTCTCCTGGAGATCAGCCGGCTGGCTGGCCCGAGGGGGAGGGCAGGGCGTTATCTGGCTCGGAGCAGGTGGAGGGCCCGAGCGCTCAGGGCCTGCCGGCTGCCTGGTTTGTATTTTTAACACCCGGCTCTTGGGCGGTGACAAGGTGTCTGCTAAGTGAGGTAATAGGCAATTGAGTGGGTTCCGCTTTGCCGAGGGCCCTCATAAATCACGTCTGTCAGGGGCCTGTGTCACGGTCCAGGGCAGCGGCCGCGCGTCGGCAATTAGCCAGCCTGTGCCCGGTGGCTGGACCGCAGCCCGCCGGCCCGAGGGGAGCTTCGACCCCCGCCCTCCTTTCTCTGCCCTCCCAGCCCACCCCAGCTTGGCCTCAGACAGACGAGGAGGAGGCTGACGTGATGCGGGACCAGACCCCCAGGGGAACGGTTGCTTCACTGCTCGGGAAGCGGCCGGGCGAACTCAGCAAACATCTTCCTCTCTCTGGGGCTCAGTTTCCTCATCTGTAAAGTGGGTGAGATCATTCTTGCTTGAGCGCTAATGAGCGGAGGTGACAAGGGTCATGGTTTTGGTGACAATAACTCCTCTCCACGCCACCCTGCCCTGGTTCCAAAGCTTCCTTTCTTGGTGGAGACAGCGGGGCGGGTGGCTTCAGAGCAGCTCAAATAGCATTAAGGGCAGCTTCAAAGGCAGAGCTGTGTTTCCCTAAATCACCAAAAATCCTGTGAGGTGGGTAGCCCCCTTTTGCAGATGGGAATACTGAAGCACAGCTAGATTGGTAACACGGCCACGTGAGGAGAGGCAAGTCTCAAACCCAGGCAGTCTGGCTTCCCAGTCCACACGCCTCTCCTGTGTGGTTCAAGTGGCCAACTGTGCAATCTGATGCTGTGGGAGGGAGCGAGCTCCCCATCCGGCAAGGGGGGTCAGCGGTAGCTGGACAGACCTCTCATTGGTTACTGGGGGACAGGGGAGTCCTCTATCAGGACAGAGATCTCTGTCCCTCTCTGAGGTCTAAGCTGTTGGGGGTGGGGGTGCTGACAGGGAAACAGGACCAGAGAGGGTAAGGAACATGCCCGAGGTCACCATGGCTAGGGGTAGCTGGTGTCAGACTTAAAGCCTGCTGGACTTGGCTTCCGTTTGATTCGACAAACATTGTTGTGATGGGCACCTGGTGTATAAAATGACCCCCCCCAAAATAAATAAAATGAAACCCCCAAAGCCACCAGCCCCACAGGAAACCTGTTTCTTTGTGTCCCCCGGGCAGCCTTTTCCCTAAGGCCTGGTTTGTATCCCGTCCCAGCATCTCCAGTCGGCAGCTCAGCCCTGAGCCCAGCCTCACTCTGCTCATCTGTAAAATGGGCTCTTGTCGGTACCTGCCCCCTAGGCCGTGAGAACACAGGGAGGTATGTGGCGAGGGCTCAGACTCAGGCATCTATCTTGGGTGGGGTGGGGTGCGGTGGGGGGTGATGTCACGATAAGCGATGTTTATTTTATTCTTATTACATCATTTTCCCCCAAGTTTATGTTTCACCAGGACCAGGGCTGGGAAGCTCCCCTAGCAGGTCTAGCAGGAGGCTGAGGCCTGAGGCCCCAACGTGGTGGGAGCTCCTGGGGCTGGAGTCTCCAAGGAGACAAGCCGTGAGGTCCTTTCTTAGCTATATATCCTTAGATGTATATCCTCAACCTGAAGAAAAAAATGCCACACGGCCTCTCTCTCTCTCCCTCTCACACACACACACACTCCCTCACATGAGCTCAGAAACACAGATTCTACGCTATGCCCACACTGCAAATAGTTCCTAGCACCTGCTGCGTGCTCGTGGGTGATATGGTCATCCAGACCCAGAGAAATTCCTGCTCTCAGGCAATGTAGCCTTGAACCCCACCCCCGCACGGCCTCATACCCCAGCCCCGCGCACACACAGGAGGCCCGTCACTTCCCCGAGTCTCCACCGCCCCCTCCCACAGTGTCCCCTCCACGCCACCCTCCCTCGGTCCCCAAACTTCCATCCCTGCTTCCTGGGGGGATGGGAGTTGGGTGTGGGGCACCTACAGCACTGATGGACGAGTGGGGGTCCCGCCCCCTCCCCTCCAGGCCTCCTCACGATCCCCGATCCCGGATGGGAATCCTGTGCCTGCTTCCGGTCCCCTCCCTGTCCCCTCCCACCCCCCACCTGCCAGCCTGACCAACCTTTGTGATGGGGAAGGGAGCGGGGAGAGGCCCCCCTGGGAGAAGATTCTTCAGAGAAAGCCCCTGGCCCCGCCTGTGCCCTGCTGCATTCAGAGCCTCTGGAGTGGCTTCCCAGCGGGCCTGGTCAGAAGAGGGGCCAGAGGGGGCATCTGGGTGCTTTGAAGAGATGAAAAATACCTCCATCAAGGGGGGCGCTTGGACCCCAGCAGGGCAGTGTTTCCCGAATATTTCTGCCTCTTTTGGGGGCACCAAACACCAAGGTCCAGGCTCCAAGCTCATCTGGGGCCCATCAGGTGCACCGGCCAGCCCTGGTTGGGGGTGGGGGCAGAGGGCCCTGGAGACCGCCATCTGCGTGGCCGTCTTGGCTGCCTCGCCTCCCTGGGGGTCACCGGGGGCCGGGATCGATGCCGGGCCCAGCTGCCCAGCGGCACCCCATTACGAGCCGGGCCCGGCCTGGCTCTAATTGATTACACTGGGGCGTCTGCGCGGGCCCAGGTGGCAGGCCCTGGGCAGCTTTTGGCTCCCTCAAGGCACGGCCCGGCTGGGGACAAGGGAATAGCAAAGAAAGAAGCCACGGGGTGAGGACGTCTGTGAGCCCCAATTAAGCCACGAGTGGCGCGGCCCAGGCTGCTCCTAATTTGGTTTGGGATAATGAGCTGGGAAAATTGGCTCCTGTCTGACTGGAGTTTAAGCCCCATCTGGGCTGGGCCCTGGGAATAGCCTCTTCAGTCCCTGGCCCGGGGAACGGGGAGTGGGGGCTGGAGCCGGCTCCCGTGGAGGGCACGAGTCTCTTTAGTGCACACACACTTTGTCCTTTGTGCTCTCAATGGCATCTGCTTGTGGGGGCGGGGGACCCTCATAGCCCCATTTCACAGACGGACAAACTGAGGTCCAGAAAGGGGACATGAGGTAGTCCCGGCTGACTCCTGTCTGAATCTAAGCCTTGGACCCAAATCTTCTCATTCAGGTGCTTCTTTTTCTTCCTGAGATATTATTATTATTATTTTATTTGCTTTTAGCCTTGCCAGATGTAGCGAATCGAAACATAGGCTGCCCAGTTAGATTTTAATCTCAGATTAAACGATGAATGAAATTTAGTATAAGTATATCCCCATGCACTATCTGAGACATACTTACATTAAAAAATTATTTACTCTGGGGGCGCCTGGGTGGCTCAGGCGGTTAAGCGTCCGACTCTTGATCTCGGCTCAGGTCATGATCTCGTGGTCAGTGAGTTCGAGCCCTTACCTGGCAAGAGAAACTTTGAAATTGAGGATCTGGAGACAGGGAGATTATCCTGGGTTGTCTGCGTGGGCCCAGCACGAGCAGGAAGGTCCTTCTAATAGGAAGAGCAGAGGGTCAGTGAGTCAGAGATGTCCTGACGGAGGCAGAGGTCGGAGCGATGCACTTTGGAGATGCAGAAAAGGAGCCTTGAGTCGAGGAACGCAGGCGGCCTCTAGAAGCTGGGAAGCCCAAGGAAAGAGATTCTCTTCCAGAGCTTCCGGAAGAACCACAGCCCTGCTGTCGCCTTGCGTTTACCCCTCGAAGGCTCATTTTGGAATCATGACCTCCAGAACTATAATAAATTTGCATTGTTTTCAGCCACCGAATGTGTGCATGTCTTATAGGAGCCATACGAAGCAAATACGGGGGCCTTTGGGGAGTTGCTTAAGCACTCTGGGCCTCTGTTTTCTCATCTGTAAAATGGGACCGGTCCTCTTTCCCACACAGGGTTGATGTGAGGTTTACCCAGGGCAGGAAGTGGCATGTCCCGCTTGTGGTTAGTGTAAAACCCCAGTGGGATCCTGAGGGCCCTGCCGCAGCCCCCCATCCCCCAGCACCAAGCGGACAGCAATTTTGGATGCCCCGGAGGGAGCTGGAAAGCAGCCCGGTCTTCCTGGGGAGTGAGCTGGGCCCCGACTCCAGAGGACGGGGCTCATCGTTCCTCCCAAAGCTGCCTTCGGAGACCACGGAGCACGGGTCCCGGGGTCCCCCGCCGTTTCTCGGCTGTGTGCCTGTGGGTAACTGAGCCTCTGTCCCTCAGGACACCCCCCCCCCCAACCCCGGGTCCTTCAGAGGATGAAAAATCAGATGCCACCCCAGGCCTACCGATGGGAGGCACCCAGCAGGCACTCAGTGAACAGTAGTTCTCAGGGACCCTAGCACGTTCCCATTTCGTGGGCGGGAACACCGAGGTCCAAGAGGACTCGCTGAGGACCACCCAGGGCGTGGTTGCCAGGCCCTGGGCCGGACCTTGGGCCTCCTGATGTAGCCCTATTGTTGTATGACCTGACGCGCTCCTTTGGTCTGGGGGCTCCACAGGTATTATTTAGTGATTTATTTATTTTAACGTTTACTTTTGAGAGACAGCAAGCACAAGCAGGGGAGGGGCAGAGAGAGAGAGGGGGACAGAAGAGCCGAAGCAGGCTCCAGGCCACCAGCGCAGAGCTCGACGCGGGGTTCGAACTCACAGACGGCGAGATCATGACCTGAGCCGAAGTCGGACGCTCAACCGACCGAGCCACCCGGGCGCCCCTCTGCGTGTATTTTAAAACTCCGGGATGCAGGCTCGTCAGGAGGGAAAAGAGCGCGTCCTGTATCAGACCGAGGGAGGCATCTCTGAGATGGTGCTTGTGAGTCTGCGTGTACAGAGACCTGCGTGGGGGCATCCAGGTGACTGCCGACACTGCCGCGTGGTCCCCCGAGGTGGGGTTCTCGTGGTGATGAGGAGTGGGTTTGCTCATATCGTACCTGGCATCCTCTTTGGGAGCGATTTCAGAGCCAGAAAACCGGCCGGCCGTGCGCCAGCCCTGCCCTTCTCCTGGGCCAGCCTCTCTCCTTTCCCTGCTGGATTTGGTCACAGCCCTCCTGGCCTGCGGGGGGTTGTGGGCCCCAGAGGGCTTCCCCTCACCCCGGGAACACCCACTAGGTCCTTGGCAGGTGTCAGTCTCCTGATTCACAGATAGAGACGTGAGGCTGAGGGAACTTGCCCAGACCACTCAGCTGTAAGGTGTCGGGTTGGAAGGGGGACCCAAGGACTTCTGGGTGACCCCCAAGCCTCCTGCTCTCCCGTCACCGGGAAGGAGAAATGGTTTTAGTTATCGTGAGGCCTTTGGTGCCGCACTGCCTGAGTTCGAGTCGCATTCCCGCTTTGCACGTGCTGTGTGACCTCAGGCAAGTCCCATAACCTCTCTGAGGCTCTGTTTCCTCATCTGCAAAATGGGGGCTGATTGGCAATCGTTCCCACCTCGAGGACTGTCAGGGGAGCTGCGTAAGCTAATAGGAGGGAGGTGCTTGGAATAGGACCTGACACATAAGAGACCCCTCTTTAAGACATCCTTGTATTCATTTTACAGTGAGACACATACTGCTGAGCAGACTAGGGTGGCTGTTGCCCGGCACACCGGACTTGAGAACAAGCAGCAGCAAACCCTGATGAGAAATGGAGTCCCCTTTTATTTTGTAAATTTATGATGATTTTTTATTTATTTAAAACTTTTAAAAATGTTTATTTTTGAGAGAGAGAGAGAGAGAAACAGAGCACGAGCCAGGGGAGGGGCAGAGAGAGAGAGGGAGACACAGAATCCGAAGCAGGCTCCAGGCTCCAAGCCACAGGTCCCCGCAGTTCAGCCCGGGGTTTATGGTCTGATGGCCAGTTCACAGCCCCATGACCAAGATGTCAAATCTGGAATTTTAATCGATGACAAAGCAGGGATTTTCTCATGTTTCCACTGTGGAAATCCTGGACTGTGCGCACCAAGGAGCCTGGCCACCCCTGGCCACCTCAATCTGGATAAAGCACCCAGCATCCGAATGGATGGGGTTGGCCTGGACCTCACAGCTGGCATCAGCTACCGACCTTTGATTCTCCAAAGTCCCCTGATGTCCTGAAGTCCTCGATGGCCTATCGGAACGCACGGAAAATATTGGGGGGTGGGGGAGGTTAAACCCGATAAAGACTAAGAGGGCTTTATGAACAAGCAAACAATGTTGGTGAAAGGAATTTCAGACCTCAGGGCATAGAAGGGAGGGGAGATAGGGAGGTTCAGGGGAGGGGTGAGGGCAGGGGGGAAGGACCCCCTGGCCCCTACCCCGTATGAAGGAGGCTTTCTTCATTTGTGGGTAAATCAGCTACCCCAGACACATAAAAAAAATTGTTAAGAGATAAGAAAAATCCCTGTCATTGTCTTTTTCTTTTTTTCTTTTTCTGGACATTTTCTTTCTGTCTTGCGACTTGAATATACTAAGGTAAAAATCGCATCTGGGGCCCCTGGGTGGCTCAGTCACTTAAGCGTCCGACTCTTGACTTCGGCTCAGGTCGTGAGCTCACGGTTCATGGGGTTCGAGCCCTATGTCGGGCTCTGCACTGACAGCACGGAGCCTGCTTGGGACTCTGTCTACCTCTCTCTCTCTCTCTCTCTGCCCCTCCCCTGCTTGTTCTCTATCTCTCGGAACAAATACAAATAAACTTAAGAAAAAAATTGCCCCCAACTCACCATCAACTGGACTGTGGGTTCCCTCACGGGACCTTTGGGGGAAATTCTTGAGGGCCATTTGGAACGGGTATCAGAAACCAGCCCCCATTTCCAACGGGATGGGGCCTCCGCAAATCTCCCAGGCATCGCCGCCCCTCACCCCGGCCTCAGGAGGAGTCCCTGTGTTGACCCCCAGGGAGCCTGTGGGTCCTTGGTCACAGACGGTGCCATCCTTCAGCAGTCTGGGTTGAGGCTTGAGCGCCCCATGGGGATGGTAAGGGCGTGACTTGTATCGTGTGTGGGCACTTGACGAAGGCTGAAGGTCACCTCTGCGCATGTGGCTGGGCTCAGGAGTGCTGGGCTGGTCCCAGGACGAACCATGGATGTGCCCAGTCAGCCCCACAGGCCTGGAACTACCTGGGATGGCTGGCTACTCCTTCTGGAGCCCCCCGCCCCCTACAAGCAGTTCCTGGAGCTCCCCTGCCCCCACAAACAGTTCCTGGAATCCCAGGCCTGTCGAGGGTCCCAGGTTCAACAAGCATGCTTGGGATGATGCCCGTGTCTCCCCACCAGGATTCCAGAGGGAGCCCCTTGGACCCTTCCTTTCCAGCGGTGGGTCCCCTTCCTCCTGGCCAGGGTCGGGGCCGGAGGCAGCATCCAAACTTGCCAGTCAAGTTTCCCCAGGGCTGGGGAGGCTGTGTTCTTGGGGCGATGCCCACTGGGGCAGGAAAACGAATGCTCCCTATTTCTCTTTAGGAACCAGGAACTGCATTAAGGGAACCAGCCTTGGGGAGGATGCGAGTCGACGGTGTTTCCTGGAGGAAACCCTCATTTCCTTTCATGTTCTCCTCTCCTCTTCCATCCTGCCTGCTTTGATCCCATAGGTCTTATTCTGTCTTCTTAGCCGTGGCACTATGGGTTCCAGCAAAATCGAGGAGAACCCCAGAGAGAAGACAGTTGGGCAGGGCTGCCCTGTGTGGGGGACGGGGGTGGGTGGGTGGCTGGAACACCCTGCTTTGCTTTCTCCCACCCATACCCCACGGCGGGGGGGCTTGAAGGGCTTCATGGAACCCCCAGGGTTCCACGGAAGACAGTCTGAAAACCACCAGCGGGAACTCGATCTGCTCCATCTGAGATTCAGCGTTGGTCTGAGTGCCAGCTGGCCTTGCTGCGTGGACGCCCTCCTTTCTTTCCTGGGTCTCTATTTCCCCACTTTTTATAGGGCCTCAATGCTCAGAGGAGCCGAGGCCAAAAAGAAAGCCCTCATCTGACAGTGAGGAAAGTGGGAGGCCCAGAGAGGGCACTCCACTTGGCCCAGGGCACACAGCTTTGTCCGGAAAGCAGAAAACATCCCTGCCTGGAAGGTCAAGGCCGCTCTCCGAATTGAGGGGAGTCCCCATCTTGCTCCATGAATCCTCCTTTCAGGCTGCCAGGGGGATGGACTCCGGCCAGATGTCCCCACACCGGCCCCAACGCCCCCCAGAGCTCCAAGGCTGGCTTTCCCTCCGGAAGGAGTGGCCCTCTCAGGGTATTTATTTTATTTCTGTGGAAGCGGGAAGCGGGTCTCTGGGGCCATGCTGTTGATATGACTGGTAGGAACGTCTTCCTTGGTGTTTCAGGATCCAGACAGTAAATTCCTTCTCTGGGGTGTAATGGTACGAACACGGGGCTCTTAGGGGGTGGAGAGGGGGTGGAACAGCCACTGGACCCTAACCTCGTGTCTGTGGCCCAGCTGGGGACTGGGGAAGGGGCTGTAGACCTTGGGATGACCCCGCCTTGCCAGGGGCCTCCCCCTCCCCACTGGGGCTGGAAGCAGGAAGCAGCTTCTGTTTCCTGGTGACAGTGAAGGGTTTGGGAGCCCAGCCCACATCGGATGGGCGGTGAGTGGCTTTTCCTCTCGGCTCTTTGGTAACCTCATTTCTTCTTATTTTTTATTAAAAAAATTTTTTTAATGTTGATTTATTTTGAGAGAGATAGACAGTAAGCAGGGGAGGGGCAGAGACAGAGGGAAAGAGAGAATCCCCAGCAGGCTGCGGGCTGTCAGCGCAGAGCCTGATGCAGGGCTCGAGCTCGTGAACCGGGCGATCATGACCTGAGCTGAAATCGACAGTCAGACGCTTAACCGACTGGGCCACCTGGGGATCCCGGTAACCTCATTCCTGAGACAGGAGTAATGGTAAATGGCTTAGTGCTATGCCAGGCACCTAATAGGTGCTCGGTGCATCGTAGCTACGATAATCCGTTGTTTTTATGATCCGTATTATGAAGTGACGTTGAGCGGGACATACTTGCTGCCCCCATGAAGTTCATGGAGGAATTGGGGAGAGAGAGGTCAGGATTGCGCAGCAGCCGCCTGAGGGAGGGGTGCTGGGGAGAAGGGGTGGGTGGGACAGGTGAAGAGTCACGGAGGGAAGGAAGGGTGTTCCAGGCAGAGGGAAGAGTGTGGGCAAAGCCTTGGTGAGGTAGCAGGTCACTGCTTCTTCCCGGGTGGAAGGGGATTCAGTTCAACAAGGCTGGGACACCATGCGTGCGGGGCGGTGGCCAAGGCAAGCCGGGGGCGTCCTCAGAGACCCCATCGACCCGTCTCCCCAATCCCATCGTGTGGGGCCCTGTCTCCCTGAAGACTTGCAGGTTAAGCATCAGAAGATATGTTTACACCAAAGGACAATGGCCAGGGGCAGGCTTACTGGCTTGGATGAGTGATGGAGGGCTGCTCTTAGGGAACACGGGGCTGGGGTGAGGGCCGGTGACACAGTGTGTGATCAGGCGGGGCTTTCCAGCAGCCTCGATGCTGAGGGGCGCAGGAGGCCAAAGGCAGCGCCTTAAGAAGCAGGCCAAACAGGGGCATCTGGGTGGCGCAGTCGGTTAAACGTCTGGCTCTTGATCTCGGCTCGGGTCATGATCTCACAGCTTGGAAGTTCGAGCCCCGAGTCAGGCTCTGTGCCGACGGTGCAGATCCTGCTTGGGCTGCTGTCTCTCCTTCTTCTCTCTGCCCCTCCCCTGCTTGTGCGCGCGCTCTCTCTCAAAATAAATAAATAAACATAAAAAAAAAAAAGAATCGGGTCAAATAATGTGGTCATCATTAAATGGAGTGTGGAGCGTGGTTCCTCATCCGGACTCGGTGGTTAACGTGTCAGTGCTATAATCAACAGCCGTTGTGTAGGGGACTTGTGGGCCCCACTGAACATGCGGAATGGGGACCCGGCTCAGCGGGGTGGCGGGCAGCGGGGTTCCCAGGCGTGGCTGCTGGGTGGGAGAGAGGGCAGGAGCAGTGCCAGCCCCATTCTGCTGGCGTCTAGAGAGGGAGGGTGGGGGGCACCCAAGAGGATAGAGGTCTGGCCTGGAAAAGCCAAATACAGCCCCCAGTTGGTAGCCCAGGGGCCCAAGTGGTAAGGACCCCCTGTAGGCAGAGGGATTTTTACTTTACAAAGTGCCTCCTGAGGGGCGCCTGGGTGGCTCAGTCGGTTGAGCGTCCGGCTTCAGCTCGGGTCATGATCTCACAGTTCATGGGTTCGAGCCCCGCACTGGGCTCTGTGCTGACCACTCGGAGCCTGGATCCTGCTTGGGATTCTGTGTCTCCCTCTCTCTCTGCCCCTCCCCTGCTCATGCTCTGTCTCTCTCTCTCAAAAATAAATAAACATTAATAAAAACAAACAAACAACCAAAGTGCCTCCTGCGTCCTCCCGCATAGTGTGTCAGTGGTGGTGATTCCGGGCTCTGAAGCCAGAGGTTTGGGCTCCAATCCTTCTCCCGCCTTGAGAGCTAGCTGACCTTGGAAATGTTCTCTTTCCCTCTGGGTATATTTTCTCATCTGTCAAATGGGGTTGTCACACTCTTACCAGCTGCTGTCATTGGCAAGGGCGCGTGATAGGCACGCAAAATGCCCTCAGGGCTGGTGCACGCAGTAGGTGCCCAAGGAATAGCCCTGTGATAAACGATGATGATTCCAAGGTGGTGTCTTTGCTCTATGCCGGGCCCAGGGAGTGGTGGCTCTGAGGCCACAACAGAGCAGTTATGGTGGGAAGCCATTGCTGGATTCATGTGACCAATATTCACGGGTGGGGGGGGAGAGCTTGACAAGCAGCGGGCCCTGTGCCTACCAGAAACACAGGCAGGACGGAGCCCTGGTGCCACGGACAAGCCAGGGCCCTCCTCCCCTGCTGTCTCCAAGGCTCCACACTGCTGATGTCCCCACCATCCCTTCCCTCCCCGACCCGAGACTTCTTCGCCCTGGGGCTCCATTTCTCCGGTCACTCCTCTTCAGATTCCTCTGTGAGCTTTTCTTCTTCTTGTCTCCTACACTGGAGCTCTCAGGGCTCAGCACAGATGCCCTTTCTTGCTTTTCCTAATCTTACCTGCCTCATTGCCCGCTCCCCCCTTTAGTTTTTCCAAGGGGGCAGGCTTTTCCTGCCCCAGGGCCTTTGCATCTGCCACCCACCCCCAGGGCTTGATGTCCACTCTCTACCAACCCCTCCCCAACCTCCATTTCCAGTCCAGACTCATTCATTCGCCCATCTATCTATCCATCCACGCATGTGTTCATTCACTCACAACTATTTGTTGCTGAAACAGTCACTATAATGGAAGCTCCGTCAGGCAGGAACTTCGCCCTGCTTGCCAACGTCTTCCCAATCCCTGGAGCAGGACTGGCGGATGAACGAGTTGTGAGCCTCCCAGGGAAGGCAGCCTCACTCCCCGGAGAGGGGAGGCCTCGGAGGAGACCCAGCTCCCTAAGCCCCAAGGGACTTGCGCGAGAGCTGGAAATTTCCTCAGAGATCACCCATCACATCCCTCTCGCCCCCATTTAGCAGATGCGGAGGCTGAGGCCCCGGGCCACCCGGCGATTTGCCCGAAGCCTGAGCCGGGACCTGGCTTACAAGGCAGCGCTCTCGCCTCTTGCCCGGGAGACGCGCGGGGTCCAGGTGGGCCCGGAGGCATTTCGACCGCGGCGAGCCGTGTCGTATTTCTGTCATGTTACATAATGGTGGGCAGGTAATAACCACTCAGTCAATGCCGTCTCGGCGCATAATAGGCAGGAAAATGAATTCAAATGTCATTCGCTACAATAAAAGAAAGTATTCTTAGTGCTCGCGGTGTTCAGCGGGGCTGAGGCGAGGGCGAGGCGCATTCTCCATGAATCACCAGGTGCCGCGGGAGCGAGGGGATCTCAATTATTCGCTGGCGACGTCAGCTCAATGAAGTGTAATCGCTAAGGTTATTTTTACAAGCGAAGCCGGTGGGTCGGCGCGTGTGCAAAGGTGAAGACACCGGGCGTGTGCGTGCGGGCGCCTGGGGCAGGTGCGCTTGTGTATGGGTGTGGACGTGTGGACCCGAGAGAGGGGATTAGTGGGCTCGTGCCCACGCGTGTGTGTGGTGGTTACGGATCTGGGCGGACGCCAGATCCGCACCCCCTGGAGTGTCAGGGGGTGCGCACCCCCTGGAGAGTCAGCCCCCGAGGACAGGATTCCCCGTGGGTGTCATTCGGCAACGGTGAGGTTTCCCGGCGGCCAGATTGGCGTCAGGCACACAGCAGGCGCTTCCTAAGTGCCTGTTAGGTGCCTAAATAAATCACCCGGCCCCGTCGCTTTTTCCTCCAATGAAACCTTCAGATCTGACTGCTTTTCTGGACCCCAGTCGAGGCCACGATCTTCTTGACTCCTCTCCTCTGTTGTGACCCTTTCAGTGCACGGTCCAAGGGGTGGCACGGGGTGGGGGGGTGGCTGGGGGTCTCGTTAAAGTCCAACCGGACCGAGCCCCTCTCCTGATTAAAAAACAAAACGGGGGCACCTGTGTGACTCAGTCAGTTGGGGTTCTGACTGTTGATTTTGGCTAAGGTCACGATCTCATGGTTGGTGAGATGGAGCCCTGTGTTGGGCTATGTGCTGACAGCGTGGAGCCTGCTTGGGATTCTCTCTCTCCCTCTCCCTCTGCCTTGCTCACGCTCCCCCCCGCCCCCCAAAATAAGTAAACTTAAAAACCAAAGCAAACAAAGCGAAAACAACCCAGTGGCTCCCCATCGCAGCCAGAACAAACCCCCAACTCCTCCCCGGGGCGCGCAAGATCCTCAGTGGGCTGGAGCCCACCTACCTCGTCCACCGCTGCCTTGAATTCTTCCAGGGAGGCAAGACTTCCTTTTCCTGCCTCAGGGCCTTTGCCTCTGCTCCCAACAGAGCCTGCTTAAATACAGCACCTCCTCTGCGGGGGGCCTTCCCTGCCCCCTCTCTAATCTCCACCTCCCCACCCCACTCACAGTCCATGAGGATCCCAGATATGGGTTTCCCTGATAGACTGCGGGCTCCGGAGGGCCGGGCCGTGTCTGCTTGACTGCGCAGAGTATTACAAATCCCCGACCCGGCACCAGGAGCGGGCGGCTGCCGACCGGGCGCGCATGGAGTGCCCTCCTGGGGAAGACGAGGCCTGAAAGCCACCGGTCCAGAGAGCTGGGCAACACTCTTCCCAAACGGCCATCCCTCCTTCCCAGTGCTGACCTCACTCACACCCCACTGCACTGTTTCTAACTTAACCTGGGGCTGTTTGTTTTTTATTCTTAAAAATTTTAAGAACATTTTGCTTGTTTCTGAGAGACTGAGACAGAATGTGAGTGGGGAAGGGGCAGGGAGGGAGACGCAGAATCCGAAGCAGGCTCCAGGCTCCGAGCGGTCAGCACAGAGCCCGACGCGGGGCTCGAACTCACGAGCTGTGAGATCATGACCTGAGCCAAAGTCAGACGCTCAACCGACTGAGCCACCTGGGCGCCCCTCAACCTGTGTTTAAAGAGATTCGCTTTTGGTTCCCTCGGGAAGCTTTCTACTATTGCTTCGAACTGCAAACTTGCGGTAAAAGAAAAGTGACTACTGAATTAGAAATGCAGGGGTCCCTCCGGCCCAGCGCCCTCCCTGGGAGATGTGGGAGACACAGGAGAGCCCAGATGAGGCCTTCTCTGTAATCAGGAGAGCCAAAGAGGATCAGGTGGCCTTGCGTCGCCCGGATGTTCAATGGCACTGGTCTCACGGTCTGTGCATCGCCCCCGGGTCTCACGGTCTCATGGTCTCACGGTCTGTGGCACCTGCTTTCCTGCCCAGAACGTTCAGATCCTCCAGAAAGAGCTAAGCACTTTCCCGGTCTCTCCTCCTCACGCCCAGCCGCTCCTAAGTGCCTTTGTGTTACACTCCGGGGTGTGTGTGTGTGTGTGGGGGGGTGCGGTTCTGTGTCCAGAAGGCTCTCGAGCAGCTATGAGGATGCCCTGGGATCCGAGAGGATAAGCCCCCTGGGCGCAGGGGACGGGGTCTTCCCTGTAGTCTTTCCCGAGTCTCCAACCGCCTCCTGCGACAGTTTGGAATTTTTATTTTTCGGTCCTTGTTGGCAAGGGAGAAGCATGGGCCTCTTCATAATTTTCATTCCATGAGGCTGGAAGGGAGGGGTCGGTCCGCACAGGTGTTTTCAGGAGGGAGCCGGGAGCCCTGGGGTGGCTGGCCTTGGCAGAAGGCCTGCTCTTCAGGACAGAGAGGAAGCAGCTCAGCAGCATGACTGAGTGCCTACTGTATACTCACCAGAGCACCAGCTGCCCTCCACTCCCCACTCACTGACTCCAAACGGCTCACGAGGCAAGGGCTGCTGACACCCGTTTTGCAGATGCAGAAACCGAGACTCCGAGAAGGAAGGCAACTGCCCGAGGTCACCCAGCTAGGAAGTGGCAGAATCAGGATTCGAACCCAGGTCTGCATGGCTCCCAACCTGTAACCTGAACCGTCTCTTAGCCTTCTTTTCACACAACCACAAGACCACACACAGAAATAATAATACCCCTTTGGTCTGAAAAGCTCCCCCTGGCTCACAGAAGGCTTTGGGAGCAGGGGGGAGGACGAGAGAGACCAGGCGACTCGTCGAGGGTCACACAACATCTCTGGACGCCCCCCCCCCCCCCCGACCTCGAAGCCTCGTGTCGCTCAGCAGCTGGTTCTGTCACTGCCCCGTTGCTCCCTGTCTCTTCCTGGAGAATGTCGCCCAGCCTGACCGGCAGGACAGTAGCTCCTCGGCACCCAGGTGCTTGGGGACGCTTGTTTGGGAACCCCCTGCCCACCCATGGCGTCGAGAGCCCCCTGACTGCCAAGGTCTGGAGATGTTATTCTCCACAGACGGAACATCGGATGGGGAAGTCACTGCTCTGATCCTGTCTCATCGAGCGACTGTGCTCTAGGGGGAGAGAAGGCGGGAGACTTTACGACAAAGTCCAGGGTGTCCCCTACAGTTATGGATTCCACTGGGTCGCGCTCACCAGTGGCAGCTTGGGCCTTCAGAACCCTGTCTTCTCTGCTTGCAGGGATGAAAATCTGTGCCCTCAGCCTGGCCAGGGTCCCACTCTGGCGCTGTTCCTTCATTTGTGTCTCTTCTCTCTCCGCGGTCTCTGCCAGTCTCTCTGTCTCTCTCGCCTCTGTCTCTGCTTCTCTCTGTTTCTCTGTCTCTTTCTCTCTCCGTCTCTGTTTCTCAGCGTCACCCTCATTTCACTTCAAATCCTGTTTTGCCCCAAAGGAGAGACTCGGAGAGCAGATGTAAAAGGACACAACCCATAGCTACACAAATAACCTGTTTGTTTTCTTTTTCCTTTCTTTTTTTTTTTTTTTTTTTTTTGCTTTCTGGAGGGGAGTGAGGCGAGGACCCAAAGGGGAAAGAAGCCACAATGAACAAGATACATATTGTACGAACTGAGTAAAAGAGGAGGAAAAGGAAGGTCCCAAGACAATTGAAAAGAACTACACGGGTCGCCTGGGTGGCTCAGTCGGTTAAGCGTCCGACTTCGGCTCAGGTCATGATCTCACAGTCTGTGAGTTCGAGCCTTGCATTGGGCTCTGTGCTGATGGCTCAGAGACGAGCCCGCTTTGGATTCTGTGTCCCCCCTCTCTCTCTGCTCCTCCACTGCTCATGCTCATGCTCTGTCTCTGTCTCTTCTTAAAAAATAAATAAAAACATTAAAAAAAAGAACTACAGACAGGGGCGCCTGGCTCTTGGTTTCGGCTCAGGTCCTGATCTCATAGTTTGTGAGTTCAAGCCCCACATCGGGTTCTGTGCTGGCAGGGTGGAGCCTGCTTGGGATTCTCTCTCTCTCTCTCTCTCTCTCTCTCTCTCAAAATTAATAAACTTAAAAAAGGAAGAAAACACGAACTGAAATTCAGCTCCCTCTTTCCTCTCAAACACTCCTGAGTCTAAGTCTCTCCTTTGAGCCCAGCTCCTTTCTGAGACACAGAAGCAAGGCCTCCCCCTCCCCATGGGTGGCGGGAGGGTGAGATGCTCAGGAGAACATGGGATGTGTGTGTGTGTGGGGGGGGTCCTCCCTTCCCTGCACCTGCCGCAGAGCAAGTGCTCATGGGGTGGGTTCTGCTGTGTGGTCTTGGGCAGGTTGCTTGCCCTGTCTGAGCCTTAGTGTCCTCATGTACAGAATCAGGCCAGGTTCAGAGTCCTGGCCGTGCCTCCCAGGAGCGTCTCCCTTCTGACTCTGGAACCTGCCAGAGGTGGGAGGACATGAGAAGGGGCAGATAAAGTTCACAGGAGCCAAACTGGGCTGGGAGCCAGGAGGAGGTGGGGACGGCTGCTGAATCCTCCTGGCCGGGGGCGGGGCAAGGACCCCGGACAGGCAGCTCTGGAACCTCTCTCCATGCCCCGGTCCTGAATTCAAATTCTGCCCCCCTTTTGCGACTCCCTTCTCCTGGCTGGCTCCACTCCGGGCATGTGTGTGTGTGTGTGTGTGTGTGCACCTCGTCTTTACTGGTCTTCACAAGCTGCCCACCTCCTTCCTACCACTTTGTTCTGGCTGTTCTCTGCCTGGAACATTCTACCCACCGCTCCTGGCCTGATGTTTCCGGCCTCTACTCCAGCAGGCTCCAGGTTGACCCTTCAATCCCAACTAAAGTCCCCCCTCTCCCCACTCCGTCTCCCATCATTGCTTTTCTGCCGGGAAGGGCCGGAGTAGGGACTGGTACCCAGGTCCCCCGGACGGGCCAGTCTGGAAGCTCATGCCGCCTCACTGCCAGCCCGAGGTAGGCAGGGGAGTCACTGGTCCAGTCCCCTGCTGCAGTCTAGGCGATGCATGCCCAAGGGTCAGAGAGGTTAAGCAGCTGGCCTGAAGTCACACAGCGCGTTGCTGGGGGTCCTCGCTAGAGCCCGGCAGGCCCCCCCCCCCCTCCGGGGCTGGGACAGAGATGGAACTTCAGCCCCGAGGTCCCTGTGCACTCTCTCCCCTTGGTCCCTCCGCTGGGGACGGAGGGAGGAGCCAGTGACACGGGCTGGGCGTCCAGGCCCTATTGGAACCCTCACTGCCGGGCGGCTTGAGCGGGGCTCGGGAACTTCGTCAATAATAGATGTGGCCGCAGCTGATGGCCCCTGCAGCGGGCGCCTGTAAATCAGCCTGACCGGGGTGATCCTGCCGGCCGGTGCCTCACAGCCTGAGCACAGCCCTCGGGAGTCAACCCGGTAGCCGGACCGGCATCCTGGAGTCCCCGGTCCGGGTCAGGGGTGCAGCCGGCTCTGCTCTGCCAGTCTCTGGCTCCTGTCGCTCTCCCTGTCCCCAGGCCCCCCCCGTCCCTCCCCACAGTCACCCTGGTCCACGGGGGGCTCACCCCAAGCCCGGCCCCTCCACGCCCACGCGAGACTCTTCCCTTGCCACCCCCTCCTCCCGCTCCACCTCCTAGATGGGTGCAACCCCTCTCCAGCGAGTTCCTGGGTGCCTTGGTTTCTCCCTCTATGAAATGGAGATAATACCAGTACGCCCACACTGGGTTCGTGGGCTAACGCGTGATGATAGGCCAGGCAGCAGCCGCCAACGGGAGCGCTGCCCCCTTTCCCAGGCATCTGTGGCCACACCGCGCACTCGCACCACATACATGTCCCTCCACCAGAGGCCCCGGATTTTCCTACTCGTGTCCATGCTCTTCACACGCCCACACGTGTGCCAGGTGAGTCACAAACGCACTCACATACGCGTCTTGCACACACATGTCTACATGCGTCAGAGCCACCCGTGCATCCTGGTTAACTATGCAGATCGGTTTGAGAAGGTGCACCTGGCTCAGGAAGCAGCACGTGCAAAGGCCCTGTGGTGGGAGCGAACAAGCACGCTCAGGGACAAAAGGAGGCAATTGCACCTGCTGTGGCCACATTCCTGTTTTCCCCCAAGGGACCTTAGGTGACAGGGAATTTTGGAACCCGACGCAGGGTAACTCAGCCTCTCGTACAGTCTTGCCGAGCAAATGCTTCTCAGATCCAGATCTTCCAGATTGCCCCCACCCTGCCTTTCACCACAAAGTTAGAGTTGTTCTGACTTCAGCCCCCTTTTCCCCTGCCCCGCCAGAGGGTCTCAGGCCTCCGTGGCCAAGCCTAGGGGCCTCAGTTTTGGTGAGAATTGAGCTCAGGAAGGGCGGGCCAGGAGGGAGGAGGCTGGCCGTAAAGTTCTAGCAAGTTACCACTAGCAGCCCTCTGCCTGCTCTCAGAGGCCATACAATTTTACTAGAGCAAGAGCTGCTGCCCATGAGGGCAGCCATGCGGGCTTAGAGCCCACCAGGGTGCCGGCCCTCTGTGCCTCCATCACCTGCCAGGCTGCCTCACCCCAGGGCTCATCCGTGAGGCCTGCCTCCCTCAGAGACTCAGGGCTGCCCGGCACCGGTCCAGGGCTAGGAAGTAATTCCCACTAGCCCCAAAAGGAATCTTCTAGGCCTCCCAAGGAGCTGTCGGGGCAGAGCCATCGTGCACATTTGACAAATGAGGGAACAGGCTCAGAGAGGGTGACTATACTGGCCAAGGTTGCACAGCAGATTAAGTTGGCTTGAAGCTAGGATGCTTGAGTCCTGTAACAAGGGTGGCGTTTTCACCCTTGGTTTCTCCTTTTTTATTCATCCACTCATCCAGTTAGCCATCCGCTTCTTCTTTCCAACAGTCTATCTATTCATTCCCCTACCCACCCATCCGTCTGTCCATCTGTCCCTCCGTCTGTCCATCCATCCATCTGTCCATCCACCCATCCAATAAATATTTGTGAAACACAGACGATATGCAAAGCACAGAGATAAATGAAAGAGCTCTGCCCTCAAGGAAACAGACCGATGATGTCAAGGGAGAAGGTCTGCACACGCCCCTAAGGCACCCACTGTGTGCGGAACAGCGCTGAGTGCAGGGGAGGGGAGCGTGGCAGACCGGGGGGGAGGGGCGCCCATCGCCTGCCATTGCTCTCAAGCTCCCTCTCGTGTGCCGGAAACTGCGAGGAGCGTCTTCGTAGAAAACCACACATTTCAGTCATGAACCTACTATGCGCCAAGCCCCATGGTTGATCTAATTTATTGATGTCTTCGGCTCGTGGCATCCGGTGTTTTGACTCTCGTGTGGGCAACCGGGACCCGAGGCTGCTGGGATGGGGCAGCTGAAGGGCGCAGGGGGAGCCCGCTGGGGCGTGCGGGCCTCTGTCCCAAGGTGGCTGGGGCGCAGACCTGCACAGGAAACATCTTTGCCTGGCAAACAGGATGGTCGTTTGCTGTCTGAGCTTCGGGGCGCAGGGGTGCCGGAGAAAGGCCCAGAATAGTTCCTGCCCTCACCCTGCCCCCCTGCCCCCTGCCTGGCCCCTGCCCGCCCTCCGGCAGCCTCCACCCCACCTCGGTGCCCACAGCCGAGAACCTTCGGCAGCGAGGCTGCTTTCCCCGGGCTTCCCGCGGACCCGAGCCTGCAGCAGAGGGAAAGCAGAGGTTCCGACAGGGGGAAGGGGCTGCCTGTGTGACCTCACGGTCCAGGCCGGCCTCTCAGTCACATGGAGACTCCAGCTCTGGGCCCTGGGTTCTTTCAGGATCTGGGGGTGGCGGGGAGAAGGAGCTGCACTGGGGGGTTCCCCACCTCTGGCAATGCTTCCATGTGGGCAGAGCCAGGTCCCCCTTTTCCTGGGGCTCCCAGCCCTCATCTCTGCACCCTGCTCGCCCAGGGCGCTGCCCTCTGGGCTCCAACCATTGGGGGCAGCTGGCGCCAGACCCTTTCTGCGTCCTTCAAAGGCCCTTCCTGAAGGCAGGTGGCTCTCATGAGAGATTTCTGGCACGGAGCGCAGGGACACAAAGGGACACAAAGGGTGTGGGTGTGTGGTGACCATGCCTCTGAGAAGCTCTGAGTCTAAGCCAGCCTAACCGCTTCCCCCCACCCCTCCACACACAGTGCCTGTGCAGGGGTGTCCAGCTGGCGGCTGTGTCCAGATTTGAGACGCAGGGACAGGCTGTCCACCTGCCCCCAGGGGCTGCCCCCAGGGGGCCAGGACCCCGCCCCTACCTGCTGGGTGATCTTGGGCAAAGCACACACCCTTTCTGGGCCTCATGATTGCCCTGGAAAGGACATCGGTTGGGAATCTCTCTTCCTGTTCTTGAATTTTTTCTTTTCTTTTTAAAAAAAGTTTCTAAATGTTTATTGATTTTTGAGAGGGGCAGACAGAGTACAAGCAGGGGAGGGGCAGAGAGAGAGAGGGAGACACAGGATCCGAAGCAGGCTCCAGGCTCTGAGCCATCAGCCCAGAGCCCGACGCGGGGCTCGAACCCATGACCCGTGAGATCATGACCTGAGCCGAAGTCGGACGCTCAACCGACTGAGCCACCCAGGCGCCCCTCGCTCTTGAGTCTTCTAACTTGATGATTTGAAGATCCCATCAGCCTCTGCTAATCTGAGTTTATTACATGAGTATTCTGTTCCTAAGATTCTATGATTCTCATACTCGGCCTTTCCAGAATTTTCTCCAACCACTGGGTCTGTCACTTGTGCACAAGTGACTGTTCTGAGAAGCACTGCAGGGTCAGCCGAGGCCCCCAGGTGGGTGCTGAGCCTCCACGGTCACACCTCCCCGGTGCCCCTCTGCTTGGGCTTTGCTTCTGCATATCTAAAGTTATTTGGGCTGCAGTGTCTCAGTCAGCTCGGGCAAGTCACTTCACCTTTCTGGGCCTCAGTTTCCCCATCTAACAAATGGAGATGAGGGGGCGCACCTTTCAACCCTTCCCGCCTGCGGGGGCAGTGGTGGTGGAGGTAGGGGGTGTTTCTCCTCCAGGGGATACTGGACCCTAGTGAGACACTGCCACCAGGGCTACTATTTTGGTGGGGAGACCTGGCATCAATTGGCAATGAAACCGTCCTGGGAGCCCAGCGGTGGAGTCTGAGGGCCAGGAGGCACCTTGGCCTCCTGGGGCCCAGTCTCAAAGGCCCTTGTGGGGGTGAAAGGCTGAGCTCCTGCGCCTCGCTAGCCGGGAAAGGGGGTGTGAAATCCGGGCGCATGCGGAGAAGCAAGGGCCGGGAGGATTCGGACCATCCTTTGATGTGCTTTTGGGGTGTGTAATTAACTGTAACTGAAATATTATTTGATCTTTTATGTGGAAAATCAAATTGTGTCGTGTCAGACATGAATAAATACGCACCGTCCGTTTCTACAGCGGTGGCTCCTCCCAGCCCCCCTCTCCTCCGGCTCTCCGCCCCACCCCCTTCGCCAGGGTGGAAACATAATTCTCGCCTTTTAAACTTTTTCCCTTTGTCTGGTTGTGAAAGACCCCATTGTCCTGGGGAAGTGGCGGGAGGGGGCTGGGGCACCGAGCCGAGGGTCCAGGGAGGGGTGTCCCGCCCACAGACAGGGCTGGGGCTGGGAGGCTTAGCACCGGGAGCTCCACGTCTCTGTCCCCGGCACTGGGTGACTTTGAGCAAAGCGCTTCAGCTGCCTGAGCCTCAGTGTCCCCATTTGGGGTCCCTCTGAGGAGAGCACTGGGCCCCTGGGCCCCACTGAGGGGGGGGGTCACATTTTATAAGCCATGGAGTCTCATGGTGGAATCTGAGGCACTGGCAGTTACTTTCACAGAGGAGACAACCTCTCTGGACATAGTAGGTGGTCCAGTTCTGATCTTTTCCTCCGGCGAGGCCAGGGCAGGAGGTTGGGGGCAGGGAAGAGCATAGTCTAGTTGTTACGGAGGGAATTTAGAATCATCCAGGCCCGTGTTCAAGTGGTGTTTCCGCCATTTACCGGGTATGCGACTTCTCTGAGCCTCGGTTTCCTCACCTGAAAAATGAGGCTAATGTCCCTCACTGGGTTGGAAAGCAACCTTCATCTTTGCACATTCCATTCCACCTGCCCAAGACTCCCTTCCCTCCCCTCTCCTCCATTTGTCAGGCCTCAGCTCGGACAGCACTTATTTTTAGGAGGGACCTTTGCTGGGAGGTCTGCCCTGTCCTGTCCTCTGCTTCTCCCAGTTCCCTTCCCATTACCCTTCCATGCCACCCATGCACTTACGTATTCTATGCCTGCCTTACCCTCTGCACTGCCTCCCAGAGATGCTTCTTGTCTCTTCTGCAGAGTCCCAGCGCCTGGAACAGCATGAGGCACAGAGTAGGCGCTCAGGAAGTGGTTGCTGCGATTATACCCTGCAAACTCCGGCTCCATCAGGAACTTCCCCCGGCCCAGACTGTGCTCATCAACCCCCTGGAAGAGGTTCTAACCAGTCCCCATAGGGAAATCTGGTGCCGGGAGCAAGAATCAGAGATGGCCAAGTGAAAACACTGGGAGCTGGGTCTGGGCCAAATCAAACATCCTGGAATTAAAAAAATAAACAAAAAAAAAAAAAAAAAAAGAGAGAGAGAGAGAGAGGCGCCACAATTATTGTCTGAACTGGTAATATTTACCTGAGTGGGAGACAATATAATTTTGAAGAGTGAGCCTTCCAGTTCCGAGCTGGCCTGCCTCCCCTGAGGGTGTGGGGGTGTGGGGGTGTGGGGGTGTGGGGGTGTGGGGGTGTGGGGGTGGCTTCTTCCTTCTCCGAGCAGAAAGGCAGAGAAACAGCCGGAAGAGGATCCCCGGCCCTGGGACTCTCACCTGGACAGCTGGGGAAACTGAGGCCAGCCAGGGGACAGCTTCCAAAGATCACACAGATCAGACAGATCACACAAATACAGCCCAGAACGGTTTCCATGTCCTGACTTCTAAACCAGTGCTAGACTCCAAGAACCACAATAAAAGCATTTGTTGAGTATATAGTAGGTGCCGGATCCCGGGCCAAGAGTTTTCCACGCAGGCACGTTTCTCATCCCCGTTTTCTAGGGGGTCACGTTTTGGTTTTCATGAGCCCCTTTCTCCATTAAAAAAATACTAAAAATTATATTTTATGACTATGTTGGTGTAATGATGAAAATATTAATTTTATACATAGAAAACTGTTGTGTTCAAAAATTCTTTTTCTCTCCTGATTTTAGAAGAAACCAGGGGCGCCTGGGTGGCTCAGTCGGATAAGCATCCGACTTCAGCTCAGATCATGATCTCACAGTTCATGAGTTCAAGCCCCGCGTCGGGCTCCTGTGATGACAGCTCAGAGCCTGGAGCCTGCTTCAGATTCTGTGTCTCCTTCTCTCTCTGCCCCTCGCCTGTTTGCGCTCTGTCTCCCTTTCAAAAACAAACAAACAAAAAACATTAAAAAAAATTTTAAAGAAACGAAAACATTTTCAAAGCCCCAAATGCTATCGTGGGCCCTAGGTTCTGTGATTGCCGTGCCTGATGGATAAGTTGGTTCTGTACAGAGGTGCAACTGAGGCACAGGGAGGAAGCCCAGGCTCAGAGAAGTAAGGCTGCTAACTCAGGGACACATAACCTGAGAACAAAGGAGCTGGACAAAACCGAGGTTCCCAGTGTGTGTTTGTGTGTGTGTGTGTGTGTGTGTGTGTGTGTGTAGGGAAGGATTTGCCACAAAGAACGGGGCAGCCCCCCTGGGGCCGGAGCTCCTGCCCCTGCCCCAAGCCTTTTGCTGACCCCCACGTTCTCCAAGGTCTGGGCTGCAGCCAGGCTGGCTGGCGTTCAGGGTCTGGGAGGCCTATGGTGGTCTGTAAGGTGACACATTCCCAATGTCCCCAAGTGTAGAGGCGTCCCATTTTTGGTTTCTGCAGTTTTGGGACTTCCCGCCCTGGCTGGTCAGTGGGGGGGATGTGGGCCAAAAGCCATTGTTGGAACTCTATAGATCATTCCCTCCCTGCCTTGGTCTCCGTAGGTCAGGACTTCCCCGAGGGCTGGACCACCTGCCTAGGGCTGGGAGGGATGCCCTGGTGGCACAAAGGGTGTTTTTTAACAGTTCATGTCCTCGGGGACTGAGAAAGTCGCTCCTTCCTAGTTTACCTTTCAACCTCCTGGTAACACCAGCAAGAGAGTCTCAGTTGGGTGCTAATGTGTTGTTAACTCCTTTCCTGGTTTTTCTCCTTTTGTAAAGTGAGGTGGAGAAGTGTGTTTGTCTCTAAGTTTTTCTTCCTTTTGATGGTTCCTTTTTATCCACGGCATCTAATGCTGGTTTCCCATTGAAGGCAGGGAGAGAAAGTTTCTTTGAAAAATAATTTTAGGGGGCGCCTGGGTGGCGAAGTCGGTTAAGCGTCCGACTTCAGCCAGGTCATGATCTCGCGGTCCGTGAGTTCGAGCCCCGCGTCGGGCTCTGGGCTGATGGCTCGGAGCCTGGAGCCTGTTTCCGATTCTGTGTCTCCCTCTCTCTCTGCCCCTCCCCTGTTCATGCTCTGTCTCTCTCTGTCCCAAAAATAAACAAAACAAAACAAAACAAAAAAAAAACGTTGAAAAATAATTTTAGGGACACCTGGGTGGCTCAGTTGGTGAAACATCCGGCTCTTGATTTCAGCTCAGGTCAGGGTTTGTGAGTTCGAGCCCTGCATCGGGCTCTGCGCTGACAGAGTGGAGCCTGCTTGGGATTCTCTCTCTCTGCCCCTCCCATGCTCTCTCTTTATTTAAATAAATACAATTCTTTTAAAAATAACATAAAAATCACTTCAAGTAGAAGATGGAGGTCAGTTTAGAGGCATATCCTAAGTAGATCAGCACAGAGATCATGCCGGAGGCGCATAAACCAGCGAAGTTTGGAAAAACTGCTGGGAGCCACAAATACGTCCTCGTTGGTTTGACTCTGGGGCTCAGAGAGAGGCAGCCACTTGCCCGAGGTCACACAGCAAGTCTGTGACATGTGGAAAAGGACTCCAACTCACGTCTTGGTGGCTGTAAAACCTATGTTTTTATTTTGGGAGTTGTTCTCATTTTGGCATGGGGTGGGGTGGGGGTCAGGGTTGGTAGACTGTGCCCTCAGAAAAGCTTGCAAACAAATAGGCCTGACTTGGCTAAAATTTCAGGGACGTCGTGATGCAGGCTCGGAACTTCTACTCTTCAAACGCTCGGCCACATGTCGTCTGTAACCCCCTCCCCTGTATGATGGCAGATGTTTTCCCTGGCTGGACTCCACCGTGCTCCTGATTACATTTACGGTGTCCAGTCCTTTCGTTAAGCGTCACCGGGGGCCCAGAAGAGGCCGTAGGCCGTCGGGGGGATGCATGTCCCTGTCTGTGTCCACAGGGCCCCAGAAGGCAGTGCAGGGCGTCGGGCCTCCCTCGGCAGAACGAAGCTGGTTCTCACAGCCAGAGCTGTTCCATCCAACGGGGCTACCTGGCTGGGCAGTGATCTCTCCATCACCGGAAGTATGCAAGCAGAGGCTGGGGTTGGAATTCTTGTCCTAGGAGTGAGACTGTCTGTAAGGCTCCCCTTCCCCTTCCCCTTCCCCTTCCCCCTCCCCCCTCCCCCCTCCCCTTCCCCTTCCCCTTCTCCTTCCCCTTCTCCTTCCTCCTCCCCCCTCCCCTTCCCCTTCCCCCCTCCCCCCTCCCCTCCCCCTCCCCTTCCCCTTCTCCTTCCCCCTCCCCCCTCCCCTTCCCCTTCCCCTCCCCTTCTCCTTCTCCCTCCCCTCCCCCTCCCCTTCCCCTTCTCCTTCCCCCTCCCCTCTCCCCTTCCCTCCCCCTTCCCCTTCCCTTCCCCTTCTCCTTCCCCCTCCCCCCTCCCCTCTCCCCTTCCCTTCCCCTTCCCCTCCCCTTCTCCTTCTCCCTCCCCTCCCCCTCCCCTTCCCCTTCTCCTTCCCCCTCCCCCCTCCCCTCCCCCTTCCCCTTCCCTTCCCCTTCTCCTTCCCCCTCCCCCCTCCCCTCTCCCCTTCCCTTCCCCTTCCCCTCCCCTTCTCCTTCTCCCTCCCCTCCCCCTTCCCTTCCCCTTCTCCTTCCCCCTCCCCTCTCCCCTCCCCCCTCCCCTTCCCTTCCCCTCCCCTTCTCCTTCTCCCTCCCCTCCCCCTCCCCTTCCCCTTCTCCTTCCCCCTCCCCTCTCCCCTTCCCTCCCCCTTCCCCTTCCCTTCCCCTTCTCCTTCCCCCTCCCCCCTCCCCTCTCCCCTTCCCTTCCCCTTCCCCTCCCCTTCTCCTTCTCCCTCCCCTCCCCCTCCCCTTCCCCTTCTCCTTCCCCCTCCCCCCTCCCCTCTCCCCTTCCCTTCCCCTCCCCCTCCCCTTCTCCTTCCCCCTCCCCCCTCCCCTTCCCTTCCCCTTCCCCTCCCCTTCCCCTTCTCTTTCCCCCTCCCCCCTCCCCTTCCCCTTCCCCTCCCCTTCTCCTTCTCCCTCCCCTCCCCCTCCCCTTCCCCTTCTCCTTCCCCCTCCCCCCTCCCCTCTCCCCTTCCCTTCCCCTTCCCCTCCCCTTCCCCTTCTCTTTCCCCCTCCCCCTCCCCTTCCCCTTCTCCTTCTCCTTCTCCTCCTTCTTTTTAATGTTTGTTTATTTACTTATCTGGAGACAGAGCTATAGGCAGTGAGCAGGGGAGGGGCAGAGAAAGAGGGAGACAGAGAATCTCAAGCAGGCTCCCCGCTGCCAGCTGCAGAACCCAGGCGCGGCTGGCACCCACGAACTGTGAGATCATGACCTGGGCCGAAATCAGGAGTCGGGCGCCTAACCCCCCGAGCCACCCGGGCGCCCCTCGGAGGCCCCTCTTCTCTAACAGACATGTTCCCAGCATGTCCGCAGGGGTGGTGGAGGCCGTGTGGGCCCTGGCGACAGGCTGGGCTGGGTGGGAGACCCATCTCTACCCGGCTCCACTCCCCCCTGCTCCTCACCTTGACTTTGCGCATCTCCTCACCTGGCTTGATTCTTCTTGCTAGCGCTCGCCCCCACCGGCGTCATGGGGCCGTGTTGCCGGGTTGAGTACTGTGTAACTCAGTGGCTTAAAACGGCGACAGCCACTCCCTTGGCTCTCGCACCTGCCGTTTGGGGGGGTGGGGGTGACTGCTGTGGTCATGTCTGGAAAATATAATCTGCTGCCTCTGTCGGCTTCTTGTGTACTGTCTCGTGAACACAGGGACCGCATGTTACCGCCGCATCCCCAGCTTCCGGAAAGTGCCTGGCCCACAGTAGGCGCTCAATATGTGCTTGTTGGATACGTAAATGCAGAGTGGGAGGAAAAAAGAGGCGGAGATATAAAGAGGCAGGAAGGTGCTGGCAGCCCGGAGGAGAGACGGAGGCCATAAAAGGCAGAGATAGGGAGACCGGGAGGGGACGGGGGACAGGACTTGGTGAGACACAGTCAGCACCTGGCAGAGGGGGAGCTGACATCCGGCAAGACCTAAGGCAGGGAGCCCGCCATGGGGAGGCCTGGGGTGGGGTGGGGGCAGCCTGTGGGGTCTGGGGCCTGTGAGCTGGGGGAGGGGGGGTCAGCGGCCCAGGAAGGGGGTGGGTCACGGTCCAGGCAAGCGAGGACCGCGTGGGGCGCAGGCATCCTCCCCGGGCTGGCAATTTCCCTAACGGCCGGGCCGGACAACCAAGAGTAATGAAACGGGGGAATGTCAGTGACATGTTTCTAAAGAGGAAAAATGTGGAGTTTCGAATCAAACGGAAAGACTTATCCGGTTGGCCGTGAGGCCAGCGCTCACATTTGAGAACAAGCTGCTCGATTAAGGGACACAATTGAGTCCTGGTGATGTCCCAGCTGGGGCGGCGGGCAGACCCTGTGTGGACCAGGTTGCTGGCAACGATCGTCCCCCAGCCCCTCGGAGACACAGATTGGGGCATCCCTGGGGGTTGTCGGGGAGGCTGAGCCGTCTCTTTGCCCATCCGGGCCTAAGAAGCTGGGGCCTGGGGGCGCCTGAGTGGCTCAGTCAGTTCCGCGTCTGACTCTTGGTTTTGGCCCAGGTCACCATCTCGCGGTTCATGGGTTCAAGTCCTGCATCGGGCTCTGTGCTGACAGGGTAGAGACTACTTGGGGTTCTCTCTCTTCCTCTCTCTCTGCCCCTCCCCTGCTCACTCTCTTTCTCTCTCTCAAAATAAGTAAATATTTTCCGGCCGGAGGGGCAGGTGGCTGGGCAGGTGGCCGGCAGTCGATAACAACGCGCAGCACGACTTGCTCTCACTTTCCCTCTGTCCCCCCGAGAAAGTTCTCTTTCCCCTTCCCACACACCCTCTCTGGTTTCCGACCCCCGTGACGACCCCGCGAGGCCCGGAGAGCGGCCGCCGGGGCCAAGCCCGGGTCTTCGGACATCTGGAAGTGGGCCTTCCGGTGGGTACAGGACTCTGGTGAGGTGAGGGCGTCCTGGCCAGGCCTCGGGGTCTAGACGGCTCTCCGAGCCTTCATGGAACACCCCGGCCCCCTCTCCACTGCAGTGCGTCCATTCTGTGGGGCTTCATTTACTGGGCCCTTGGACCAACGTGGCTATCGGCACCTTCCTGTTTGCTCTGGAGCATCTGCGGTGTAGACAGTTGATGCCTTGAACCCAACGCATCCCGGACTGCACCCACCACCCCCTCCCCTTCCCTCCTCGCTCTCCTCTGCGGTGGTTTGCCTTGTACATAGGAGGAACACTTCTGTCTTGTCGGGACGCGCCCTCAATTCCTCTCCCCCACGAATCCCCAGGCACAGCCGCCCCCAACGCCTTGACAACCTACCTTACAAAGCTGTCTTGAGTCTGTCGGCCTCTCCCTGCCCTCACTGCCACCGCCCTACTGGTCCCCCTGAGTTCCTTGTCTTCGAGGACTGCACTGGGCACTCCCCGGTCCCTTCTCCCCGTTCACTGGCCACACAGCGGCCAGAGACACCTCCAAAATGCAACTCACCCCCCCCCCCCTCCGCCCAAAATCTTTCCTCTAGCTTCTCAAGGACTTACCGGATCTGGACCCCACCCACCTGCCGGCCCACACCGGCCCCTGCCACTCACCTGCCCGAGCCCCATGCTCTCGACCAGATCGCCAGCAATAGCACGGGTGTCCTCTCTCCTACTTCAATCTGCACATGCTACCCTTTGGAAAGCCCTGGAAAACCGCAGTATATGGAAACAATGTGCTCCCATCCTCTTGCCCCAGGCCGTGAGCTCTTTGGAGGCAGGCCTGGACTTCATGGCTTTTGCTTCCCCTGGGAGCTGGGAGCCTGCGGTGGTCGTTCGGGGAAGGGCCTCGGGCAAAGGTGGTTTGGGTTTTGTTTCAAGGACGGGGAAGGGAAACTGGACTGGGAACAGCATCCTTTGGAAGGTATAAGGGCCTGTACAAAGGCACAGAGGCTCTGCAAGGAAATCGCCCCAGGCCGAGGGGAGGGAGATACCCAACAAGGAGGCTTGTCTGAAGCCAAGACCTGCGCAGTATCAGAGAATCAGACTGCAGGGGCCTAGGTGACTCGGTGGGTTGAACTTCCGGCTCAGGGCGTGATCTCAGGGTCTGTGAGTTCGAGCCCCACATTGGGTTTGCTGCTGTCAGTGCAGAGGCTGCTTTGGATCCTCTGTCTCCCTCTCTCTCTACCCCCACCTTGCTCTCTCTCTCTCTCTCTCTCTCTCTCTCATTCTCTCTCTCAAAAATAAATAAAACATTAAAAAAAAAAAATAAAGTCAGCCAGACTCAGGGTTAGGAGACCCTGTAGGAACCTCCATTTATAGGTGGGGAAACTGAGGCCAGGGAGACTTGCCCAGTCTTACAACAGACCCAGCACTGAAAGCCAGGACTCCTGACTCCGGGTCGACCTCCTCTCATTCGGGAACGAGCTTTCCATGCGCCCCAAGGAGGAAAATGGGAGATTCTTGGCCGACAGAGAAGCATTTGGGGCCAACGAGGGAAATGCCACTTCTCAGACCTGTTCAGATCACCTTCAGTTTTGCTGAAGGGGTCACAAATGCACAGACTGCAATTTCCTCGGAGGAAACGAGCTGCCGTCTATGGGGAAAAATGTCTGGGGCCGAGCACTCGGGGCCTGGATGGTAGACAGAGGGGAGGGGAGGAGGGCGGTGCACGTTGTGATATCTAGGTCACTTCTGCCACCAGCTGTCCCAGCCCTCTGGGCCGACCCTGCCTTCCGTGGCGGAGATGACGGGAGCTCGCCCGGTTGGGAAAGCACTTCCTTTCCGATCCCGTTCAGGTCCTGTCCAGAGGGGCTGGGTGGGGCTGTTGCCTTCATCAGCCGAGCCCCCGAGATAATACGAGCAACAATAAATAATAAATGCCACCATTGATAGAACATTTCTTCCGAGCCTGGCATCGTGCATGGCTTTAATCCTCAGGAGTTAGAAACTTGTGCTCCTTCCCAACTCACAGACGAGGAAACTGAGGTTCAGTTGTTGTCTAGGATCAAACCCAGATCTGCTGACTTCAAAGTTCTGAGGTATTAGACTGAGTGTTATGGAGAGCGTCAGGCTCAGCGCCCTACCTACAGGTGCACGTTGGAAGCCGGTTGGCCCCCGCCTCTATTGGGGTGCGTCTGGGCTTCTTGTTCTGTGATCTAAGAATGTCAAGGCACAGTATCTGCCACCGGATGCTTAGTCTTGGGGGAAGACAAGGCTGCCTTCTAGTGTACCTTATGGAACATTCTGGATGCCTTCCCAGAGCCTCCCCCCTGGCACGCCTCCCTCACAGCTCTGGCTCACAATTGGTTTGCAAGTCATTTGCTTGATGTACGTCCCTCTCATTAGATCTGAAACTCATCAAGATGGAGATTGCGTCCCCAGCACAATGCCTGAGCCTCATAGGTCCTTCATTAATGATTATTTAATACTGTAAAATAAGCAACACACACACACACACACACACACACACACACAGATACAAGCCGAAGCCAGGATATATAATGAAATAAGCCAGGATATGTAACGAGTGGATTTCAAGCAGGAAGTGCTTTGGAAGAATTATTATTTTATATGTTTTACACAAGTGAGCCATGTTCATTATGAAAATACTAGAACATCAAGATGAGGATTAAAAATAAAATCACTCTCACCAGTAGCCACTCTTCCTATCTTGGCAGATAACCTTTCATACTTTTAAAGCTATATGCAGGGATGTTGCATTGCCCACTGCCAGTGGCACGTTTCATACCTCATTCTTGAGTGATCATAGTTGTCCGGTACACAACCTGGGCCACCGTGGAGGGCAACCCTGCGTACGTATATGTCTGTCCGTGTTTATTTTTGTGGAAATGACACCAAACTACATAAACTGTTTGAAAAGTTGTATTTGTTACTAAAAAAATACTGTTATCATCTTCTGTCTTAATAAATCTCTTTTTTTAATGTCTTTAAAATCATTGAAATTGTTAGGCTATTTTCAAATGATTAGGCTATTACCGCCGGGCCTTTGTCCATTTAAATTCTTGGGATAAATCCTAGGAATTCTGAGCAAGAGGATATTTGATGCTGAAGGTTTTCGATACAGACTGCCAAATTGTTCTCTAGGAGAGTTGTACCAATGGGCTGTCCCACCAATAATGCAGGAAAGAAAAGGGCTAGTATAAATTTGATAAGGTGGTTGGAGAAGGAAAAGGAGAGAGGATGATGGGGTATTTGATCTGCCAGGAATCTGTAGAGAAAGCATTCTCTTTAGCAGGTTAAGACAGGAATAGTCTGTCAGTGGGGGCTCAACCTCTTGGCCTGTAGTGATAAAGCCACAGCATTACGACTTCTCTTTAGACTCTGCCCTGAATCTCTACTTGACTTTGAGCAAGTCATTTCCCTCTCTGCTGCCTTTTCCTCTCTGCAGTTTCTCTCCCGGTTAACTTGCAAGATTGGGCTAAATTTGCAACGGTAAGTAAGAGCATGTTGTGATTGATTGGTAACGCCTGCCTCAGAGGGAGGTGTTGAGATTGCCAAGATGTCTGCCCTTGGCAGGAAAGAGTTCTGTGATCAATTAATAATGTCTGCCATGGGTGTGGGAAATGTGGTGATGCACTCTTCCCCATGTATTTGCTATTTCAGGACTAGACTCTCTTACAGGCTATTAAAGCTCCAAACAGGTGGGGACTTTTTCCTGGTACCTTGTTTCCCATAGACGTCTAGATTTTGAGGGATGCTTCGTCGAGCTAACCAACTGCTCCTACCCTGGTCTGTTACATTCTGGGTATATCACGATGCCACTATGAGGCAAACGACACCCAATTTCTATCTCTCGACCCTAATCTGCATCTCATGACATTGTCTCCAGCCTGTAGAGGGAGGGTTGGGGATTTCCTGCAATTTCAGTATTCCATTCGGTTTTTATCATTTTAAGGTTCATGCGTTTCTAATTGTTATGAATACCATGGCAAAATTAATAGTTCTATGGTTGGTTTATTACATTTAGTAAAATTATGTGCATGCAGTGTTTGCCAAGAGAAGACGCGGCAGGCTCCTTAATCATGTAAAGATGATAATTTAGTTGTTACACTTGTTGAAATGATGGGATTAATTTTTAAAAAGTTTGCAAACTGGAGGAGAAATGTAAAGCATTAATTTAGTTCGACAAGCAAGCCGACAACTGACAAATCCTTTCAGCCAAACTGGGTAATGGAGATGCTGTGGACCCAGCGGGGAAGAGATTCATCAAGGAGGCTTTGGGCTCTTTCAGGATTGGGAGTGCGGGGATGGAGTGTGCTGTGTGACTTTTGGGGAGCCACTTTCCCTCTCTGGCTTTATTTTTCCTTCTGTAGAATGGCACTAGATGTACGGTTTTCAAAGCATGTCCTGCAGAGCCCCCGGGTTTCAGAAAAAGTCTTGGGAGCTTAAGAAAAAGGCAGATGGGACATAAGATTTCAGCAGAGTGGGCATCAGTTTTGGGGAGACCATCCAGACTCCTTTTTTGGGGTGTTAGAACCCTGATTTTCCCTTGGGGAATCTCTCTTCCCCCACTCTTATTAGTCTATGTAGCTTTGGAGGGATGAACCCACCTCCTCGCTTTAGAGGGTGGCTCTGACCCGGGATTAGCCAGTAAAACCAGCAAATCACCCTGGCCACAGTGTTTGGTTTAGAGCAATCACATGACTCATGTGTGGCCAATCAGAACCACTGAACATTTTTCCTGGTATTTTTCCTAGAACTAGCTAGAATGAGTCTCTTTTTCCTTTGTGGTGGCCGAGCCAGGGAAATGAGAGACTAGGGCTTTGGGGGTCATCTTGGTCATGATTTGGGAGGAGCTTGTCTGAGAATGAAGCCAATGCAAAAGGAAATAAAACCAAAATACAAAACAGATTCCCGATGCCGTCTTTCCAACTCCTGGATCCAGCCATACCTGATGGCTAGAACTTTTCAGTTATAGGAGCCTATGAACTTAAACACTTTTTTTTTTCCTCTTCAGCAATTATGAGTTGAGTTTCTATAACTCGTGACCTAAAGACTCCTAACTAATGTGGACCCTTATCCCACTTCCACTGGGGCTGACCTACGGTTTATCCATTTGATACTTTGTAATTCCATTTTAAAGTTAGGTTTGAACAAAGAATCCTGTTACTGAAAAGTAGGACTGACACTAGATGATTCATAAGGGCCATTCTATCCGTGACCTCTTGTGTCTCCGTGGGTGACGTCACAGGCTTGTGTGCCCACGGTTATATGAACTAGGTCAATTTCACTGAGTCAATGCCAATTTCACTGCGAAGGCACCATGTGAGGTGGGTCTTGAAGGATCAGTAGAAGTTCTCCAGAGGGAAGGAGGAAGCAAATGGAATTCTAGGCAGAGGGAGCAGCCTGTGCAGATAGTCTGGAAGGAAGTTGAAGACTGAAGGCACTGGGGCAGGCTGGACAGCCTGGTGTGGCTCCACCTGTGGCATTGTGGGTAGAAAGAGCATGGAGACTCGAGGAAATGAGGTGGGAAAGCAGGTGTAAGCCCCCTGTAAGGGGCCTCACGTGTCAGCACGAGGAGTTGGACTGCGGCCGTGAGGCTACGGCAGCCATGGTGAATTCTTGAGCGGGAGAGAAGCAGGACCCACTGAGAGCTGCTTGCTGGGAACAGGACACACTATGGAGGGGAAGTCAGTCTCGCTGGGTGGCTTTACCCGAGACTTCTGGTCCTTCAGGCAGCTCCGGAGGGATCCCAGGTCCCCACGGGCTGCATACCAGAGTCGGCTGGGCCTCACCATTCCCAGCCCTGGAATCTGAGCATTCTTTTGAGGAAGGGGGCCTGGGAGGCTGCTTTGGTGGAAATTGGGAGGGTGGGGAAGGCATTTCCAACTCCGCTGGCTCCATTTAACCCGGTGTGATTTACAGGGATGTTGTGCTGGTTCCCGGGGGAAGCCAATCTTCTCCGACCACACTGGGAACTTTGATGGCATCTCAGAGTATTAGGAAACTTCGTACAAGTTTTCGGGGGCCTATTCTCTTCGCCCTTGGCGGTCTCCTCCCTGCAATCCGCCACAGGAGCCATGTTACATTATATTGCAGAGACGTTTCCCTCTTCCCGATCACCCTGCCCTGCTTTCTCTTGCCCAAGGATGATAGTAACAGTACTAACAGCAGGAGGACGGGCAGCCGTAACCGGCAGGAGCGTATACTGAGTGCCTGCTAGGTGCCGGCACGGTGCTAAGTGCCTTATGTATACTTTCTCACGAAATTCCCTCAATAGTCCGATGAGACTAAGACTTTTATTAGCAGCAAGCTCAGAGACATGACGTAATTTGCCCGAAGCTTATAGCCGGGACGGAAACCCAGGGCTACCGGAGATGGGACAAGCCTTGGATTTGGGGAGTTTGAGGAATCTGGGAAGAGGGAAGAGGAGGGGAAGGGAGGGAGGAGCCAGAGGCAGGAGAGAAGGGCAAGGGGAGGAGGAGAGGGAAACTGAGTCAGGTCCTGGCAGCCCTGACTGGGACAGTTTGAAGAGAGGAAGCAGAATTATTTGCAAAGTGTTCACGAGGCTCCAGGCACAGAGCAATAGGGAAGGAAGGACATGGGGACTCTGTGTTGGGAGAAAGGTGAGCAGGTGACCCACTGTGGGTGAGAGATGGGGTGCAGAAAGCTGGGGCTCCCGGGGCCCTGGTCAGGAAGGGGGCAGAGGGCATGGTGCTTGACAACCTGGGCTCCTCAAGGAGAAGGGCCCGCCCCCTGGCTGCTTCACCGGCTGGCGTTTCAGGTCTGTATTATCAACCAGAGAGGGGCAATGGGGCTAAGGGGTGTCCAGGTGCATTTCACAAGTTCACCTTGACCAAAGTGCAGCTTTAAATTTTTCTAAATGTTTTTATTTATTTTTGAGAGAAAGAGAGAGACAGACAGAGAGCAGAGGAAGGGGCAGAGAGAGAGGAGGAGACACAGAATCCCAAGCAGGCTCCAGGCTCCGAGCTGTGCACAGAGCCCGACGCGGGGCTCGAACCCACCAACCGTGAGACGACGACCTGAGCTGAAATCAAGAGTCAGATGCTTAACCAACCGAGCCACCCAGGTGCCCCTAGCCAGGGATTCTTAACAAGTACTTTTCATGGATTATCTTGTTGAATCGTGATGGCACCTCTAGGAAGCAGGTATGCCTCCATTTTACAGATGAGGAAACTGAGGTTTGCGTTGCCACAGAGGAGGGCCTGGGATTCTGGCCCCACTTACATGTTACCCTATCGCGGTGCAGGATCCTACGGATGGACGGGTTCAGGAGCACGCGGAAGGAGGGCCACGGCCGAGACGACGTCTCGGGCCGCGCTGTCTGCAGCGTCAGCCCAGAGCTGACCGGGCCGTTCAAACGGCGGCCCCCCCCCCCTTCCCTGAGGGATCTGTGGGTTCCGGGGAGGAAGCGCCCGTCCAGATGAGGTGAGCGGGCCCCGCGGGGTCCCCTCTCCGAGGTGGGGCTTTGCCTCCAGATCTGAGCTCGTGGCAGCAAAAGAGAGCAAACCACAGGAGCAGGGAACGGACTGCGTGGAGCCAGGTCCTTGCTGCTTCGTCTCATCTAATCCCAAAACACCTCCGCGAAGTGTGACCGATATTCCCATTTTACAGAAGAGAGAGACCGAGGGTCAGAAAGGTCAACTGACCTGCCCGAAGATGCACTGCGGGGAGTCGCACGGCTGGGGCAGGAGCCCGGGGCTCTCCCTCCGTTCCTCTGACCCTCCAGCATCTGCCTCTAGGGACCTGCCCAGCAGGTTCCGGGCCCCACACGGACGGCGGAGAGAGTGACCCCCGCAGACCGCACTGACCTAGCACCTCACCTAGCCTGGCCCAAGTCCAATTCGTGCGATTTATGCGGAAACAAGCCGCCGGGTGTGTTTAATCCCGAGGCTGTGATGACCGCAGCTTTGGCCTGATTTATGAGGCTGTCATTTTTTTTTATACGAAAATCACTACCTGAAAATATCCGTCCTCCTGGTATTGACGGAGTCGGACCATTGGCTTGAGAGGCATTGAGAGGAGCAGCGAGGCCCATCTTCTAGCCTCTGGGGCTTGTGCCGGAGGTTGGTGGGGGGGGGGGAGGGGATGGCAGGAGATGCGCACGTGGGGAGACCCCCACCCCTTCGGGGACGCACGCACACGTGCCTGGATCCCCCATAGCAGGCGTTCATGCCCGTACGCATGCGTGCACGTGCATACACACACAGGCAAAGGAATGCAGTCACACGCACGCGTGCTCAGGGCTTATATGCAGCCGTGGCGCGCGCACACAGGGGTGCACGCGTGCGCATGGGCCGTGGTCAGGCCCACGTGTACACGCACGGGCACCCACACGCGCACTTACGCCTGGCCGTGCGTTACCCGGGATAGGCGCGTGCACGTGTTTGCGCAAACGCACACCAGCACGCGCAGCAGGCGCGTGTCCATGCACACGCGCATGCACACATCTACCCAGACATACTCGTATGCTCATCCACGCGTGCCCACACTGCAGGCAGGCCCGCACTCACACACTCACGGGTGCTTGTGCATATATTTGCGCACACAACGCGCACGCCCACAACGTGCACGCCCACATTCGGACAATTTCGCATCACCCACACTGCCCCTGGCCCAGGCCTGCGTGCGTGGAGAGGCGCGGAGTGAGGAGACCCAGGGACCTATGTTCGAATCCTGGTTCTTTCCCTTCCCGGACTGTGTGGCTTTGAATAGCTAGATATTTAACTCTCGGGGCCTCAGTTTTCCCATCTGTCCGAAGGGTGATATGGAAGCCAGCTCCGACTGCTGGATGATTAAGGGAGGCAACATCAGTAAAGACCCTGGCACATAGTAGGACTTCGGTGACTCTCCAAACCAGTGGTTGGACCGTCAGGAATCATGAGTCTGGTTAAGTGTCATTGCTTCCCAGCTTTGCTGTTCAGGCCTCATTGATTCCCTCGTCCACGTATGCACCCCACGTTCAGCTGTCTGGAACCCCTTCTCGTTCCCTGAGTCTAGGAGGCCTTTGGAGCCTCCGGGCTATTAACCGTGATCTTCCCATTGTGTGCCATGCCTTTCCCTTACTTCTCTGCGGAAAACTCCTACTCGTTCTGCAAAACCCAGCTTAGGATTCCTCCTCCAGAAGGCCCTCTGTGAATACATGCCCCTCTGTACCCTCCTACAGGTACCTGTTTCTTCACCTGTCCCTGGGTCAAGCTCCAGTGCCTGGCATGTAGTAATTACTCACCCAGTCACACTCGTTAATAAGAAATTAGCTCATGCATCTGCTCCCAGGATTGCTGTCTTTTCACATCGCTGAATTAGAGGCCTGATAGTAACTACAAGGGCTGATACCAGCTGCTTTGTGCTGGGCCCTGTGCTACACACAATAGTCTCACCATCGAGCTCTTATCCTATTTTACAGATAAGCAAGGTGAGGCATGGAAAGATGAACGGGGGGGGCCCAACGTGCCTGACGGGGGGGGGGGGGGGGGCTGAGCCCAATTCCTGCCGGACTCCAGAATTTGAGTCTTTCCCACACGCCACGGGGATGAGTCGATGCTGACTGAGTGAGTGAGTGAGTGAATGAATGACAGCCTGAATGAATGAATGAATGAATGAAGCGACAGACAGGCAGACGCAGAAACCAGTGCCTGCCTTACCTTCTCAGGCACACATGGATTGCCCCGGGCAAGCTGCATCCCCTTTCCCTGGGCGGGTGGCCTTAGAGGCCCTGGGTGGCTTTGACTCCCTGACAGACCTCATCCGCACCCCCAACTCATGTCTAGAAGCCAGTGGCCGCTGGGCTGTGGCCATCTGTGGGCCGTGGCCGCTGGGCCCTGAGCCGCGGCTGGCACAGTCGCCCAGGACCAGCCAGGCACCGCCCCGGTGCCCCAGCCCTCCATTCCTGTAGCTGATGGACGGGAATCCACCGACAGCGAGTAAAAACCCCCTAGGCCGCTGCCTGCAGCCCTCCTCCCGATCTGCCTCGAGAGGGAAGTAGGTCAGCTGGAGCCTCTCGCCTGAGACGCGGGCCCATAATTCATAAGGGGAAGGCGTCAGGGGTGTATTTTGACTACAGAGTCATAAGCTCTAGGATTCGGGTCTGTGAGTGCCGTCCTGACAGATAAATTGGTTGGAATTCAATTGTCTGTGACAAGGAGGGCCGATCTCCCCAACTGCTTTCTGCCTGGGACCGCGCGGCTCTTGGGAGGGAGAGTCAGGAGGCCCGCATTAGTCTGGCTTCTGGCCAGCCACCTGCCAGGGTCCCTCGCGGCCGGTGCCAGCCTTCTCTGCCGCCGGTGCCTAAAATGGGGGAGCAGGGCTGGCCAGTAGGGTTGTGCTAGAGACTCTGATACTTGGCTGCTGTCTTGCTGTGTGACCTTGGGCAAATCTTTTCCCCTCTCTGGGCTTTAGGCTCCACTGTTCTTTTTTTTTAAATTTTTTAACGTTTATTTATTTTTGAGAGAGGGAGAGAGAGGAAGAGAGAGAGGGAGACACAGAATCGGAAGCAGGCTCCAGGCTCCGAGCTGTCAGCCCAGAGCTCAAAGCGGGGCTCGAGCTGAAGAACCATGAGATCGTGACCTGAGCCGAAGTCGGATGCTTAACTGACTGAGCCACCCAGTGCCCCTCCCTCCCTCCCTCCCTCCCTCCTTCCCTCCCTCATTCCCTCCCTTCCTTCCTCCCTCCCTCCCTCCCTTTCTTCCTTCCTCCTTCCCTCCCTCCCTCCCCTGGGTGCTAAGAGGATGTTAAGACTTATAAGGGGTCTAGTCTTCAAGGCAAGGCACTCATTCATACATGTGTTCATTTAACAACTATTTCTTCAGGACCCACTCTGTGCCTGGAGCCGGTAAGCAGCAGGGAGCCAGGAAGACGGGCCTTTGACCCTCACGGAGCTGCGGACTCAGGGGGAGACATTCATCGGGTCAACCCGCCGGTGCAATCATGATTACGAGTTCTGCTGGATGGTTCCCTGGTAAAAACAGAGACGAGAAAAAACAGGGGTCTCACCTGCAGAGGCTGCTCAGGGAAGCATCAGGGACATTTAGGCTGAATGGCCGTGGGCGAGTTTGAGGTGAAGAACGTTCCGGGAGGAGAAAGGCCTTGTGCAGAGGTCAGGACTCCAAAGAAGGTGCTGTGGCTGTTCCAGGGTTTCTTGGGCGGGGGGTGGTGGGGGGGTGGTGAGGGAACTTCTTTTTCTGCAGCCGCTGCTCCCTCCGCCTGTCTCCGGCTGGCCTGGACCTTGGCCCACCTGAGAAGATTCTATGCCTCGGTGCAGTAGAAAGATTCATCCATTTTCCCTGGCTTCTTCACTGAGCGGACATTCCCCCTGTCATATCTCAGAAGATGACAAATATCTCAGGAAGCAACCCAAATATCATGGGAAGTAAAAGGTACACAGGTATAGGACAGGACACAGGTTGGAGAAGCGCCAGGAAGGCCCCTCGGGCCTGCCAGCGGTAGGGGTCGAGGCGGCTCGGGGTCTGCCCGTGGCTGGGTGATTCGCCCCCCCGGGGCCTCAGTGTCTGCGTCTGTAGATGGGGAACCCTGATGACTGGGTGACGCCTTTCACCTCTAGTAATTTGCCATTGCCGAGCGGGGTTGAGAGGGTCCTGGCACGTTTGGCTTCTTGAAGCAGCAGAGGGAAGGGCTTTGAGCCCAGCCTCAGCCTGTCACACAAGCCCTGGTCTGAACCGTGTCTCTGCCTCTCTCGGGCTGGTGGCCCAGGCTACTCTGAGAGCCCTTGTGGACCTGCATTTGCCTCACCGCTGAAATGGGCATGTGGTCTCCCCACCACGAAGAGTCGTCGTGAAGTTTAAGGGCAAGCTCACGGCGCTCGTCGAAGGGCACTTGGCATTCAGTGGGAGGGGAGGGGGGCACCGTTTCTGTGTCCTGTTTGTGTGTTTGTTTTCGTGTCTTTTGGGCACACACCTAACGCGCGCATCCCGGCGGTGGTTTCGTGGACGTTATTGCTTTAGACTCAGGTGGGAAAAAATGAGTAAAAAAAAAAGACAAAGACGAAGTTGGGGAGGTATGGGAAGGGGGCAGAAGTGGTAAGATGGCCCAAGGGTGTTAGATTCTGAGGGCGCTCATGTGGAGCCCTTAGCGTCGGGCAGGGGCTTGGCAAGACCTCCAGGATGGGCCATGGCTGCCGGATGACGAGGAGGAGGGGGAGGAGGGAGGAGGAGGAGGAGGAGGAGGATTTTTGTATGCGAGGTGGCCTTCTCCTGAGTTATTGGGGAGTATTGGCTGCTTTGGTTAGATTGCTGTGTGGCCTCAGGCGAGGCGCTCCCCCTCTCTGGGCTGGCACTCACCCAGTCAGAGATCTTAGTGGACAGCCACGCCCTACGATGGCCCATAGCTCCCCGTCTGCCTGTTCGGCAGAGGCTCCAAACGATAAGGCCTTGTTCAGGCAACCTCTGTCCCCGGGTGCTCGGGGAAACTTCTGGAGCAAACAGCGGGGGCAGAGTGTGACGACAGGAGCATCTGATTAAAGCCTGGCAGGGCCCCGCCCCTGCTTTCCGGTCACAGGCCCGGCTGATTTATGTACCTGCCCTGAAGGTCACGATGCTTGTGCTTTTCCAGCAACGGGAGGCAGGGAGGTCGGGGACCGGCGAGAGGCTGTTCAATGAGGCAGGTAAATGTTAGGTGAGCGGTGGTGACGGCCACAGGCGGGGGGCTGGGCCGAGGGCTTCTCCCCGCTGGGAGGCGTGAGGGGTCCTGACCACGTCTACGCCTGCGGTGGCTGCTTCCACTCCTGGCCCTGCGTTTCCAGAACATGTGTCTGAGCAAAGACCCCAGCCGAGATGGGAGAGTCTAACCCTCAGATGGCTTTGTCTGGACCAGACTCACGTCTTGTCCTCCTTGTCCGAGGAGCAGTTTTCTGTGGAAGGGAAGGAGTCCAGGCCTAAGGGTCAGAGCCTCGCACTCAAATCCTGTCTCACTAGCTATGTGGGCCACTCGGAACCTCAGTTTCCTTCTCCGAGAACAGGAATCAGTCAGACGCCGTTGAGCGTCGAGAAGGAAAGGCCGCTTTGGACGGAGGTGATTGCACTTGGTAAGAACAGTATGGATCAGAACAGAGACGAGTAAACCCAGGGCCGTATGAGGCTGACGAATCAGCTCAAAAAGCCCCACAGCTGGCCTGGTAAACAGTAGGTGCTGTTTACAGAGGTGGGGGAACCCGTGCTATGTCTCCGTGGGAGCCTGGGAGACCAGAGACAGGACGTGTGGCAGGACAGGGGGCGGGCGGGCTGGGGTGGGGGGTGGGGAGAGGCGCGATCAGACGAGTTTCCTTTCTGTCCAGCTTTTAAAATCCCCTGATACCCTCCCCGTGTATGTCATTTCAGGAACCTGTGTAACTGTCACGTCGCCCGTGTGTTTCTTCAGCGCTGACAGTTTTATCTCCCCTCTTCTCTTTCCTCGGCTTCCTCCACCCCCTCCTTCCACCTCAGACCACCTGCCCGACCAGGTGACCCGAGTTAACGACCTGGTCCTAATTCCTTTACGATTGTCATACCTGTCCCGGTGCTCACATCATCATAACCAGACACATACAAAAACGTGGGTGAAGGTTTGTGAATGAGGCTCCCTTCACAGCAAAGGGAGCGTGTCGCATGTGCTTTCCTCCGCTTTGCTTTGCCCACTCAAAACATCTCCTGCAAACTCTTGAGCTGACTGGTATAGCCTTTTCCCCTCCAGTCAAGGGCTCTGTAATATTCTGTGGTGTGGACACACCCTCCCGCACTCACTGTTTCCTGACTGAGAGCATTCGTGTGGGCTTTTGCCTCTCTGATTTTTTGCCATCACACAGGATGCCGCGGGAAACGTTCTCAGAGCACATGGCCTTAAGTGCTGCACATTTATTTCTGTGGGAGAGACTCCCGGGAGGGGGATTCACAGGGCCCTAAGGTAGATTTTACATTTTCAGGGCTGTAGTACAATCACTTCTCAAAGGCTATAACACCTTCCGTCTCTGGCAGTGATGATCGAGAGGGTATTTTCTCCGTAGTCTAGAGGGGGTCATTGTTTCCAGCCTAATGGGGGTCAGGGATTTGGGTTTTTCAAGGGTTTCTCTGGGCCCACCGGGGGGAATCGGTTCAAAGTGAGAAACGGTGAGGGGCACCTGAGTGGTGCAGTCGGAGAAGCGTCCGACGCTCGATCTCTGTTCAGGTCATGATCTCACGGTTCGTGAGTTCAAGCCCCACATCGGGCTCTGCCCTGATGTTGCAGAGCCTGCTTGGGATTCTGTCTCTACTTCTCTCTGACCCTCCCCTACTTGTGCTCTCTCTCTCTTTTTCTCAAAATAAATAAAAAAAATTAAAAAAAAAAAGAAGTGAGAAACAATGATTCAGTTGATTATTTGATTGATATCTGCAAGATTGTGAACTCTATGAGGGTAATGTCTGGTCTATTTTCAGCCCTGGATTCTGTAGTAGAACATACAGAGGAGGTACTCAATGAACATTGGTTGAATGAAAGGAGGGATGGGTGGGTGGGTAGGTGGACTGATGGATAGATAGACAGGTGGGTGTGTAGAAGGTTAGATGGATGGATGAATAAATGGATGGATAGATGGATGGTTCGATGGATGAATAGAAGGATGGTTGGGTGGGTGGGTGGGTGAGTGGATGGATGAATGGATGGATGGATGGATGGATGGATGGGTAGATGGATGGGTAGACAGATGGTTGGCTGGCTGGCTGGTTGGGTGGGTGAGTGGATGGATGGATGGATGAATGGATGGAAGGATGGTTGGTTGGTGGGTGGGTGGGTGGGTGGATGGATGGATAGATGGATGGTTCAATGGATGAATGGAAGGATGGTTGGGTGGGTGAATGGATGGATGGATGGATGGATGGATGGATGGGTGGATGGATGGATGGGTAGACAGATGGTTGGCTGGCTGGCTGGTTGGGTGGGTGAGTGGATGGATGGATGGATGAATGGATGGATGGATGGATGGATAGATGGATGGTTCGATGGATGAATGGAAGGATGGTTGGGTGGGTGAGTGGATAGATGGATGGATGGATGGATGGATGGATGGATGGATAGATGGATGGGTAGACAGATGGTTGGATGGCTGGCTGGTTGGGTGGGTGAGTGGATGGATGGATGGATGAATGGATGGATGGATGGATGGATGGATGGAAGGATGGTTGGTTGGGTGGGTGGGTGGGTGGGTGGATGGATGGATGGATGGATGGATAGACAGATGGTTGGCTGGCCGGCTGGTTGGGTGGGTGAGTGGATGGATGGATGGATGAATGGATGGATGGATTGATGGATGGAAAGATGGTTGGTTGGGTGGGTGGGTGGGTGGATGGATGGATAGATGGATGGTTCGATGGATGAATGGAAGGATGGTTGGGTGGGTGAGTGGATAGATGGATGGATGGATGGATGGATGGATGGATGGATGGGTGGATGGATGGGTAGACAGATGGTTGGCTGGCTGGCTGGTTGGGTGGGTGAGTGGATGGATGGATGGATGGATGGATGGATGGATGGAAGGATGGTTGGTTGGTTGGGTGGGTGGGTGGATGGATGGATAGATGGATGGTTCGATGGATGAATGGAAGGATGGTTGGGTGGGTGAGTGGATGGATGGATGGATGGATGGATGGATGGATGGGTAGATGGATGGGTAGACAGATGGTTGGCTGACTGGCTGGTTGGGTGGGTGAGTGGATGGATGGATGGATGGATGGATGGATGGATGGATGTAAGGACGGTTGGTTGGTTGGTTGGGTGGGTGGGTGGATGGATGGGTAGACAGATGGTTGGTTGGATGGCTGGCTGGGTGGCTGGTTGGGTGGGTGAGTGGATGAATGGATGGATGGATGGATGGATGGATGGATGGGTGGATGGATGGGTGGGTGGATGGATGGGTAGACAGATGGTTGGCTGGCTGGCTGGTTGGGTGGGTGAGTGGATGGATGGATGGATGGATGGATGGATGGATGGAAGGATGGTTGGTTGGTTGGGTGGGTGGGTGGGTGGGTGGATGAATGGATGGATGGATGGATGGATGGATGGATGGAAGGATGGTTGGTTGGTTGGGTGGGTGAGTGGATGGATGAATGGATGGATGGATGGATGGATGGATGGATGGAAGGATGGTGGGTGGGTGGGTGGATGGATGGATGGACGGACAGATAAATTTTGAGAGCAAGCCATGTGTTTTTGGAGATTACATCTTGCCCCACTTCTATGTGGACAAATGAAAAAATTACTTAATTATCAGTTCCACCCCTCAGACTGAGGAAGTGGCAGAGGGACTGGCCATTGGCAGGGAGCTGGCAAAGTGTTTCTGAGAGGGGAACTGAAGAACAGCTATGGAGATTACGAATAGAGTGACTTGGTTCACCTTGCCCTGCTGGAGCTGGCTGGAGACTCGAGGGTGCAGCCCCAAGCATCTGTATCCCCAACACCTCCCCTGCCCAGACCCCATACCCTGCAGCAGAGGGAGGGCTGTGGAGGGTCAGAGATGAGGTTCCTGGTGGGGGGGCTCAGCTGTGGAATGAGAAGCTGGGCAGATGTCTCTTTTCAAGATTTGAAAAGAGGAACCAAAATGGGGCGCCCGCCTGGGCGGCTCAGTTGGTTAAGCGCCCGACCCTTGATTTTGGCTCAGGTCATGATCTCGCAGTTTGTGAGTTCGAGCCCCACGTCGGGCTCTGCACTGACCGCACGGAACCTGCTTGGGATTCTCTGTCTCCCTCTCTCTGCCTCTCCCCCCGCCCCAATCGTTAAACATTTAAAACAAGAGTAACCAATATTTATCAAACACTTACTGTGTGCAAGGGACCGTGCCTTGTGTATGTCCCATCACACCCACAACAGCCCCATGGGCAGCTACTCTTACTGTTGCCATGTCACAGGTGAGAACATGGGGGCCCGGGGAGGCTGGGGCCACAGCAAGGAAATGAAGAGATAACCGAGCCTCAGGCACTGATGTTCTCCACTGCTCTTTGCAAGCCCGCCCAGTGCTGTCCCATCTGGGCAGGAGCAAGCCCAGACTCCTCCCCTTCACATTCTAGCCTCAACCTACCGACCAGCAGCCCCAAGTAATCTTTCCTAAAGATCTGGGCAGCTCCAGCCTCTCCCAGCCTCCTCCGCCCTCCAGAGGAGGAAACGTGGCCATGGAAAGAGAAGACCCACGTTCTAGTTCGGCCTCTGCCAGTTCCTAGCCTCGGTGTTCCCATCTGCAAACTGGGTTATATCTGCCCTTGAAAGGACGCTATGAGGGACTGCTGTGTTCTCACAAGGGATACCGTTATCCCCGATCTGCCTCCTTCCTGGGAGGCTCTCAGGGTCACGCCTATGATGGCCCCACAGAGCATAAATATGAGACCCACCTCACTCCCAGCCTCCCAGACCATGTTCTCGGCCTTCCTTGCCTCCTCCTGCTCCTACCATTCTGACTTCTAAGACCTTGTCTCCTGCTTTTGTGTTTTTGTCATTGTCTTGCCATGGGCTCAACACCCAGGCATCCCTTCTCTGACTGCCGTTGGCTCCCCGGGGTAAATACTCTTTCCCAAAGCGGTCCAGTCTGAGAGCTTTGGTTTCAATGCCCAGGGCGGAATGCTTCCCTGCATTGTCACTAGAGCCTCAATCGTTCATTCATTCATTAATTCATTCATTCAATCATTTGCTAAATATCTATTGAGGGTCTACTGTGTACCAGACACTGTGCTGGGAACTAGGGATATGGCAATAAAAACACTCAGATAATTCTCATGACATTTCTATTTTTCAACAAAGGCATAACAAAACCTTTAGAAATGGGATCTGGGCATTTTTCAACCTTGGTTCTGTGTGGTCCGAAGGGTGGATGAATAGTACAGGCTGATTAAGCTCAATATGACTATAAAACAGATTTTTTTTTTCTGCCCCTGAAATGGGGAGTGAGCTCCCCGTCACTGGAGGTGTGCAAGCAAATCCTAGACAACTCATTGACAGGCTCAGGCATCAGTGGAGGGAGCGGGTTGGGCTAGGGGACTTTTAAAGCCCCACTCAGCTCTGGGTGTCTGTGATGAGGGGCTGGACCCCGGCCAGCGTCCCCTCCCACTGAATTGCCCCGAGCCTAATGGCTTTGAGCCCATTTGCGCTCAGGCTTCCTCGCTCCCAGCGTCACACTGGCTTTTGGCTCCTCAAACCTGTTGGGTTCTGCTAGGCACCCCCCATCCCTGGGCTAGGAGGGGCCCCTCCCGGCCTGCCTCCTCCTGGGCCTGTCCTGTTTATGAGGCTGTTGTCCGGGGTTGCTGGGGCAACGCTGGATCCGTGCCCCACTCGGAGCCCCCCGACGTTGGGCCCTTTCCACGCTCTTTGGACACAGCAGCTGCTCCCGCCTCCTGCCCGGGCCAGCCCCTTGGGTGGAAACCCAGTGATGTGTGTGTTTGCGAGCACCCTGAGCTCACAAGCTCGGGTTCTCCCATCCAGCTGCAGCCAGGGGACCTTCTTCCTGCCCTGCCGGGTGGGATAGAAAACCCAGCCTCCGCCGCTGGGCGGTGCGGGTTTGAATCCTGCCGCCAACGGCTGCTGCCTTAACCTCCCCAAGGGGGTGCTTGACCCCAGAGCGTCTGGGCCCGCTCTGCGTCTGTCTGAATTATGACAAAGCTTCTGCCTCTCGGGGGAAAACTGGACGGGCTCGGGCGTTGAGGAAGTCCTCTCTGGATGAGGGAGCAGAGCCCACGGCCCCTGTCTCGACATTGCCGCCCCGAGGGGGCTCCTCCTTGATTCCTGGAGGGAGGCTGGGCGTCTATGGTGACCGATGGGCCCGCTTATTCCCTGAGACCAGTTCCCACCCCCCACAACCCACATCACTGTTTATTTCTCTGCTGTTTGGCACCTCACCCTGTGCCTGAGGTGGGACTGGCTTCTCTGCACCTTAGTGTCCTGTCCAAAGGTTTGGGTTAGGTCAAGTCCGTGAGCTTCGAGCATCCTTTGTCTTTTTCTTCCGCCGCCCCCCTTCCCCCACCGCCCCCCCCACCCCCCCCCACCCCCGCTCCAACCTTTTATTTGTGGCAACTTTCTTCCTTCAAACCAAATCTTAGGCAGAACAGTAGGAACAAGGGAGGGGGCAGACCAGGACCCAGTAGGGATCTAGAATCTTCTTCCACAGAGATAAAGGCAGAGATGGGGGCTGGCAAGGAAAGGGGGGCCCCGACAGGGAAGCTTTACAGAGTCGCCGCCCCTGCCTCGGCCTTGTCCCGTTCCCTGGCTCCTGTCCTCTGGTGACAGCCAGCCCGGTAACGGGCCCAGCGAAGGTTAGTGCCTTTGCCTTTGAACGGTGGGGGGGGGGGTGTGGGGGGCTTCCCGGAGGCTGCTGCGAGCAGAGAGCGGCTGGCAGGCGGGGCGAGGGACCGCTGGCGGAGGCGTGAGCAGCTCCTTCCCAGCCCCGAGCAGCACGTTTTGTTTATGTTGGTAGGGTTTCTGACTTCACAGACAGAGTATTTTGGGAGAGGCTGTCTCTCCTACATCTGGATTGGGGTAGGGACCAGCTGTTGCTCCCGAGTCTGTGTTCACGCTGTTGTCACACGTAGGAACGGGCTGCCAAATGCGGGGCTGGGGGCTGGGGCCCGAGGCCCGAGGAATGCTCTCCCTCCCACTGCCTTGTGTGAGTCCCTTGGTCTCTGCCATGCTCTGGCATGGGCCCGGGTGTGGATGCCAAGCCCCGCTCTCCCTGCAGGGTCTGGGGTGAACGGTGTCCCCTGGGGGTCCGGGTTCTCTCTTGGAAGATCGGGGTGGCAAGTGGGGCGCACCCGGCACGGAGCAGGGAAGGCGATACGAGGCCAGGGTGCCCAGGGGCCAGCAGCGGCGGGCGCCCTCTCTCTTCGGGGCCCGGGGGTTCCGCACGCAGTGGTAGAACCAGGAAACGTACACGGAGACTGGGCCCTTCTGGACGCCAGCCCGTGGATGCAGTTCCGGGTCATCTTTCCCCGACACACACACTCTCTTTCTCAGACACACACGATGTGGACACACATCCATGTCGAGATGGACGCAGACCCAGGACACACACACACACACACACACACACACACACAATCACACACACACACACTCGGTCCAGTAATGCTAGACGCTTCCAACTCTGACGAGGGCAGACGGGTGCCCCCTGAATGTCTAGTCTAATGGGGGAGGCAAGCACTTCCGTGAGCCCCCAGCAAAGCCCAGAAGCCAGAGCATTCTGATTGGAGAAGTGCTGTGGGGGAGATGAGTGGAGTTGTGGTGGGAAAGGGAGGGCTGTCCCAAGATGGCGGGATCAGGGAGGCAGCCCGCACCCCCATACAAGGCCATATTGAAATCACGAGGAGGAGCTGATTGTGGGAAGATCTCGGGGGGCAGAATGTTCCGGAAGACGGAACCCGAAGGGCAGAAGTCATGAGGAGTGGGGACATGGTAGGACAGAGCAGGTGGAGGTGACGAGGGAGCCCGTCCAGCATCCTGTGGCTGTGGGACCGAATCCAGATTCTCCTCTATGGGTGATGGGAGCCGTCGGGGGCTGTGTGCATAGAACCTTCAGGGATCGTTCAAAGACCTCTACACCCACCGAGTGACAAGTGCGTGGTGGGGACCCACACGTGACCCACACGCGTGGAGCCTGCTGCAGCACACAGGCGTGTGGCTCTCACGCGCGTGCACACCCACAGTGCACGTGGGGACACACTCACGCCTCGCGCCCGCTGGGGCACACGCACTGTCCCTCCAGCGTTCCCACCAGCATTTGGGCTCAGCAGAAGTGGCCAGGAGGCGACTGACCCTCAGCCTGCCTCAGTGTCCCCATGCGGGAGCTCCCAGGGCTGGCGTGAGGGCACGGCCCAGGGGTTTCCTGGCTGGAGAAGCCGAGGGACAGCCTCAGTCCGGGCGGAAAGGCTAGTTTCGGTGATGGGCCACCTGCCTTTGCTGTTTCCGGGAAGGCCTCTGTGAGAGGCGGGTCCGAAGGGCCAGGAGGAGCAGGGTGACGGAGAGAGAACCACACTGGCCCCGCATCTCACCCTCAGCCCTCTGTTTTCTCACGAGCGGGGACCTGGTACCACTACAGGCCCCCAAGCCTGAGAACACGGTGCTGGACGCGTGTGCGGTTAGGTCCCTTTGGAAGGAGGCGGAGGGCCCCCAGCGTTTCTAATCACGTTCAGCCCGGGTGGACTCCCTTCATCCCTCGGTGATGCCCTCGCACGGGCGGGGGGAGGGGGGGGCGAGCCATCAGCCCGCAGGCCGTGGGGGCCATCCCAGCAGGGATGACAGAGGGCGCGCCGAGGACCACAGTCACCGTGGCCCGATCTCCTCCACGGCTTCCCGCAGGTGAAGGTGCCCCCGCTACGCGTGATACAGGAGAGCCCGAGTGCTGGAGTCAGACGGACCCGGGTTCGCATCCTGGCTCTGCCTCGTCCTGGGGCTCTGTCTCTTCCCCGAGCCCTCCTGGCTGTCACTTGGGGACGAGGAAGAACATCTGTGACGACGCGGGGCCTTGCCTCTCTGTCTCGCTCGCTCTGGCATCTCCTGTGACTGCGGTCAAGTAAGTGCTCAGTAAACACCCGCTGGAAGTAGGACCCGTAGAGTCAGGGTAAAGTGCCTTTGACTTGAGTTCTGCAGAAATCGTGTGACTCGATCATGCCACGGGGCATCTGCCAGAGGCCAGAGTCACGTCCGATGCTTTCCCAGCCTCGTTCTCCTGAAATCTTCCTGCCCCACCCCCACCAGCCTGGGAGAGGGAGGGGCACTTTTATCCTTCCCATTTCCCCGAGGGGCAAACTGAGGCTCCGAGATGCCATGATGGGCTCCTGATTTTGAAGCCGGGAAAGGGAGGGGCCAGGATTTCAACGGAGTTCCTCTGTGGAATATCTAGGGACCGTGTCACCCACCTTGGTCCTTCCTGGGCCACCTCAATGGCTCTCGCCCCGTATTTTACCCAAGGTCATTCTTCAAACCAACTTCACATTGACTCACTTAAAAAAACATCTTAGCCTCAGCGTTTGCAGCTATATATCTCTATCACTATCTCTGTATCTCTGTATCTCTGTATCTCTCTATTTCAACATCTCTTGGCCACTGGGATGTTTAAAACTCACACTCGTTTAGGGACTCGCGGATCCAGTTCAACCATCGTATTTCATGGGAAGGCACAGAGAAGTTCAGTGACTTGCCCAAGGCCACACAGCAAGCACAGCTCAGGCCTCCTGACTCCCAGGCCCAGGGCCATCCTCTCTCTCCCTCAAACACCTGCGGGTGTCAGCAGAGCAAAGCTCTCCCAGGGTTGGGCTCTGCCTGACTCTGGAACCAGAGCAGGCTGAGCGTCACAGATATCATCTCTCTTTACCCTCCGAGACATCTTTTCCAGGCATGTCTTCTTGTTCTCATTTCCGGCTGGGGTTCAGGGGTGCCTGGCTGGCTCTGCTGGCCGTGTGTGCAACTCCTGATCTCAGGCCTGTGAGTTCAAGCTCCACGCTGGGTGTGGAGCCAACAACAAACGGATGCTCAGAGAGGTAAAGCAACTCTCTAGAGGACACACAGCAAGTGAGAAGCGGAGCTGGGATTTAAACCCCAGAGCCTAGTGCTGTGCTGCAGAGACTGTGGCTGAGGGCACGTGGACCCCGCAGACGGGACGCTGCTGCCCGGGGTGATGATGCGGTGGACACAGGCCAGCTGGGGGCCTTCGGTTTGGGGACCCACCAACCTCCTCTGTTCCCCAGCCTGAAACCGCCTGTACCTTCCCGCTTTCCGTTACAGGTTCGGGTCACAGAGGGCTTGGCTGCAGCTGACGTGCTACATATTTTTAACTCGGAGAAGAATGTCCCAGCCGCCCCTCGTTGGGACCAGGAACGCGGCTTGCTTCCTGCCTTCGGTAGTCTCTCATTATCTCCCCAGCCCCAGCAGCCCCGAGACTTCTCAAGTCGAGACGGCAAAAGGTCTTGGGAATTTTCATAAAACTCTCGACTCTGGCCGCGGGCCAAAGGGAAACAGCCCTGAGAGGGGCTGGTGCTGTCGGTGACATGACAGAAATACGGCATTCCTGTGGCGGGCAATTCCTGGGTTTACTGGGGGCCGCGGGCGGGCCCGCGAGCCACCGGGCTGGCCCCCTGATGGCCGGATCTTCGCAGCCCCCAGAGGCACAGAGAGCGGGAGCACGGGAGGAGCAAGGGTGGCCGGTTATGCAGCCTTTGCCGTGGGTCCGTGCTCATCGGTCTTCCTGCGTCGTCTCGGCGAAGCGTCACGGGGACGAGGCTGGCGTTAGAGTCAGCTGACCGGCATCACGGACGAAGACACGGAGGCTCAGAGAGGTGCAGCCACTGGCCTGAGGTCACACAGCCAAGAAACGGCGCACCCCGACGCGCGCCGAGGCACCCGCACCCGCACGCACATGGCCACGCACGCACAGATGCGACACATGCACGCGCGTGGCCCCCGTAGACACACGGGGGCACAGCCCACGCACCCACAAGCCCGGCGGGCTCGCCGCTGGTCGCGCAAACGCGTGCACGCACGTGTGCGTGTGTCCACGCAAATGCGCACAACGCGCACCGACTCACACGCGCTCCGAAGACCCGAAACGACGGCGCTCACCTGGCTCTCTGGAGCGGGGCCAGGACCTTGTCCCTCGGACCCCAGGAGCTTCAGCCTCCTTCCGCCCCTCCCTCCCCCAGATGTTCGCCGTTGCCTCCCGCCAGCCGGCCAGATGTGCTCAGCGCCCCAGGATGTCTCAGAGATCCACAGGCTGAGGGGGCTGCCAGACGCTCGGGAGGGACCCGTGGCCCCTCAAGGTCGCGGGCTCGTATCAGGCAGGAGAAACAGGCCCGTAGGAGCCCCGGGGCTTGAGTCCAGCTGGAAGCCAGTGGGGGACAAGCGGCCGGCCCTCTGCCGTCTCTGAGCCCGGTTTCCGCATCGGTGCAAGGGGACGGCATGGCTGGCCTGTCTTCCCGAGGGTCTCAACGGGGACTTGGGCGCTGAGAACCGAGAAGAGGCCTCAGCGCTCCCCGTGCAGGCGGGAAAACGGGCCCCCGATCCCGCTCGAGCCTGTGGCAAAGCTGGGCTCGGAAACCAGCTCCCGCCAATCCTGGCCGGCTAACTTCGCATTCGACTTAACCGGCTCCTTGGGCGTAACATGCAAAGGAACACCGGAATGGAAAGACTGCTCTGTTTTCTTGCGAAGGGCCGAGAATGTTCTTACATTTCCTTTTTGGCCCAAGACATTTTTCTCCGGGATTACCGACCAGCAAGGCGGATTTTCTCCAAGAAGCATCCCACTGCCCCCCGCCCCCGCACCCCCACCCCGCCATGCTCTTGACCTAACATTTGCCTCTCCCCAGACCCAGAGCAAAGCCTTGCTCTGTTTCCCCACGGCCTCCGGATCCAGTTTTGGGGTTTCAGAGGCTTGGGATCAAGGCGAGGACATAAGGAACAGAGCCGTGCCGGGCACAGACGTGATCGTATGCCACGCGCGTGGCTGGTCCTTTCCTCCCAAGGAGGCACAGCGGGGAGGCAGAATATCCCGGAATCCGAAGGACCGGCTCCCGAGGGAGGCAGAGGTGAGCTCAGATCCCCGGCAGGCCTCTTCCCTGCCGGATGACGCTGGGCACATTGCGTGATCTCCCTGGGTCTCAGTTTTCTCATCTGTAAAATGAGAAAGCCCACGTTTCATGGGGCTTAAAATAACAGATGCGTGGTGCTCGACAGAGCTGGCCGAGGAAGCTGTTCGTTGGTGTCAGTGGCCTTGGACGTGAAGCCCGTTTTTCCAGAGGCACAAGGGGACACACCTGAGGCCCAGCTTCGGCAGGCGAGTGGCCAGGTCAGAGCCCAGGGCAGCCGGGCCCCACGGCTTGGATCTCGCTGCAGGCCAGCCCTCTGGGCGGCCTGTGATGTCATTTTCCCAGGTCTTCCTTCTGGAAGGCACTTGCCTTTCCTAAATTCTCTTCCCAGGCAAAAATCCCTGTAACCCATCCCTGTGCTGCTAGCTCACGCTCAGATCTATAAAAAGCTGACTGGGGCTGTTATTTTGAGGGCTCTCACTGAGTTTCCCTCCAGGGGTCCCTGCAGGAATTGACCTCTGGTTCTCATGGCTGGTGGCAGAGCTCTGAGCCGGCTTTCAAAGGCAAGGGACAGACAGGGGGTGTCAGCCATGGCCAGGGTGGGGGGCGAAATTTCCAGGCTGAGGAGGGATGGTCCCACTTCCTCGGCTGCCCCCCCCACTCCCTCCGTCCCTCCTCCAGCAGCCTGCACACCTACTGTGTGCTCCCAGGGCCTCCCAGGTAATCCTTTCACAGCCGAGGAAGTCAGAGCACAGAGAGGGACAGTGCTTTTCCCAAGGCCACACAGCCCGAGAGGGACCGGTTGTCCCAGACTCCCAGGTGCCTGGTTGGTTTGCTCCTGCTTCCTCTTCCCTTCTCACAAGACTCTCCCCCCTCTTCCCTGTCTCCTCACTTCCCCGCCATTCTTTCTCCAGAAGGCTTCAGAGCCCGCTTGCTTGGGGGTCATCATCACAATACTGAAAGCGCATCCAGACAGAGGGATGGTTCCTAGCAGCACGTTTGAGTTTTTCCTACCCCCAGCCAAGAGCTCAGTCCATCCCGTGCACGGCACCCTCCGACCACCCTGATGGGGCGGACTGTCTTCCAGGCAAGGACAGGGGCACCCAGAGGAGGCAGCCACCTGCCATGTGCACACGCGTGCTGGGGCTTGGGCTGGGTCTGCTGGCCCCAGAGGCCTCACGCTTCACCGTTGTGTCGCGTTAGACTCTCACATATGCCCACACGCAAACACATTTTAAAACTTAGGGTTCAAGGGCGCCTGGGTGGCTCAGTCGCTGGAGAGTCTGACTCTCGATTTTGGCTCAGGTCGCGATCACGGTTCGTGGGATCGAACACAGAGCCTGCTTGGGATTCCCTCTCTCCCTCTCTCTCTGCCCCTCCCTCGCTGACCTGCTCTCTCTCTCTCTCAAAATAAATAAACCTGAAAAAAATTAAAAAAGAAATTAAGGTTTCACTTGCAGACTATCCAATGCACAAAGGAGCTCGGTGCATTGTTACAAGCGCACATCGCCCAACACAAAACAGCCGGCTCCCAACGCTCTGGAAAGTTCCCTTGTGGCCCCTTCCTCGTTCGCACACCCAGAGTCCACAGTCTTGACCCCAAACTGTGGCCCTAGCCATACCTGGGCTGGAATCCCTACTGTGACCCCTCCGACGTGTTGCTTCCCTTCACTGAGACTCAGTTTCTCAGTCTGTAAAATGGAGCTACTGTGCCCTCGGTCACAGGGCAGGGATGGGAAGGCCCTGTCCTCGGTGACACACACCCACAGAAACAGTGGGGCTAATCGTCAATATTATCAATATGCCGGAGCCTCACACCCCTCCCCCCCCCCCCACCCGTGCCAGCCCTCCTGGAGGCTGATGCTGCCCTTTCGGCCCCCAGCCCCTCTCTGAGTCCTGATTCCCCAGCCTGAGTAGCCCCCTTGGAGCCGGGCCTGCTTCTCCAGTGGAATGAGGCACCGCAGGCCCTGACCCCGGCCGTTGGCCCGACCCCCAGACCGCAGCCTGCAAGAGGCTAACCCCCTCCCCACCCCCCCGTGGCCCCCCTCGGTTGATGAGGCTGTGCCCACCCGCACCCATTCATGTATTTTGTATTATAAAATGACTGCCGTCGCCATGGCAACATAAAAGGAGCCGATCTCATTACTGAGGCCCGGACACATTATTTTCTCCAAGGAATTTCTTCTTTTCATTATTTCCCTCCAAAGGTCAGTTATCCTCCCAGGCGGGGCGGGGGGCGGTGGGGGGGGGGTCCGCGAAAGGTGAGCCGGATTCATGGCAGAATTCCCCTGGCGGAATTTACAATCATTTTGCCTTTTTTCCCCTGCTCTAACACCGTTGGAGAGATTTTCTTGCAGCCCAGTGGTTCTCTTTAACCCCTGCAGCCCTGGAGGGCAGGCGGTGCAGACGGCAGACTGGGCTGTCCCTACTGGGCCGTCCTGGGAATCCCCACGCCTCCTCCGGACGGTCCTCGGAAGCCACCCGACTTCACGTCCTGAGGTCAGGGGAGTCTAGGCTTTGTCCCGTTTGCCATGGAGTATGGGGGGTGCTTGGAGACCAACTGCTCCTTCTCAGTCCTCTTGCTGGTAAAAACACCCCTTCGAAAGTCAGTACTGGGGATAATAGCCATCATTCCTGTTGTTCTCTGGAATGCATGTGGTGTATGTAGCTGACACGAATTCGGTTCTGGAGTCAGACAGGCCTGGGTTCAGATCCCGCCTCTGCCACTCTCAGGTTGTGTGGCCTCGGGCAAGTGGATCCACCTCTCTGAGCCTCGTCTGTCAAGCAAGCCTCCTAGTGGTATCTACCTTGTGGCTGTGGGGTGAGCACAGAGGGAGATGTGTGCGTAAATCACTGAGCAGACGACCCGGTGCACAGGGAACGCTACATATTAACAATTACTTATCCTTACGGGTATTTGTACATATGCCAGTGACTGCATGTAACAGCTATCTGTTGCTGTGTAACAAGTCACCCCAAGAATTTAGTAGCTTGAAGCCACAGTGACCATTTTTTGTCTTTCATTGTTTCCGTGGATCAGGAATTTGGAAGCAGCTGGGTTGGGTGATTCTGGCTGAGGATCCTGTTAGTGTTGCAGTCAGATATCTGGGGCTGCAGTCATCCGACGTCTCGAGCAAGACCGGAAGATCTGATCCCAAGGTGGCCTGCTCGTGGCTAGTTTGGTCAGGAGCCTCAGTTCCTCTGGGTCTTTTCTTAGGGCCGTTTGAGCCTCCTCCACCATTTGATCGTCACAATGAAGGTTTGAGAACAACCCCCATCTTACAAAGGGGGAAACTGAGGCACAGAGAAGTAAAGTGACTTGCCCAAGGCTTGGGGGACCGTTTGGTCTGATTCCAGGCCTGGACTCTTTCTCCCCCGCCCCCTGCTTCTCCCGGGCCCGGCGCCTACGCTGGTTGGCTTCTGCTGGTCGGAAGGGACGGGAGTCTGCTGGGAAGAGAAAAGTTGGGGCAGGCCTGAGTCTGTACCGCAGCTGGTCAGGGCAGACACTCCCCAAGTGCAGCCAGTCAAAACACTCCCCCCAATGAAGCCAGTGGAATAAGTGTGTTTGTAAAACTGACAGCATTTTTGTCGACAGGCAAATGTCTATATTACACGGCAACAAACGGCTGGAAGGTGCAAAAACACAGTCAATCATCGGGGATCTTTTTTTTCCTCTTTAGGAGGGAACAGCTCTCCCACCACCAAGCAGGATGAGTGACATAGGCCTCGTGTTTGCCGATCTCACTCCCTGATCTAGCAAGTTCCTGGGGCCCAGCGTGGACGCTCAGGGCCAGCCCAAGTCTGTTAGCACCCAACAGGGAGGGATTGTTGGGGTCTTTTCAGGAAGGAGGGAGCCACTGACCTGGAGGGGAAGGGCTGTCCCGGGACGTGCCAATGCTCGAGGGAAACGAGAGTGGCCCGGGCGGGGCGTGGGATGCCGGAACACCAGCTCAGTTGTCAGCGTCTTGCTCACTGGCTCCTTCCGGCTCTGAATTTCTGGCTGGCTTTGAGGATGGAGCATTCCTCAAGCTCTGATGTGCGCAGACCCTATAATAGCTGGTGAGAATGCAGACCCCCGGGCCCCAGCCCCGGAGATCCTGATTCAGCAGGCTGGGGAGGGTGGCCCGGGAATCTGGATTTTTAATACCTGTTCGCCTCTTCCCAGAGAAACCTATGCAGCTGTTTCCCGGGCCGATCTGAAAAACGTGCGGGGAGGAGGAAAGATCCCATGCCCCCCCCCCCCGTTTTCTTGGCTCGGCACACTCCTGGCCCTGGGTCCGGGCCCAGCGGGGCTGTGTGTCTCGCAAAGTCATCTCGGACTCCCTCTTTCACAGGACAGGTCACTCTTGTAATGCTCCTGTGTCTGCCTGTCTCATTTTTTCTGGCTCTGTCTCTCACAGCCACACAAAGCATACCCACTGTCTGATTCTTCTGCCTGATATCAGTGTTTCACATTTGGAAGACATCGGTTCATTCGTTCGTTCGTTCGTTTATTCATTCAACAAGTTTTATCGACTACCTACTGCATGACAGGCACTGGGGATGCAGCGGTGACTGAGTCCCACGTGGTCAGTCTGTGTCCCCGTGGAATTCATAGTCCATCAGGGCTGATGGAGTCCACAAGCCAGGAGGTGGAGGAATAAAATAGCCATGGGTTGTAAGTGTGTCCTCAAGGGGATAAGCGAGGGGGTTATGTGGAGAATGAAGGGGCACCTACTTTATACTTGAGGGCTGCTCAGGGAAGATCTCTCCGAGCATAGGTCTTTTGGTTTGAGAATCGAAGATGAGCGAAAGCTGGTTACATGAATAGCAGAGGAAGATCATTCCAAGTGGAGAGAAAAGCATGCACAAAGGTCCTGGGGCAGGCAAGAGCTAGGAGTGTTCAGAGTGTTCAAGGCATAGGCAGAAGGTCAGTGTGGCAGGAGTGGAGAGGGTGAAGGGCAGAGAGCATGTGATGGTCAGGGGCTTGACCACACACAGGCTACAGCAGAGCTTGGATTGGATTGTGAGTCTGGTGGGAAGCTTTTAAAGGATGTTATAGTGAGAGGTTAAAGAGCTTACAGATCATTCTTTTTTATTTTTTTTTAATTAAAAAAAATTTTTAACTTCAAAAAAAATTTTTTTGAGAGAGACAGAGATAGAGTGTGAGCTGGGGAGGTGCCGAGAGACAGGAAGACACAGAATCTGAGGCAGGCTCCAGGCTCTGAGCTGTCAGCACAGAGCCCCACGCGGGGCTCGAACCCATGAACCATTGAGATCATGACCTGAGCTGAAGTCGGCCGCTCAACTGACTGAGCCACCCAGGCGCCCCCTCACAGACCATTCTTTTTTTTTTTTAATTCTTTTTTAACGTTTATTCATTTTTGAGAGACAGAGAGAGACAGAGTGCAAGTGGGGGAGGGGCAGAGAGAGAGGGAGACACAGAATCGGAAGCAGGCACCAGGCTCCGAGCTGTCAGCACAGAGCCCGACGTGGGGCTCAAACTCACAAACCGTGAGATCATGACCCGAGCCGAAGTCGGACGCTCAACCGCGCCCCCTCACGGACCATTCTTTAGACCAAATCTCCATCCTTTTGCAGGTAAAGTGTGATCCTCGTACCTATTTCCTGGGAAACCTCTAAAAAATGTGGCCGTTACTACTGACATGACTCAGACCATAGATGGCACCTCCTCCAGGAAGCCCTCCTTGCCTCCACCCTGGCAGTTTTACACGTACCCCTCACCTGAGCATTCATGGTAGATACACAAATACACCATAGTTATATCCATACATTCTCAGGATTGGGCTCGATGCCCATTTTGCTGGATGGCAGACTCCTGAGGGCCCCGGCTCATCTTACCTTGTGTCTCCTCAGAAGGCTACTTGACCCTTGACAGTATTTGTCAAGGGAGGCTGCTGTGATTTTCATAAACTGCCCTCCCCACAGTGCTCCTGGTACACAGTGATGCCAATAGGTGTAAGTTGTGTGCTGCTTTTTTTTTTTAAATTTTTTTAACGTTTATTTATTTTTGAGACAGAGACAGAGCATGAACGGGGGAGGGGCAGAGAGAGAGGGAGACACAGAATCGGAAGCAGGCTCCAGGCTCTGAGCCGTCAGCACAGCGCCCGACGTGGGGCTCGAACCCACGGACCGCGAGATGGTGACCTGAGCCTAAGTCGGCCGCTCAACCGACTGAGCCACCCAGGCGCCCCTAGTTGTGTGCTTCTTACATGCTCAGAAAAGATTTGTTGAATAAAGGTCTGGGGACAGCCCCGACTGCCCCCACCGTCCCCACCGTCTCACCCGGGACAGAAGTTCGGCTCCTCGAACTGCGAGCCTTGGCTAGGGATATGTTTAGGTGCGCTATCTGGCTGCTCTTTTAACGTCTCAGATTTAATGTTGGTGGGATCCACCCACACATACACTCACACTTTGAAGATGCGCATGGAGATCGGTGGCATCCTGGCCCCTTTGTCGTAAAACAGCTGGAAGGAGCCGGGAGAGGATCTGGGGCTGGGAAGCAGATGATTCCTGGGGCTTGACGCCCTGGCTCAAAGTGTAGGGTGATGTTACGCCCTGGGAGGACACCGGGGCTACAGGACATGTAGCCCCTCGTGTGATGTCCGGAGTGCGGGTTACTCTGTATCCATCACTCCGACCATCTGTTCATCTGTTAGACAAATAATCACTGAGCACTGATTGTGTCCGGCGCTGGGGACCCCGCAGGGGACGGGACAGAGCTGACGTTCCGTACAGGACAGAAAAGGAGCCAGTGTTTTGTGAGCACCTGCTACGTGCCGGGAATTTCTCCTACGTGATTTTCGTGTTCATAACCAGCAAAGGTTGGTTTGGTCGGCCCGTTTTCCATATACCAGCATGTGAGGCTCGGAGAAGCGAAGTCAGTTGCCTAAGCTCACCAGCTCTGGGGGGTCTCACGGGAATTCAGAGTCGGCCCGTCTGTTTCTCCCGCTACCCCTACCTTTCTGTAGAAGGGACAGCCTTTCCCCTCTGCGGTGACCCGATTTCTGACGTGGGCGCCTCGAGGACAGGACCTGTGTCTTCCCCATCCTGGTTCCCCACGGATCCCACATGTGGTCTAAACGGTCGCAAGGGCATAGCATAAGGGTGTCCAAAAGAACCAATTCCAGCATCTACTCCCTTTTGGGCACCAATTAACCCACCTCTCCCAGGAAGCCTGCCCTGATCGCCCGGGGCAGGGGGACCTCACTTTGCTCTCTCAGACCCCAATGAGCCCAGACTGTGGCATCACCTGTATCACCATCTTCCTCCTCTTCCTCTCCCCTCCCCCTCCTCTAACTGGCAGATATTCATTAAGCATTTACTTAATTGAAATGCGCGGTTCCTAAGCGCATAGTCTCTGGGTTAAGAGAGTCTGGGCTTGGACCCCAGCTCTGTCACTAGGTAGATGGCCCTGGGCACGTCCCTTTACTGCCCTGAGTTTCAGTTTCTTCGTGTCTAATGTCAGAGGGTTATTCTAAGGATTCAGTAAGGTAGGATATAGAGCTTCCTTCCGTCGTAACGATTAACGAGGCGAGTCTGGGAGAGTGTAGGATCCAGGAAGAAAACTGCCCTGCTGGGTAGAGCTTCTGATGATGTGCTAAGAGCAGATGAAGAGCTGTGAACAGTGGCCGGGGTCCTCTTACTTTACTTAGCCGTCTGAGGAACTTTGGAAGAATGCCTATCACCTCTGTACCGCGCAGAAGGGATCAACGCACGTGATCAGACAGTTCAGGTGAGGTGTGCGTCTGACCTTTCTCTCCTGAGCCCCGGGAGTGAGTCTGTGACATTTTGCAGCTCGGAGCACAAGCCTCAGGTTCCCAAGAACTTTGGGGTGGAACTTGTTAACCCCCGCTCTGGTCCTTGGTATTCCTGCCTGGTCCACCTGTGTGAGAAGCCCCATTCATTAGGCAGATGTATCAATAATCCACATACATCTTTCGGGTAATTTTTCGTTTTCTTAATGGATGTTCTCATTAGGGCCCCGGGAAACCTGAGCTCCAGGGCTGGAACGTTCAGCTTACACAAAACACCACGAGCGCTAAAATTTGCTTCTTTTTGATTTAGTCTCTTGCTAGCTTGAAGGACTGGATTTTATAACAGGTCAATTTCAGACCATTTGATATTGATATATGAAGATCCTTAGGGATTATTGAATGCATTTTTCATCCAGCTGCGATAGTATCATATAAGGAAAATGGGACTGACTGTTAAGTACAAATTGAAAAAGACATGGTCATTTAAGATAAGTCCTTATCTGTATACAAGGAAATAGTATCAGGGAAATAGACCACCAGTTGACAGAAATAAATTTCACCTTGGGTTCCTCCTCCACACGCCTCCTCGACTGCTGTTCGTACTCTTCGGGGATTATTCAATTATTCTGAGAGCCCTTTCCTGGGGCCCCTGTTAGAGGAGGCATGTGCGGGGAGAAGAAAATCCTCTGCTGCTTCTCTTCCGGAAGGAAGGATTGCGCGGGAGGCGCGGGGACCGTTGAGGGAGCAACTTCTGGGGAGTTTGGAACGGGCAGCTTCAGCCTGAACTGTGTGCGGCGGGGGTCCCTCGCGGAGCCCCTGACAAGCCGGTAAAGAGCAGGTGAAGACCTGAGAACGACAATTTCCATCCATCAGCCTCACTCACGTGACCTCGGCTGTGCCCACTCCCACCACCGCAGGGTCTTGGCCAGGCAGTGCTCCTCTCCAGGTGACCTCCCTCCCCAGACCACCTTGCGGCTGCCGAGGGGCCTGTGGCCCCGGTGACAGGAGACCTCTCTTCATGGCCGCAATCTCCTTGAAGCCATACAGTTGGCGCGATCTTTCGGGAGCGCCCTCTTTGCCCTGCGAGGTGGGGGTTGCGCCGCCTCGATCCATTTCAGCCAGGGAGGCGGACTAACCAGTCAAAGCCAACACGGCTCCTGCCTGGCTCCAACGCCATTCCCTGAGTTTTACACGAGCGGTGTGGGTTTGAAGGCCACTCGGAAAATTCCCCAGGTTCCCAAACATCCCCTTTCACGGGTTGCTGGAGCAGCTGGGAACGTGGGGTCCGAGCCCCACGAGAGGCTCAGCGGGTATACCTGTTTCTGCTCCTCGCAGACCCCCCTTCTCCGATTCTGGGGCGGAGGGTGGAGGGCAGAGGGAAAGGGCTGTTTCTGCTTCCTTCTCAGGTCCACCTGCAGGGAGGTCGGCGGGGGGAGGCTCGCTGAGCTAGGGGACCCTCCCGGCCTGTGGATGGGTCTTGGGGTGAGTGTCTGTCTGGGCCCTCAGGGAGCAGGGGCTGTGCCCCAGCCTGGCTCCACTCACTCCTGCAGGAATCGACATCAACGTTTTCCTCGGATTCCACAGAGAAAAGGGCTTCAAAAGCCCTAAAGCGAGCTGGGTGATCTGGGGCCTAAAATTGAGGCCCCCCCACTCTGAGGCTTCCTGAGGACCTACTATGTGCCAGGTGAGCTTTGGCCAGGATATCCTGAGAAGGGGGCGATGAAAATTGGACTGGTCCCTTCAACATGCACTGTTTTGTTAGAACTCACAGCAAGCTACTCATCCTCACCCCATTTTATAGCTCAGGAAACTGAGGCTCAGAGACCGGAAGTAACTTGAACAAATCGGACAGGTAAGTTAGTGGAGAGATAAGGATTTGAATCTGAGTTTGTTCAACTCCAAAAGATTTCATCCATCCATCCAGCCCCCATCCACTCATCCATTTATCCACCCATCTTTCCTTCCTCCCTCCCTTCCTTCCTTCCTCCCTCCCTCCCTCCATCCCTTCTCTTGCCCCTCCCTCTCATCTTCCTTCTTATCCATCCATCCATCCATCCAACCATCCATCCATCCATCCATCCCCCATCCACTTACCCATTTATCCATCCATCATTCCCCCCTCCCTTCCTTCCTTCCTTCCTTCCTTCCTTCCTTCCTTCTCCCATCCTTCCCCTCCCTCTCTCCTTCCTTCTTATCCATCCATCCATCCAATGTTAAGCATGTGCCAGGTGATAACCATCCTTAATAATGAGCAATGTCCTAGGGATCAAAGGGGACCCTAGAGCTATTCCCAAGGCCACCACATCTGGGGTGTGACCATCAGTCATCATGACTGATCACTTGGACCATGTTGGGTACCATAGTCTAAGCTTGCCAGGAGGAGGCAGGAGGCAACAGGTTAGGGGTTTCTCCCACCCTGTATGGGGACCCAATTTGGGCATCGGAGGCTCCACCTGGAGGATGGTATGTGTGGGGTGTGAGGTGGGGGGAGAGGCTGGCATAAGGAGTTCACTTACCCCAGAAACCCACACGCAAACTCTGTCCACCAGCCTATAATTCCAGCCCACCTGTCAATGCACATGGGGCACTGAGCCAAATCTTCCTGAGGCCCACTGAATCCCAGCACTCAATTCTCTAGTTTTAAGAAAATGCAGCCTCCCTCAAAGACTTGACGAAACGAATGGGAAGTCTACTCTCTCTCTTATTTTTTATTAAAAAAAAAAACCTTTTTAAGTTTATTTATTTTGAGAGAGAAAGAGAGAAAGAGAGAGCAGGGCAGGGGCAGAGAGAGAGGGAGACAGAGGATCCCAAGCAGGCTCTGCACTGTCATCACAGAGCCTCGTGCGGGGCTTGAACTCACGAAGGCAAGAGTCAACCCTTTAACCACGCGCCTCTCCGATGATCCTCTTTTAAGCTGCTACCCTCCCCCCAGCGCCTCCCATTGTCCGCTTTATTTCGCTCCATAGCACTTTTCACCAACTGCTCTATTATTTATGTATCATCTGGCTCCCCCAGCTAGGATATAAATTCAGTGGAAGCAGAAAGTTTTGTGTGCTGTGTTCATTGCTCAGTATCTAGCCCCAGCTCGGCATCTAGTAGGACCTCAATATAAATCTTCCTTGCGTATATGTCCATAATCATTTGTTTGGATTTCGTTTATCACCAAGAGGCCATGTAGGAAGAGGGGTTAAGGGGACAGACTGAGGGGCGGGTAGGCATTAGATCAAATTTCTGCTGTGCCCTCTGTCCGCAACGCCCCCCTGGGCAGGTGACTCCTAATCTCTGTGCCTTGGTGGCCTCATCTGTGCAAGGGGCACGCTGGCCGCACCTGCCTCCTGAGGAGGTTGTAAGGATTAAGCTCTTCCCCACGTGGGGAATACATTAGGTGCTCAATCAACGACAATAGGCCTTACTATTGCTGATGAATCAGATTCTTGGAATTTCAGCAAAGCACCTGGAAGATCAGCTCTTCTGACCTCCTCTTGCAAGAGGGGAAACTGAGGCACATCCTATAAGCCTAGGACGTCAGGTGCTTTGCTTTTTCCTCTAAATTAGGCGTCTGGGCCTCGGGGAGTCTTGCAGCCTGTGGGATGGACCTGTGGCTCCCAGCCAGGCCCCACCATGGGGGAGAACACTGCCCTGGGCCTTGACGAACGAACGCACCCCGGGTGGGGTAGGCGGCCTTCCCCTTGGCAAAGGCCGACCAGGTGCTCTCTGAATGATCTGAGGCCTGGGTGGCAGGTCCTCAGGGACCAGGTGTCCGGGGAACCCACCAGCGTCCCATTGGGAAAATGGACCGTTTGCCAGGGAAGTCACTCCAAGGATGTCCTCCCGGGGCTGGGCGGTGCAGGGGGGAGGGGGCATTGTCAACGCGCAGGAGCCAGGGCCACCTGACAGGAGCCACAGAGAGCAGGTACAGCGGCCAGAGCGGGGGCGAAGTGCCCAGCTTCTCCCCTCTTTCTGCCTCCAGTGTCCCAACGGCCCCTCCCCTTGGCTGGCCCTGTGGCAGGCCAGGGAAGTAAGAGGCGAGATAAGAGGGCCGGTCTGTGTGGTGCAGAGCGTGGAGGGGGCGGGCAGGGAGGTGGCAGGAGCAGGCACCCCCGGGGAACAGGTGGCATCTCAGGAGTCCTGATTGCAGCCGGTCCTGGCACACCCGGGAAGGGGATGCCGGGGACGCTCTGCGGGCCTGCCGTCGTGACTGTCCTCAGGACACCTGGGAGGTCCCGGCGCTGGCCGCCGCGGGGCCGGACAGAGAGGCGGGCGAGTGGGAGCTGTCGGCGGCTGGGTAGAGGCTGTGCGTGTGAATCATACTCACATGCTCACGGGACACACAGCCTCAGCTGGGAGGTCCCAGGACGCCCGCCCTGGCCTGTCTGCGCCTCCCTAGGAATCCTTCCGCTGCGGAGGTCCTTTGAAGATTTGAGAGCTCGCCCCGCCCAAGCCTCCCCACTGCCGGGCGAGGGAAGACCGGAGTCCCCCTCACCCGTGGCGACCCCGGTCCCTCAGGATGCATTAGGTCTCTTCGCCCGATCTGACCTCAGCTCCTGCGCTGGTGCCCTCTCGCCCTCCATCCCGATGCTGGCCTCTGTTCCACAGACCTGCTGGGTTTGTCTGGATCTCAGGGCCTTTGCACATGCCCTCCTCACCGCCTGCAACGTCCTTCCCCAGACCCTCCCCAGGCTGCCTCTGGCTCAAACCTCCCCTCCCCCCGAGAGGCCCCCCTCCCCCAACCAGTCCTGCTCCATCGCCTCATGTTACTGTGAAATTCTCCCCTTTATGTGTTTACTCGTTTAATATTCAGTTGCCCCCTGGAGAGCAAGCCGAGCCTGTCACGTTCATGGGGTCCCTCTGGCATCTAGAACAGCATCCCACGCACAAGCAGTGCTCGGTGAGCACTGATGACGTGACTGGGTGACTTCTCACTGACAGACGATGACACAGAAGGTCAAGGAGGAGAAGGGACGTGGGGCATCCCGCTGTGCAGGGAGCCCACAGCGGGGTCCAGGGGAGGAGACGGGCACCGGGCTCCCCGGGTCGTGGGCAGTGCCTCCTGCCCCCTGTTCCACGCTCTGCCAGTCAGCCCCTTGGCAGAGTGGTGGGCTGGATTGGGGGGGAGGGGGCCTGACGCTATGGGCCTGGGGTGCAGGGAAGGGGGCAGGGCCGTCTCACCCGGGCAAATAGACAGACTCCTCGGGGCGTGGTAGGGGTGCGGTCCAGCTTCTGAGAGAGGCACAAACAGAGTCCTCCGGGACTTTGCTGCGGCCCTTGCCCCGGCCTGGCGTGTCTTGCCCAGCCTTGCAAGGCCCAGGTGACGACTGGCCACAACAGCCGAACCGCCAAAAAAGTTCTAGACGGATGAGGAGGCCCAACGGATGAGGCACGGGAACGCAAGGCTGGCGTACCCACCACTGACACCTTCTGGGACCTGCAGATTCCAGAGCTGGAGATGCCCTAGGGGTCCTCCAGCCCATGGGGATGCACACTGCGGGCGCCCCTCGAAGACAGAGGGGAGGCTGCAGGCCAGGACCCCGATTCAACAAGACCACCTCCGTGTCTACCCGGGACACGACTTGGGCTACATCCCACTCCATCTGCAAAACGGGCTCTGCGGTGTTTATTTTTATTTTTTATTTTTTATTTTGTTACTAATTAAAAAAATTTTTTAACATTTATTCATTTTTGAAAGGCAGAGAGAGACAGAGCGCGAATGGGGGAGGGGCAGAGAGAGAGGGAAACACAGAAACAGCAGCAGGCTCCAGGCTCTGAGCTGTCAGCACCCAGCCTGACGCGGGGCTTGAACTCACGGACTGCAAAATCATGACCTGAGCCGAAGTCGGAGGCCCAACCGACTGAGCCACCCAGGCGCCCCAATTTTTTTTTATTAATTTTTAAAGTTTATGTATTTTGAGAGAGAGAGAGAGAGGGCACAAGCAGGGGAAGGGCAGAGAGAAGAAGAGACAGAATCCCAAGCAGGCTCTGCACCATCAACACAGAGCCGGATGCGGGGCTCGAACCCGCGAACCGTGAGATCATGACCTGAGCTGAGATCAAGAGTCAGACGCTCAACCGATTCGCCACCCCGGTGCCCCTACTTTTATTTTTTTTTAATTAGACTTTTTATTTGCAGATACTTACAGATTCGTATGTGGTTGTAGGAAAGAATTCAGAGAGATCCCATGAACCCTTGACCCGGTTTCTCCCAGTGATAACCTCTTGCAAGACAAGATATAGTATGACATATAATATACAATGTAACAGCCCAGATATTGGCAAGGACACAGACCATTTCTAACAGGGTAGATGTTGCCCTTTCATAGCCAAACCCTCCTCCCTCTTGCCCCACTTTCTTCTTGACCCTTCCCCAAGCACTCATCTGTTCTCTATTTCTTTAATATTACCGCTTTAACAATGGTATGTAAATGGAATAATGCAGTATGGGCCTTTCTGGGACTCGCTGTTTTGGCTCAACGTGATTCTCCAGAGATTCATACAGATGGCGTGTATCCATAGTTTGTTCCTTGCTACTGCTCTGTAGTATTCTGTGGTGCGGACGAGCCACCGTTTGTGGATCCAGTCACCAGTGGAAGGACATCTGGGTGGTTTCCAGTTTGGGGCTGTTACAAATAAAGCTGCCGTGAGCATTCATGCACAGGTTTTCGTGAGAACGTAAGTCTTCATTTCTCCGAGCCAAATGCCCAGGAGTGCAATTACTGGGTTGTACGGTAGAGTGTTTACTTTTCAGAGCAATTGCCAACCTGTTTTCCCCATTTTATATTCCCTCTGGCATTGTAGGAATGCTCCAGTCTGCCCTCGTCCTCATTAGCATTTGGTGTTGTTACTGTTTTTTTTTTTTTTTTTTAATTTCATTTTAGCCATTCTGAGAGGTGAGTGGTGCTATCTCATTATCTCATTGTGGCTTTAACCTGCATTTTGCCATGGCTAGTGATCGCTTGCTCAGTGTTTTAAAAAAAAAAATAAAAGGTTTCCACTGGCCCATTTTAAGGATGAGAGAAACCGAGTCCCATGGATTGAAACAGACTTGCCCGGCGATAGCTGGATCCTTACAGCCAGATCTATTCCTGGTCACATGCTCTTTGGAGAAAAGGGAGAAAAAAGATGCTTTTTAAAAAGGCTGCTTACTTGTGGGGCATCTGGATGGCTCAGTCGGCTAAGCATCCGACTCTTGACTTCAGGTCATGATCTCATGGTTCGTGGGTTTGAGCTCCACAACTGGCTCAGCGCTGACGGCGTGAAGCCTGCTTGGGATTCTCTCTCTCATCTCTCTGCAACCCCCCTCAAAATAAATAAATAAATACACTTTTTTTTTTTTTTAAAAAAAAGGATGTTTACTTTTCTTTGAAAGTGGAAGGCACGATCCTGGTCTTCTAACTGACATGTGTATGCTTTCTGTGATATGTCTCGACTGTTTTGAGAGCTGACTTCATGGCGTCTATGAGCAATGGGTTGTCACAGCAGAACTTTGCTGGATGGCCGTCAGACCATGTGACTCACCCTCTCTGCAGCCCTGCAGCCCTTGTAAGCTGCCCTCAGCCAGCGAGGGGGCTGCAGGATGCTGACTCCCCAGAGGGACAGAGCAGATGCACCCCCATGCTACGGCAGAATCCCTGATCCACTCTGGGAGAGGGACGCAGCCACCCGCGAGGTCTGAGGCTAGATCCAGCCCGGCCGAGACCCCGGGTCAGAGTTGAAGGCCCCCCACTCATGCCCTTCTCCCGGTGCCCTGCCCCCACTTCCGGCCCTCTGTTCCCCACCTTGCAAACACCCGCTGTTCACAAAACCTCGCCTCCCCTCCCTGGCTTTCCAGATTTCTTGTGCATCTTATTTCATCTTATTTTCTTTTTGGAGAAACTGCACCCAGGCGACCCGGCAGGGGCGGGGGAAACACAGCATCTGTGAAGGAAGGGCAGCCCAAAGACAACACGCAATTTTTTTTTTTTTAAAGCATGGTAATAAATGCTATTCAAAAAAAGAAAGAAAGAAAGAAAGAAAGAAAAGAAAAAAGAAAGAAAAGAAAAAAAAAGAGAAAGAAAAACCCACCCCACAATCTCTGAAAAACACAGCCCATTGAAATGACAAGCCGAAAATGATTTGCTAAGCGCGAAACGGCTCCCTTTGTCACCCAATTCTTCTGTTGACAGTTACCTTTCAATCCCGCAATTGTGCAGAAAGGGCTGATTTTTATTCAATGTTCTATTCACCCTGCGTATTAATGAAAAGGGGGGAGGGAAAAAAAACTTGTAAGAATGGTGTTTAGTAGGCTGATAGACAAGCCGTCTGGATTCCCCAGCCGAGCCCTCTTATCAGTGGCTCACAGTGGGGCTGGCCCGGCTGCCTTGTCCCGGCTCAACTTGGCTCACCCACCTGGTCTCGGCCCCTGCAATTGAAACCCTGGGGTTGACTGATTGATTGATTATTATTATTATTATTATTATTTTTAAAAAAGGCCTTGATGATCTCTTCTGAGCCAGGAGAGGGGACAGACACAGGTCATGACTTAACCCCATAATTCATATAGGCACCTAAACACTGAGCACCTGCTGTGTACCAAGGGGCTGTGCGGGCACTGGGGTCTGGCAGACGAGGTCCCCAGGCAGGGAGCTGCCAACTGGGACAACCATCAGCCACCCGGGGATTGACTCAGGTGTCGGAACCATCAGCATGAGCCCCGCTGCCCCCGGGGAGACCGTGTGCCCCAAATCACTTTCTCTAGGCACCCGTGAGGCAGGGCGATCTCCGAGCCATCTGGTCGCATCTTCACTCCCGCGTTTTGGCATCGAGGCGGGGAGGCTGCGCTGGGTTTCACGCTTACTCACCTCATGTGTGCTGGGATGCAGGAGGCTGGACAAAGTGACCCCCCCACCCCCACCCCCATCAGTTCTGTTCAGAGGCTGTGTGGGATCGTGTCTGTGCTGAAGGTAGGGCCCCTGACCATTCACACTGCCTTGGGGGGTGGGGGGGGGGGCCTTTGGGCATGTTCGTTCACCTCTCCGAGCCACACCCTCCTGTCACGTGGGGATGGTGGCATCATGGCGGTGGAGTGGCTCAGGGGACGTTACAGACTGAGCGTGGAAGCCCTAACCTCCGACGTGATGGTGTTGGGGATCATTGGGAGGTCCGCAGGGTCCCGAAGGCAGGACGAGGGTCTGATGGGATTAGCGCCTTTGAAGAAGAGACGCCAGAAAGCACTCTTCCCCCTCGATTCCCCCACCACGTGAGGACAGAGCTCCTGTGTGCGAGCCGGGAAGAGGGCTCTCACCAGAACCTGTGCTGGCACCTGATCCCGGACCTCCGGCCTCTGGAATTGTGGGAGAACGAATGGCTGCTGTTTGAGCCACCCCGTCTGTGGTTTTGTTTTGTTTTGTTTGTCACGGCGGCCCGAGCCACAAAGACAAAGGAGAAAGTGGGATTCCAGGAGCCCAAGTCCCCAGCTCCCCTTCTTTCCCTCCCTCCTTCTCTCTCTCCCTCTCCCTGTTTCCTTTCAGGGATTCCAGAATTCCAGGAGGGGTGTTGTGCCAGAGCAGGGTGCAGGGAGGGCTCAGGAACCAAGAGAAGACTTTCATTGGAAGGGTACGCCTGGGACAATGAAACCCGCTCCCTGGCTCGGTGGTGAGCTCCCCAGCATCAGGGGGCCGTAAGCGGAAGCCGGATGATGACTCGGTGTGGATGTGGTGGTGATGTGGGGGTGCACCGATGGTCTTGGGGGGCCGTACCTGCCTGCCGGGCTTCCTCGCCTGGAGTGATGATGGCATGTGCTGGCCCAGCTCGTTTTGTCCCCGACCTGCCACACCCAGCTGGCTTCGTCCTGCCCCCAGTGCCCAGACACACCCGCAGGTCATTCTGGAATCCTCTCCCTCCCTCCACCTCACGCCCAGTCCTGGGTGGGGGGCCTGACAAGTCAGAGCATCCCGAGCCTTCCACCCTCCTCTGCAGCACCTGCAGTGGCCTTTTCTCCGGCTCCCCACTTCTCCCCGGGGCCCTTCCCATCCTTGCTCTTCGGAGAGCAGGGGGAAGCCCGGAACCCACTTGTCAGATCTTCCCTGGGTCTGCTCAGAAGTCCCCAGATGCTCCCATCACAAAGCCCTCATGACCCAGCCCCTGTTAGAGCATCTCCTGCCTGTTCCCCGCTGTTTGCTCCATTAGCCACTCCAGGACTTTGGCCGGCCCTCAAATATACCAACTGCGTTTCCTTCGGGCTGGCGGTACCCTCTGCCTGGGAGACCCTTCCTGCAGCCCCTGGGTGCTCGCTGGCTGCCCCTCCCCACCCAGCTTCCTGCCATAACCCCACCTCCTCTGAGAGTCCTTCCCCAACCCTGTCCTTCGACCCCAGCCCTGCCTGGCCCCCTTCCCCCGCTTTATTTTTCTCCTCAGCACATGTTCCTGCTTTATACCGGATCATAGACTTGCTCGATTAATCACCGTCTGCCTCCCACGCTGGTCCGGGAGCTCCCGAGGGTAGGAAGGTCTCCGCCTGGCTCTCATGATGTCCCCAGATGCATACGTGGAGTCACAGACGGCCTCCAGGCCAGTAGAGAGGTGCTCCCTGGTCCTCGGCTGACCTCCTGATCCGGAACCACGGGTTAGCACATGCTTTCCACCCCCTTCTCCTGAAATCAACGTGTGCTGGGCAGTGGTGACAAGTGACAGCCACCTGTCCTCCTGATCACGCATTTGGCCACTCGGTAAGCATCTATTGCCATGTGCCAGGCCGCGTGCACCTGTTGGGGACCCAGCTATGACAAAGTTGGGCACCGAGCTGACATGGGTCATGGGAAGCTGGAGGCGCGAAAAGGTAAGTTCATATAAGTGATGTCAGGGACTGCAAAGAAATATGGAGCAGGGTGAGGGGTTGTGGGTCGTGCTGGTGTCCAGGGGCAGTCCGGGAGGGCTTCCTGGAGGAGGCAAGGATAGAGAGGGCCTAGGTGAGGTGCTGTGCTGTCAGCGGACAGGCAGGCGCACTGGTGTGGCAAGGCCTTGTAGGTCTGAGGCGCTTGATGGAGCCTCAGATAGGTTTTAGGGAAAGGACTGAGCTCAGTGGTACGTTTGAGTGTGGGCCCAGGGAATGCTGAGTGGAAGTAAGAATGAATGAGTCGAAGGAATTTGTAAGTGAGCATCCCCCGCGCAGTGGCCCATGGGAGCTTATTGTTCTGCCCTCTTTTATTCACCCCGCCCCCTCAAATCAGCCCCGCCTGGCAGGTGATCCCCCTCGAAAGACATCACCTCCACTGTCTTGGCCCCTCTGCCTTGTCCTGGGGCCTCATGGTCACAGCCAGGAAGAGTTTGGCCCCAGGGGTGAGCATTTTCTGGGATAAGCAGGAAACCCTCTCCGTACATAACGACGTACCCCCCACCCCCCCTTCCAGCCTCCTTGGGATGGAGCGATAATCCAGTCAGTCATTTGTGTTTCGGGCTCCACAAGGCCCCCCTCCCTCCCCTCCTCTGCTGTGATCGCTGACGACGCGGATTTTAATATATTCACATTGGCAGAGATATTTGCATTCAGATGCAATTATGAGGCAAGACACGGGCTCCTCAGAGCAGCCCCCAGAAATGGAGGGGGGGAGGGTCTGCTACACTCTAGAGACGGGGAGTGGTGGGGGGACAGAGGGCTCTAGAGACGGGGAGTGGTGGGGGGACAGACGGGCAGAGTGGTCTGGGCTGAGCTGAGCCCCACAGTCGGTACCAGAGCACCCACCCTCCCCCACTCAGCCCGAGCCGGCATGGATCTGGCTTATTTGTTCATCCCAAGGTATAGGCGGGTTCAGGAGCTTACATGGGGGCCAGGGACAAGAACACATTAACTAAATAAACAAGAGAATAGCACACGGGGATGAGGGCAGCAAGGGAAACCAAATGCCGGGAGAGAGACACCCTTTGGGGTGTTTTTCTAGACTGAGCGGTCAAGGAAGGTGAGGAGGATTGATTGCAAAAATGCACCCCGCCTTTCACTACCCCCCTGTGGCCACGGCTTCTTGCCATATGCCTTCACAACTCCCTCCATCAAGGGGTGGAATCTGTTTCCCGCCGCCTAGACCTGTGACTGGATTTGGACAACAGGGCCAGCTCTAGCCCTGAGCCTCGGGATAACTTGCACACTTCTGTCTCCACCTTGAGAATAAGCTCAGGCTTGCCCGCTGGTGGACAAGAGGCATATGGAGCTGAGACGAGCATCACAGTCAAGGCCAACCTTGACCGGCCGGAACCCAGCTGATCTGCCCGCGGGCCTCAAATGCGGAGGTCGGTAGAACGACCCACCCAAACTGCAGGCCTGTGGGCTGAACAGTTACCTGCCGTTTCAAACCATGAAGTTTTGGGATGTTTTGTTACGCAGCAGTAGCTAACCAATACAAAAGGTCGGTCTGATCAGGTGACATTTCATCAGAGATCCAAAGAATGAGAAAGTTGTGGTGGTGAGAAAAGCTTCTGGAGGAGAATTCCAAGGGGGAGGGGACGGCTGGCACAGGCCCTGAGGCAGGAAAGGTGGAGGCTCATTTCAAGGACAGAAAGAAGGCCAATGCAGCAGAATCTAGAAGTAGGAGCTGGTGTAGCTGCTTGTTTTAATAGCACAGGCATTAAAAAGAAGGGGCAGCGTTTTGTAAGAGCATGGACTTGACCTGAGTGGGCTTTGAGAACAGGTATCCTTCGTGGGTGTGTGTGGAACAGGGCGACACGCAAGGAGGCACACAGGAATGAATAGCCCACCACGGAAGCTGGTCTTGAAGGGCTGAAGCCCACACTGACGGACTTGCCTGCAGCCCCCACCTGCACTGCAGGGGACGGGGGTCACCTTCTGACTCATTGCCTTTCGGCGCTGGGAATAGTTCTTCTTGGAGTTGGTTTGACCTTTTCCTCCATTGAGATGATTTCTCCTGGTTGACTGCAGGGAACTTGGAAGACGGGTTGAGGATGCCCCCTGGGCAAGAAAGGGAAGGCTGTGAGAGGAGCAAGGACCGCTCAGTGAAGCAGGTGCCTCTGTGCCATGCGTCACAGAGCCTTGGCCCCCCTCTGGTTGCAGGACTGCTGTGTGGACAGCTCCACACACTATGCCAACATCTCACCTGGGCCCCGGCATCGCTCCCTTGTCCTTCTGGGATGCCATCAATAGATGCATCACAGATAAGTGTCCCAGCCTCCCATCCTTGGGAGGGATAGTTCTGAGGCATGTTTTATGTGGTTCCCCAGAAGGATGGAGCCCCAGGTGCCCACACAGTGATCCCCAGCGTCAACCCCTTTCCTGGCTGCCCCTCCTTCCCTGTCTCATTCTCTGCTCCCTTGTCACTCTTTCCCGGGACACTCTCCCTATTAACCACCTGCTCACAAGTCCTTGTCTCAGGGACTGCTTTCTTGCGAACCTGAAGAAATCAGGCGGGGGCTTGGCTGGGACACCCAGAGGGGCATCATCCTGAAGCTGCGGGAGGTGTCCAGTTGAGGGCTGGGCTGACTCAAGGTGGCTGTGATGCCGTCCCCTCAACATGGCTCCTGTTCTGAAAACACTGATGGAAGAAGGAACACTCAGAAGGGAGGGGACTGACCTGGGTCACGGCACTAAAGCCTTTTCCCTGCCATTGGTTCTTTGTCGGGCACGACAACATGGGGGCATCAGCCAAGAAGGCACAGTGCTCCCCATCAACAGATGAGGGCAGGGGGACCCCGGGAGGGCCAGGTGGGCTGTTCAGGGATGCATGAAGAAATACCCAGGGCCACAGTCCCTGTAGCCTCCCTGAGAAGTGTTTTCTCCTAGAGGATCTTGGGTGAGTGCAATACCATGGGCCGGGGTGTCTGACAGACAGGCTATGTGACCTCGGGCATCTTACTTACCTTCTCTTGCCTCAATTTCCTCATCTGTAAAGTGGGAGGGCATGGCAAGGATTTAAATGCAATGAATGTGTCCCTGCAACAGCCTCCATGCTGGCATCCCTGCCTCCTCTTGCCCTCTCCAAATCCTTTCTCCATTTTTCCAAAATGGCCAACCTGGCTGCCCCTTCTGTGTGTAACCCCCTCCAGTGGCCCCGGTGTCTTCAGGACAAGGAGCGGCTCCCATAGCATGGATGACTGGAGCTCACCCCAGTAAGCCCAGCCACCCTCTCTTGCCTCCCTAACCCCCCTCTCCCCCCCCGCCCCCCGCCCTTCCAATCCCTCTCTGGGCCACGCCTTGTTCTCCGTCACTCCAGAAAGCCGGTCCAGACCTTGTACTTGTACTTCTTTTCGCCTGGGACCCCTGCTGGCTTCCTGATGGCTTCGCCAAGACTTCGATTTGTTTTTTAATTCAGGTTTTGAATGGGTGTCACGTTTAGATGGGTCAGAATTCATCGAGATGCAGAAAGACATACACCAAAAGGCCGTCTCCCACCTCTGACCTCCAGCCTCCCAGGCAAACCCTGGGTTCAATTTGCCTGCGTCCTTTTGGAGACGTTTTCTGCAAAGGTAAGCAAATGCTTTACAAGATTACCCACCTGCTACCTTTTGCAAATGCCAATACCCCCAAAGCATCTTTTTCACTCCCCATAACTCGGGGGTCTTCTACAGCAGTCAAGAAAGAGCTCCCTTGTTCATTTTATACAGCTGCATAGTATTCCACTCTGTGGACGCACCATCGTTTACTTAACTGATCTCCTACTGATGGGTACCTGGGGCGTTCCCAGCTTTTAGCCATTACTTAAACACTTCATTGAATAACCTTATACATCAATCTGTATCTATGGGAGAAATTCTATAGCATAAATTCCTAGACCTGGAAATGTCTGTTTATTTTATTGACAGACTATCTAATTTTCCTCCATAGAAGGTGCCAAGGGACACTGTCCCCAGAAGGAGAAGGAGAAGAAGGAGGAGTGGCCTGGGTAACTCCTCATCCTTTTTAAGGCATGAACTGTCACCTCCTCCAGGAAGCTTTCCCAGACTTTCTGGCTGTCTCAGGAGCCTCATCTGGGCCCCCCGCTCTGCACTGAGCACATGGCACCCTGTGTTGCAACGGTCTATTTTCTCTTCTGTCCCTGTCATCAGACTGGAGCTCCCTGAGGCCAACCCTTGTTATTAAGCTGGTCTTCAGGCCTATTCAGGCCTCAGCACAGGACTCAGGGCTGAGAAACCACCAGTTCCCTTTCTGCATACCCTCCCCCAACCCTGGGCTGGAGCCCCCAGGCCAGGCAGCCTCTACTTTCCCCTTGTCCCCTCCTTGCCTGAGAGAGAAGGCCAGGCCTGGCCTCTGCTCCCAACACCTGCGGGCCACTTTGTGCCGGCACTTGAGCCCCTTCTCCCAGCCGCTGGGGCCTCTGCTGTCTCCCTTGAACAAATAATAATTGTTAGAAAAAGGCCTGTGGATAAATTATTATCGTGACCCTCATTCCAGTGCAAAAAACTTTTGCTAGCTGCCAAGTGAAAAGTCAAAATTTGCATTTAAATAGAAAACGTTAGGCGAGCTGAACAGGGAGGGCAGTGCCCCCAGAGGCCTCTCCGGGGGTGGGTGGGGAGAGGGGGTCACCGCACCCCACCCCAGGATCCCAGCTAGAGGCAGAGGGGGGGACCCTCAGAGCCTGAGACGAACTCATCTTTTCTGTGGTTTGTGCCCCCCTTGGGGGGTCTACAATTTCCAGTCCCCGCCAGGGTTCAGCCACACAGACCTTTCAGACGCCCTCCATCCAACTCACCTTGAACTTGAGTCTCCCCTCCCCCCGCCCCACGGTGAGCAGATAATCGCAAACATTAAGGGTGGGTGGAGATTTCGCAGATGACAGAGAGCAGAATGTTTAGGGCCCGGTTTTCAAGCTACACAGATAAGGCAGCTGGGGACTTGCTAAGTTGCTTAGCCTCTCTGAGCCTCAGTTTCTCTGTTTGTAAACGATCGAGAATAATACCTTCGTAGCGAGGTGTTCTGATATAATCAATATGATTTCCTATGATTAATAAATGTAGTTGTTCCTGTTAGTTCAATTCATAATGCTGGAATTCTACTCCTGCATCCTTGACAAGTGCTTGGGTACCCCCCGTGACAGGGGGCTCACTTCCAAACAGACCAGCCTGCCCCATTTGGCTGCACACACACTAGCTTCTCTTTTTGCTTTTCCAGGAGAGTCCCTGGAATTGTGGGAGGATGTAGGTGCTGCCCTGTCATATTCTCAGACCCCCTTTTCTGGGGAACTTCCAAATTTCTCTTCACCTGAGGGTCTGCTCAAGTGTCCACGAAGGTCAGTCCTCTGGGCACCCGGGAAGCCGATGGCAACTTCCCAATCCAGAAAGGAAAGAAAGAAATGAACCCAAACGGATGAGCAGTGAGCAGCCTAGACTCGGAAGGATTTGACCTTGGGTCTCATTTCCACCTGAGTCACCTTGGACGACCCCATTCATTCCAGCAGTTGGATCTCGGGCTCCCACTCTGTGCCTGGCGCTAACCTGTGACCTGCTTTCTAAGATGTGACTGAGTGCATCTCTCGGAGGGCAGGAACCCCGTCTGCTTTGTAACCATGGCAACCACCCTGCCTGGCAGATAGTAGGCGCCTAATACATGTTTGTGTCCAGGTGAATGAATAAATAAATACATAACTGCTTTTTCCTCTGCCCCTTGGGCACATAGTAGGTGCTCGATAAACACTTGGCTGGAAGAAGGAACTCAGGCAAGAAAAGAAGAAGTGCCCAGAGTTCTGACTGGCTGGGTCAGCAGAGGCATTTGGTCCCACGTGGATCCCACACGGGACTTGGCTTAGCTGACGCACACTGGTTGCCACCCTGTGTTTGCTCTGTTGCGGGGACTGGGGTAGGAGGGAATGGTGGCGATCTCTGGATTTCAGGGCTCATGATGCTGGGGAGAAACCAGCATCATGGGGGGGTGGGGGGAACTCGAACCTGACAAGGGTGGTCAGTGTCCTAGCTGGAGGGTACTTAAGACAGTGGGTGGGAGAGGAAGGCTGAGGGCTGAATCATGGACATCTTCCTGGAGGAGGGGCCCTCTGAGCTGAGCATGGGCAGGCTGTGGTTTATCGCCACTTCTGGAGTGCCAAGTTTGCATGATCAGCCCATTTCTGCGGCCCAGCCGGATAGGTCCTTTTACCACAGGGGAAACGGGTGCTCAGAGATGTCAAGAAACTGGCCTGGGACCTCACAGCATCCAGCATGAGGTCTGCCGGGTTTTATTCTTTTTCATTTTTTATTTTTTACAAATGCTTATTTATTTTTGAGAGGGGGGTGGAGGGGCAGAGAGAGAGAGGGGGGCAGAGGTTCCAAAGTGGGCTGTGTGCTGAGGGCAGTGAGCCCGACATGGGGCTTGAACTCACCCACCCTGAGATCATGACCTGAGCTGAAGTCAGACACTTAACCGTCTGAGCCACCCAGGCGCCCTGGGGTCTGCCGGATTTGAAAGCCCGTCCTTAAAAAGAAAAAAAAAAAAGTATATACAATATTTTATGCCATTAAAATGAACACAGTAGAACATGTGATATCCATACTATTCAGGAATACAGCGTTAAGGGACAGCTGATAACGTCCAAGGCCATTGTCCCTGCAGAGCAACGTCAGGAATAAGCAGGTGTGGGGCCCAGGGAATCGTCGTTGGAGCTGTGAGGCATTCTAGCACCACTGGATTTTGCAAGGCCTGCTGTGTGAATATGCTCGCATTCCCTTCTCAGAAAATAAAAGGTTACCTGGAAAACGGGCAACTACCTCTAACGCACGATGCAAACCACCTTCGAGGTCTCGGGGGGAGGCAAGCCCGCGTCCCCTGGCTTCCCACACCGGCCCGTGGAGGTTCGCCTGGAGTTCTGACGGTCATGGGGCATACCCCACTGACACAGCGGCCCTGCACGCCAGCGAGTGCTGGAACCCGGCTCTCTGCACCGGGGCCCAGCCCCCGGCCGGAGTGACCAGTGACTACAGTGACCTTCCCCCAAGGCCGGTTGACGAGGACAACGTATGCCTGCCCTCCGGGGGCCCCCAGTTGAATTTGGGGAGACAGATGATTACCCAGATCAACGCCCCTAATTACAGATGGTGGCCAATCAAATCCTGTGAAGAAGGCTGCCTTGGGCTAAGAGAGTTGGTGACAGGGACGGCCACCCCGAGGAAGTGTTTGAGCTGAGTTCTGAGGGATGGAGGGAATGGCCTGGTTGCTGGAGTGGCTGGATGGGCTGGGGGGTGGGTAGGCTGCGAAGAAAGCAGGGAGGAGCCAGGCAAGAAGGAGGGGAGGAGGGGGAGGGAGGTGGGGATGTGGGAGATGGGAGGAGGGAGAGAGGAAGGAAGGCTGGCGGGGCAGGCCCAGTGGGACTTCGTCTCAGTAGGAGACGCACCAGAGCCGGAGCTCTGGGGGCTCGAGTCCCCCTTCTGGGCAAGACGAAGCACCCCCAGGGGCGGACAAGCCTTGTGAGAGACACATAAACCAGCTAAGTCCCATGGAAAGGTTAACGAGGGCCCTGCTGTCCCTCACTAAAGTCACTTCACACATTTACAATGTACCAGTCAAACCAATTAGCTGTGAAAGTGTTGTAGGGGCTGCGTTTTATTGGATTCTGGTCAACTCGGAATTGGTTAAATAATGTCTGCTAGGAGACATAAAAGGGCCGCACGTGGGGTGGGATGGGGGTGGCTCTGGGCGGTCCTGCAAGACAGACAGGGAAATGGAGGCCGGACTCCGGGGGCTGCTACGGGCTCTGCCGAGATTTCTCCAGGAGGTCTCTGCCCGGAAAGTAAGGAATGTCCTGATGATCTTTCAGCCCGACCCCTGGAACCATCGCGGGAACTTGTTGGAAATCCAGGCCCGATGCCCAGGACCCACCCTAGGGCCACCCCCCATCAGGGGCATCCCTTGAAAGAGGGGAGCAGTGTATCAGTCCTTTTTCCAAGTCCCCTCCCCAGGCAGTGTGATGTGCGGCCAGTGGGAAGATGGGACTCTGCTCTATTCTGGGGCGGGGGGGGGGGGGGGGGACATTGCCCTCCTAGGGGGACATTTGGTGATGATGTCTGCAGACATTTCTGGTTGTTACAGCAGGAGGGGGGCAGCTATGGGCACCTAGCGGGTAGAGGCCCCGGATGCTGCTGGACATCCCACAATGCTTAGGGCAGCCCCGATCAGAAAGAATCATCCAGCCCCAGGGGTGCCTGGGTGCTCCTATCAGTTCAGAGTCCAACTCTCAATCTTGGCCCAGGTCATGATCTCACCGTTCGTGGATTTGAGCCCCGTATCGGGTTCCACGCTGACGGGGTGCTTGGGAGTCTCTCTCTCCCTATCTCTGCCCCTCCCCTTCTGGTGTTCTCTCTCTCTCTTTCTTTCTCTAAATTAATAAATAAACTTTAAGAGTCATCCAGCCCCAAATGTCAATAGTGCCCAGGTTAAGAAATCCTGTTCCAGTCTAATCTGTCCATTTGACAGGTAAGCAAACTGAGGCCCAGAATGGCTGATGGGCTCTGCCTGGGATCACGCAGGGAGTGTTTGGGGTCAGGCGGGCAGGACGTGTGAACCTCCATCCCTAGACTCCATGCCTGGCACTGTGCTGGGCTCTGTGCGCTTGGAAATCATTCCGTCTGCTTCCACAGGCCATGTCGGTCCCGTCGAATTTTGAGGACATAGCCTAACCCAGGCTGGAGTTTGTCTGAGGGTCTGGGGGCTGTACAACCTCGCCAAGCCGCTCCTCTTTTTCGACGGAAACCCCAGGCGGATCCCGTCTCTTGAGCGGGCTTTTGCCCCCAAAAGATGGTTCCAGAGAAAGAAAGAAGCCCGTTTTGATGTCACTGACAGGGTGGGTCTGAGCAGAGGTCTCAGCCCCATGCGGCTGGTCTTGGGTCACCGCGGGTCTGTCCACGTGTCCCTTCGTCCATCCCGCGGCGGTAATCCGAGCTGTGTGCGGGGCCGGGGGTACCCAGCTAATTGCAGCCTTGCGAAGGCCAAGTGGAGATTAGCCCCAGCAAGGAGCAATGGCAGGCCAGCGTCTGGGGCCAGGACGGTACCTGATTAGTTAAATTGCCAGCACCTGCTTGCTTTTATTGCAAACATAAACACGGCCGCGCCGACGATTGCCAGCGAACCTAATGCTTTCCTCATTTGCCACATCTGCGGCCCGGGGCCGGCCAGCAGGGAGGCTCGGGTCCCGCCAGTCCAGGGAGGCAGAGGGGCTTGGGTGAAAAGACACGGAAATAGGCCCCGGGGGAGGGAATTTACACTTGACCAGGCCTCCTCTGTGGCAGGGACCGTGTGAGGCCCTTCTATCCCCGTGCAAAGCCGTCTGACCCTCAAAGCCTTCCCGTGGAACATTCTTTCTTTTCTTATTGAGACTCAGAACAGTTAAGCAATGCCCCCGCCCCGTCCACCCTGCCCAAGTGACCCAGCCAGGGGGTGGCCAGCACGGAGTCTGGACCCAGGTCTGTCTTTGAAGCCTCTGTTGTTTTCGTGAACTGGGCGCGGGGAGCCCTGAGGGCTCCCACTGCGGTTTCCTGATGCGAAGCACCTAGCTGGTGACCGTACGTGAGTTCAGGAAGGGAGAACGTGGTTTCTGACCCTCCAGACGATCCGCGAGGTGACCACAGGCTCCCCGTCACCTCCTTCTGGGCCTCGGTTTCTACATCTGTAGGGTGGCCCTCGGGTCTCCTGCCTCCTGCTCCTGAACCCCAGGAAAAAGAGGCCGGGGTGTGGGAGTTTGGCCCTTGAACACGCCTGAGGTCAAGTCCGGCGCGGGCCGAAATCACCCACTTAGGCTCCTCGAAGGCTCATTACACAGCGTCCCGCTGCCCGGTCACGTGGGCGTGGGCCCCCAGCCACGCGGGGCAGCATTCTCTCCGGCCATCACCCAGCAATTGGCCCACAAGACAAACGGCCTAGGAAACCATTTCAAATTAACTCTGTCTCCATTACAGGCGCTTTTATGAAGATAAACTATTTGCGGGATGTTTACGGGAGGGAGCCCTTCGGTGCCGGCAGAAGGTCAGAGGGAAAGTCAGCAGGACCATACGATTGTCATTCGAGAGCCGTGGCGCTTTTCTGCATTCAGAGCGTTCCAAAGTACGTCTCTCCCCCTCGGTGACAGATGCTTCAAGCCTGTGACATGCTTTGTCAGAATTTCATTTGTCCGAGCGGCTTCAGCCTTATTCTCGGCAGATGCAGGTGATAGGGAGAGAGTGCATTTAAATTCCCTTCTACGGTTTTTGGAAATGAAGCGGGCAGGGGCGGGGGCGGGGGTGGGGGTGGGGGTGGGGCGTGGGGGTGGGGGTCCTTCTCAAGCACCGCACTTCACCTCAAAGACGACAAAAAAGGAAAATGTGCCCTGGAGCTCCGGAGAAGGGCAAATTTACATGCGTTCGTGCAATCATTCATTCATCCCCTTGTTTATGAATTCATTCGTTTGTTAAATGTGGGGTCGTGTGTTCATCTTCCCCCGATCGCTTTGGGTTTTTTTTTTTGGAATCCTGACTTCTCGTGTGTTCTCACGTGGGTCAGAGCCTCAGTTTCTGCACCTGGGAAACGGGATGGTGGTAGTCCCGAGTCGTTCTGGGACTAACTGGGTTAATTTGAATGAACTCTGGGTTGATTCCCTGGCACAGGGCAGGATGGGGCCCGTACGATGGGGATGTTGGCGGAAAGTTGTCTGTCCCGCAGAGGTGAGGTCGCTGCTCGCGGTCGCGTGGTCACTTGGTGTGGGGGTGAACCGGGTGGAGGTGAGCCTCAGGGGGATTTGGTTCCAGAGCCTACGTTCCTTCCCTCTGCCCTGCTCCCCTGTTAAATGTCAGCGCACGTGTGGCCTGGGCCTGCCGACCCAGCCCTGGGCTACCAGCCCACGGCTGAGTGGTGTTTGTTGAGCTCAGATCCAAACTCAGGTTCTTATGTCTTCTCTTGGACTCGTCTAGGGTGGGGCTCCCTTCTCTGGGACCCCCAACACTCGCTACGGGCCGCCAGGGGTGTTCATTGCCAGCTTTTTCAACAGGCAACGCCAGACAAAGACCTTCTAGCCCTGAGGGACCACCGTTCTCTTCAACCGCAGGCAAGCCCTTCTCTTCTCTCTGGGCCTCAACTTGCCCATCTGTGAAGTGGGCACTCAGGCGGTCTCTGAGCCCCCTTTGGACTCTGAAACTATAGTTTTTTGAGAAGACAGGATAGCTGTCCCTACAACTGAAGAACCCTCTTTTTGGAATGCCCTGGGGGGACTTGGCCACACGCAGTTGATAGTAACCAATGCTCATTAACCCTCCTACCGCTACGCGGCTGCCCCAAAGGATCTTTCCCTCCACGGAGCCCTGGGCACTTGGGCGTGCCTATTTCGCCTCTGCAGGAAACGTGTTACTCGCACGGTCTGAGCACAGGGAGCGTGAGGGTAGGGGGTAAGGCCACTCCTGCATCCGGACGGGCTACGGGAAATAAGGCCCAGGGCGGGAGAGGCATGTGCCAGGCAGGCAAAGGGGGAGAGGCTTTTCCCCTTGAGTAGAGGGTGGGTTCCCCTTGGCTGTTCCAGAGCATGGCTGTTCACTCAGAGAGGGCCCAGAAAGGTGGAGAAGTCGTCGGATAGTCTTGGCCGTGACAAAGCCAATGGCTAAAGGAAAGAAAGGAACATTCCAATACATACATTTAGGAGGCTGGGGAAGGGAAGGGAGATCAAATTAGAGTCTGAGAGTTCGGAGCCTGAGCAAGTCTCTGAGGCCCCCGGGAAAGGTTGTGGGATCCAGATGTGGAGGGGGGGAGGGGAGGCAGCGCCGGGGAGTGGGGGAGGCCTGTTCACAATTAGCCTTGATTTTGTGTGATGACGTTGAAATTGTGGGCAAACATGAAAGCACAGTTGTGAGGACATGTCTGTCCGAGCAGCCCGGGGATTAATTCGACGTGAAGGACACAGGCCGAGGGCTGGCACCACATGGAAGCATTTTGTGTGGGTTTTGATGTCCCGCCAGCTGAAGGGGGCTTCGCCGCTCAGGCTGAATGGGTCGTCCACCCCCATCTCGGCCCCCTCGTGACTGGCTGACTCTGGACGAGAGGTTAAGTCGAGAGCACCAGAAGTTTCTGCCTCCTGCAGGATTGCCCTCTGGCCCACCCAGAACTGAACCCAACATGGCGGCCGTGCACGTCCACACAAAGCCAGGCGTTGGCGGGGTTGGAGGGGGGGTTGCTGTGGCGGGGAGAGTCTGGGAGCTATTTTCAATATTTCTGATATTACGAGGGCTGGGCTAACCCACATGCTGGGGGTTTGGCAGGCAATGGTTTTGTAACAGAACTCTGCTGGAAAGGGCCCTGGCTGGGAATCTTGGAATCTTATGAGGACACTTGGGGCGGGAGGGCATCTGGGGACCCCAGGGTCACCTATCAAGGGCTCTGGCTCAGAAGGAGCTTTCGTTGAGCTAAAACCAGGAGGAAACATCGTTCTGACATCTCCGTGCCGTGGGAGATGTTGGAACTAAGAAAGAAAGGTGCGGCACCGGGCACAACGCCAGGTAACGCCCTTTACCATGAGGGGTGTGCCCTTGGGCCGAGGAGCCCTCCTCCTCTGAGCCTCAGTTTCCTCATCCGTAAAATGGGGGGAATATTCGGCCCTTCTTCACAGGATAGTTGTGAGGACCAGATACCCGACCGTTGATAAAATATTAGCATCTGATAAATATCCAACAAACAGCGGTCACGCTTTGCAGCTTGACTGGAGACCCCAAAGCACTCAAACGGCTAGCGTGATAATCCACGTTGTCACCGGGGTTCCGTTTTTTGGAATCCCTGAACAAGTCTGTTGACGTCGCGGAGTGCTACAATGTGTCTGTTGCTGAAATCAGGCCGAGGACCCCTCTCCGTGGATCCAGGCAGCGGCCCCGCCGTTGTTCGTGACCCGGGGCCCCATCACATGCCGGCGGGCGGACTGCCAGGCATCTTAAAGCCGTCTGGCAGCCCAGAGCCCCGCCGATGGGAGTGGAGGAGCGTATTTCACGCCGTCCCTGTGACCCCTGGAGGTCCTTGGGGAGACAGGAAGGAAGGGGCTCTGTTTTGGTGGGGGAGGAGCGGGGGAGGGCTCTTTGGGGAGGAGGGGGAAGGAGTTGATGAAATTTCAGGATGTCCCGAGGTCAGCTTCCAGCCGGCTTGTCTAGGTTAGAGAAAAGTGATCGCCACCCAAACACGCTTCTTAATGAGGTACAGCCTGTGCTTACAAGCTTTTCCCTTCCTGTCTTTTCCCTCCAGGAGGAAATTCTAAATCCCGAACACAAATGGCTACAGAATTATATTTACATCTATTTATGTTTTTCTATTCGCACGTAGTCAGGGCGCTGGAAGCGGGAGAAGAGTCGGAGGTTGATTCGAAACGGCGGCAAGGTGTCAGAGCTGAGCCTCCAACCGTACGGCGAGCGCAGGTGAGGAGAGGTGACCGGTGGTCGTCTTTGCCGTATTTGGGGTTTAGGCCTGAAGTCAGCACAGGAGGGGCGGAATTCGGTTGTTCAGAACAGTAAACCTGGCAGGATCTTCAAAGGCGATACGGATGGGGAGGTAGGGGTGGGAAGGTGAACTTCATACAGTTGTTGGGGAGGTGTGGTCCGGCGGGGCTGGGGCGTGGGGTGAGGCCCAAGGGGCTCGTTGCCCAGCCAAGTCCCATGTAGAAGATCGCCTTGTTCCAGGTTTGCCGTGGGGGGAGGAGACCCAAGAGAGAAAGGCTACGAGATCCGTACCCACGTGGGTAACTCAGAGGAGAGTGAGAAAGCAACCCAGCTGGACTGTTTCCCTGCAGGATGAGGCCCTGATGCTTCCAAGAGGCACAAAGATAGGGCGGTTGGGGTGGGGTCTGCTTTGGAGCTCTCCTGGCCAGTGCCGCGGTGAGCACGCGTGGGCATGTCGCTCACCCTGGGTGTATTTCTGGGAGCGGAATTGCTGGGTCAGCGGCCATGCACATCTTCCCCTCGGTGCCGAGTCGTGCCAGACTCTTTCCCAAGTGGCACACTCTTTCCTGAGAGGCCCCCAGCCAGGTCACGGTGACAGCACCTGTGCAGAGCTGCTTGGAAGCATCCCTTACTCCGGGTCACCCTCGCAGCCCCCTGTGACAGAGGCGTGAGTTGTAACGCTATCTCTGCACGGGTAAGGCAGCCAGGGATGAAGTGACTCACCCAAGTTCACACGGCGCGCCGAGTTCAGATCTGTGATTTTCCCACGGTAGCGATCGTTGTTGCTTGTTTAGTTCTTCCTGTGCACCAGGCCCGTCTGGAGGGTTTCCTGTGTCTTAACTCAGCTTAATCCTTATAATAATCCTACGGGGGAGGGACTCCTTATTCTACCCATGTTATCCACAAGGAAACACAGATACGGACGGAGGGGTTAAAGTCACCTGCCCAAGATCACCGCAGGAACGGCTAATGCCGGGACTGGGATCCCAGGGACCCCCTTGCTATCTTGTCTGTCCAACCACGGCGTTCGCCTACCCTCCTGGTCCACAACTTCCAAGAGACCTTGATTTTTCATTTTGCACCAGGTTGCACATTAGGTAGCCAGTCCTGGGTGTAGCGATCAGAAGAAGACTGGAGAGGGAAGAGGGACCTGGCGGAAATCCCGACTCAGCGCCTCTCCAGCAGCGGGACTCTGGGCACGTCACAGCCCCTCTCTGAGCCCTAAGGGCCCCGCACTGCAGCCCCAGTCAGGTACCCGGAAGCATCCTGTGGTGCCGAGGGCGCAGTGTGGCTAGGTGCCTGGAGCCCCCAGAGCTTGGGGCCCAGGCCCCTGCCCCGCGGGGCCCATGGGGATGTGGGGAGCCCGCAGAAGGCTCAATCCTATTACGCTATTAGCTTGGGCGTTCCGGGCTTGCGCGCTGCGTCTACTTGACAAAACACAGCCCGCGAGCAGAGCCCTGATCTCTTTAACCAGGCAGAATTGAGCCTGTACCTCAAGTGGCTTCTCCGTTATTACTGGCTTAGCGCTGCTGAAGAACCAACAGCAATAAATACGCCACCAATTTGCTCCCTGAATGTTCTTATTTGCAGCACGCCATGCAGAAAAAATATTAACAAAAAACAAACTCCTCGCTCGTAACAGGCTGACGAGGGCCTCTTTAGAGTGGCAGTGTGTATGCCTTCACCCCCCTTCCTTTCTCCTTCCTTTTTCTAAAGAAGCTATAATTTGAGTTAAGCGGCCGCTGGTAATGCTCCCCTGGGGCACCGAGCTGAGAGAGGCCGTTGGCTTGGACGAAGATGGACCCGGGAGGAGAACGGGCTGGAGAATTCCCCTCAGGAGGCCAGCGGCAGGAGGAATGGGGGAAGCCAGTCAGCTGAATGGGAAGAGCCTGGGGCCCAGAGAATTGTTCTCAGGGGTGAAGAAGATCCCGGGGTCCTAGATACCGGGAAAGCCGCTACCACTCTCTGAGCCTCACTTTCCACGCCCGTCAAATGGGTTGATTCTATGACCCTTTCCTGCTCCAACACTGTGTTTGACAACCTAGCTTTCATTCTTTTTTTTTTTAATTTTTAATGTTCATTTATTTTTGAGAGAGAGACAGAGACAGAGCAGGGGAGGGACAGAGAGAGGGGGGACACAGAATCCCAAGCAGGCTGCAGGCTCCGAGCTGTCAGCACAGAGCCCCACGCGGGGCTCGAACTCATGAACCGCGAGATCATGACCTGAGCCGAAGTCTGACGCTCAATCGACTGAGCCGCCCTGGCTATAGCTTTCATTCTTCATGATCTTCTGGGTCCTGATCTGACAAGATTTGAGGGTTTGGTCATGCTTTGCATTCTGGGATTACCGAGATCACTGAGACTCCAGAATTGTTCTCTGATTTGAAGTCCAGGCACAGATGAGTATGAAACTCTAATAACAACAACAGCAGCGAATGTCACAGAGAGAGGGAGAGAGAGAATCCCAAGCAGGCTCCCTGTGGTCAGCACAGAGCCTGATGCGCGGCCCAAACCAACAAACTCAGATCACGACCTGAGCCGAAATCAAGAGTTGGCCGCTTAACCGACTGAGCCACCCAGGTGCCCTGAAATCCACACAGTTTTTATCAAGGTTCCCTGCATTTTTATTTAGCCCGTCCTGGGTGTAAGCAATTAAGAGAAAGGTCAGAGGTCAGAGGTTCAAATTCTGGTTCACCCCCCTTCCCGGCTGTGGGCCTCCAGGCAAGTCACCACTCTTCTCTGGGCCTCAATAGCCTCATCGGTGAAATGGGGCTAGAACCTCACTGAGGTCACCACCACGGTGGGGCCCCAGTCCCGCACTGAGCTCCCTGGAAAAGCCTGAAGTTGGAGTGGCTTACTGTTGAATACTCAGCAGTCCTGCCAACTGGCCAACCTCTTCACAGACGTGTTATATGCAAGGGAAGCGAGGCAGAGTGGCAAAGGACTTGCTCCTACAGCTGAAAAACAAAAAACAAACAAACAAGAAACCCTGATGGTCAGAAAGGCTTAGAGGTATTTAGCTTGGGCGAGCCAGGACTTACCCCCGAAGCATGTGGCCCTACCCATTAAGCGGCACTGCCTCCCTTCTGATTTAATTTTTTTTTTATAACTTAAAAAATGTTGGGGCACCTGGGTGGCGCAGTCGGTTAAGCGTCCGACTTCAGCCAGGTCACGATCTCGCGGTCCGTGAGTTCGAGCCCCGCGTCAGGCTCTGGGCTGATGGCTCAGAGCCTGGAGCCTGTTTCCGATTCTGTGTCTCCCTCTCTCTCTGCCCCTCCCCCGTTCATGCTCTGTCTCTCTCTGTCCCCAAAATAAATAAACGTTGAAAAAAAATGTAATTAAAAAAAATGTTTATTTATTTACTTTGAGAAAGAGAGAGACTGGGGGAGGGGCAGAGAGAGAAAGAGAGAGAATCTCCAGCAGGCTCCATGCTATCAGCCCAGAGCCTGGTGCAGGGCTCAAACTCACAAATGGGGAGATCATGACCTGAGCCAAAAAATCAAGAGTCAGTTGCTTAACCCACTGAGCCACCCGGCTGCCCCTCAAATAGTTTTCTTTTTATTTTAATATTCCTAGATGAAATTATGGAATGGGAATTGGTTTGTAAATGAGCCAAGTTAGGAACCACGGCTATTGAAAACTATACCTGTATTAGTTATCCTTTGCTGGGTAATAAGTTATCCTTTGCTGGGTGATAATTTAGTGGCTTAAAACAACACATGTTTTATTCTCTCACAGTTTCTGTGGGTCAGAAGTCCAGGGCTGGCTTAGCTGAGTCCTCTGCTTAGGTCTCGTAAGGCCTCCATCAACGTGTCGGCTGGGGCTGCAGCCTCATCCGAGGCTCCACTGGGGAGGGGTCTAAGATCACTTAGGTTGTTGGCAGAATGCAGTTCCTTGTGGTTGTAGGACTGAGGGCTTCAGTGTTTTGCTGGCTGTTGGTCAGAGGCCACCTTCAGCTCTGAGAAACCACCCACATTCCCTTGCCATATGAGCTTTCCAACATGGTAGCCTACACCATGGTGGCTCCCTTCTTCAAAGCTCAACAGTGAGCTACAGATTCCTACAAGATGGATATTATATCTTATGTAGGTGATCATGCTCAGTCCATCAACCCTACCGTGGGTCAGAGGCAAGTCACAGCCCCCCCCCCCCACTCAGGGGAAGGGGAGTATATAAGAGCATTAACATCAGGAGGCAAGATCATGAGGTGCTACCTAGAGTCTGTCTGCCACAATGGTCTGTCCATCCATCCATCCATCCATCCCTCGGTTTATCCATCCATCCATCCATCCATCCATCCATCCATCCATCGATTTATCCATCCATCCATCCATCCCTCGGTTTATCCATCCATCCATCCATCCATCCATCCATCCATCGGTTTATCCATTCATCCATCCATCCATCTATCCATCCATCTATCCATCCATCCATCCATCGATTTATCCATCCATCCATCCATCCATCCATCCATCCATTCAACTTGTACTGATTGACAGCTTGCAGTGAACCAGGCATGGAGGCTAAAACAGGCTAAAACAGAGGCTAAGATAGACACAGTTCCTGCTCTCAGGATACTTCTATAAAGCATTTGAAAGATGGGCCAGTGGGTGTGTCAGGATCCCTGGGGTAGTGGGAGGGGGGCAGACCCAGCTCTGACCCTGTTGTGAGTCTTCTAACTTGACTTTACCCTTTCTGGGACCGTCTTGGCCCATCTGTCCAATGGAATATGTGCCACAAAGCCGTCCCAGACTCGGTGGTGACATGGAGGTCCAATCATCATGGTGAGCATCTGCTGACCATATATGACATGCCACACACTGGTTACATCGTCCTGACTCACCCTCACCATAGCCCGTGTGCAGAGACTTAAAGCCTGCTCTTAGCTGTGACCTTGCTCTGTTCTCCGTGAGAAAATGTATGCAAATGATCTCTGGAAAAAGTCAAGGGCTCTGTTGAGCGCCCTGTGAGTGTAAAACAGGGGCGGGTGGAGATAGAGTTAGGAAAAGAGGCATTTATGACAGAAATGTGCTCTCTGGGGCCTGACTCCAGCGATGTGAGACTTCGGTCTTGGGTGTCAACGTCTCTTTGTGCCAGTGTATTCATCTATACGATGAGGGGGATGCTGGTACCTACCTCAGGGATTGATGGGACGGTGAACTATGTCCATGACCGCAAGGTCTCAGCACCGTGCTGAGGACCGTGGCAGCTGCTCAGCGAATGGTGGCTTTGATTATGAAGCACCTACTGTGTGCCTTCCTTGTGCAGAAACGGTCCATGGAGGGTCTGTGATGAGACAATAGTGCAGATCCTACAGTGCAGAGTGCTCAACAGCTCTGGCCTATGAGCTTACCTGGGATGGCCTTGCAGTAAAGGCAGAGCCTTCTGGGGGCAGCTGGGGAATGTTCAGGGTGTTTGAGCTCCTCCTCCAAATCCTCTTATCTGTGGGGCTCCTGCTCCTAACACCTGAGCCAGACCTCATTCGTGAATGAAGACTTCCCCTAGTGAAGGGGTTGCTCAGGACAGAGGGCTCTGGTCTTCCTAGAGGCTTGCCACCCTCCTCCTGGGATGAGAACCATCCATGGCTCCCCAGTGCCTTTGAGATAAGTGCTAACTCCTGCCAAGCCAAGGCCCCACATGGACCAGCTACACTGGTCTCTGCAGCCTTGCCCTCTACCTCTGTCCCCATGGCTTTCTCTGCTCCAGCACCCCGAGCATCCCTCCTGCAGCCGTGGGACCCCTGCCTCTGAGTCCTCACGCACCCTTCCCTGCTCTCTTTCCCTGGCTGGCTCTTATGAACCCTTAATTGCTGCTTCCGTGAGGAAGCCTCACCCGACCTGTGCATTCGATCTTGTCCTTTATGTTCCGGAAACTTCTATGCTTCCTCTCTGCAGCATGCTGCAAACTTGGACTTACCTAAACAATCATTTGAGATAACGTCTTGCTGTTTCCCATTAAGCTGGAAGATGTCACACAGGCCTGTTATTCCCAGGGTGTCCAGGATCGACACATAGTAAGTATGCCGTAGGCATCCGTGACTGAGTAGTTTGGCAGAAACGACCCCAGTTTTCCCTGCATGGCGGCCTGCCATGTCAAAATGCTGTGAATCTCAGGATGGAATTGGCCCACCCCCTTATCTTCAGAAGGGGAAACTGAGGCACAGAGCGGCAAGATAGACACACAAGTTTGGGAGTCAGGCGCACAGAGGCCCCTACCCTTCCTCATCATTTAGTTGCACCCCGTGTGTTGAAATATCATTTAAGTGAAGTTCATGTCTCCCTAATTATACGACTACCATAGGATCGTAATAGAAAAATCTGGAAAAAACACACAAGCTCAATTCTTAAAAGTATCTCAACCCGAACATTCCCGCAGCCTGCAGCTTAAACCTGCCGGCCCAGAAGTCCCCAAGCCAGATTCAGCAGCCAGGACCAAGGCTCTTTTTTTTGCCTCAAAGAGAAAGTTCTTGTCGGTTCCGTCACAAGGGACCAGGTGCTCTACATGTCGACATTTTTTCTGCTGGTCTTTTCCTTAGGTCTATTTTTTTTTTTTTTTTAACATCAGTGAGAACCCACTGTTGACGGCTAACATTTCTATTCCCTTCTACTGACAGCAAGTGTCCTTGAGGGTAGAATGCATGTACGGTCCATGTTCCACCCTCTAAGGGCCTAGGACAGAGGCTTGCACACAGTAGGTGTTCAGCACATCTCTTTTGCTCAATTGAAAGAATGTCAGGGGGCGCAGACATGCAATCAGGGAAGACTTTTGGAAGGAGACAGCTTGTTTGTTTGTTTGTTTATTTATTTATTTTGAGAGAGAAACAGTGTGAGCAGGGGAGGGGCACAGAGAGGGAGGGAGGGAGAGAATCCCAAGCAGGCTCCATGCTGTCAGTGCAGAGCCTGATGTGGGGCTCACTCCCACGAACTGTGAGATCACGACCTGAGCCTAAATCAAGAGTCAGATGCTTAACCGACTGAGCCACCCAGGAGCCCCTGGAGGCAGCTTGTGATCTGGGCCTTGGGGGAGCTTCCCTGGGGATGGGGTTGGTGGGTGCACCTCCTGGCAACTTCCGGGCAGAGCTGGGTCTGAGACTCACCAGGCACTGGGGTACTCCCCTGCGCATGTGCTTTCATTCTGATGCAGTGGCAGATGTTTCTTGTGCGGGGGGGGGGGGGGGGGGGTTGCTGCTGGACTGGCCGTGGCTCCAAGCCTTGGTGGTGCTTAGAAGGGGAGAGAGCACTGGTTTTGGGGTCAGGGACACCTGGATGTGAATTCTGGCTTTGCTCACTCTGACTGTGCCGTCCTCATGGGCATGATCTTGCTCAAGAGGACCCACACTGGGGTGCCTGGGTGGCTCAGTCGGTTGAGCGTCCAACTTCGGCTCAGGTCATGATCTCGCAGTCCGTGAGTTCGAGCCCCGGGTCGGGCCCTGTGCCGACAGCTCAGAGCCTGGAGCCTGCTTCGGATTCTGTGTCTCCCTCTCTCTCTGCGCCTCCCCCACCCATGCTCTATCTCTCTTAAAAATGAATAAACATTAAAAAAATTTAAAAAAGGGCGCCACGCCTGGTTTAATGGCCCACTGTTGCCATCTTGCAATTCCTGTGAATTTCTAAACAAGGGGACCCCGCATCCCATCTTACACCGGGCCACCCAAATCATGTAGGAGGTACTATGGCCGTGAGACCTTGGATGAGTCATTCAACCTTCCGGGATTTAACTCCTGACTTGAAAAAGGGGATGACCATTTCGAGCTCCCAGCGTGGCCACAGCCACAAAATCTCACGTGCATAACCAAGTATCATGATGTGCACACCCTCAGTGCGTGCTCGCCCCTGGCTCTGTGCCAAGTGCTACAGACTGAGTCACCTCACTGTAGCAGTCACCCCACAGGGAAGGGAGTGTTGTCGTGCCCATTTTACAGATGTGGAGGCCGAGGCTCAGAGAGTGGCCAAATTGCTCGCAGGAGCTGCGAACACGGCACAATCGGGGGGGCCCCTCTGATGCCCGGGGGGGGGGGGGGCGGCCGCTGGCCGCCCCCAGATCCTGCGGAGCACAGCGGTGCTCACCCTCCTTCCCCGTGTTCACACGTCTGCCAGTAACCTTTCCGCCATCCCGGCTGTGCCTCCTCCTTCCGTGCTGGGCCTGGAGCATGAAAGCCTCAGGTTTCCACCAGCCGTTGGGGGAACAAACGGTCTCTAGGGAGGAAGGCTTTGTTTCTCTCCACCCTCTTCCCTGGCATTGCCCCCACCCTCCCCGTCAGCCCCCCAAAGGCGCGGGGCCAGGGTCCGATCGGTTTCAGCTGCTTTGGCAGGAACCTCCCTGAGATCGTGGGGCTGATCCTGGGTGCTGGGGTGGGGTGGGGGCGGGGCGTTCTCCCCAGAAAGGAACCCCTTGGGCAGGTGGTTGTGGCAGGGGCCTGAGATTCGGGGGCCCGCAAAGTGTCCCTGCTCGCCTCACCGACTCCCAAGGCCTGCGACCGCCACTAAGTTGTCTGTGACACGACATGTGGGAGTCTGCACATGAATCGATGGCTCCACTAAGAGTCTTTCCCTCTTGGGCTCCGCACTGGCTCGCCCCTCGGCCTGGAACCTCCTTCCCCACACTTGCTTCACATGTGTGCTCAAACGTCACCTCCTCCAGACCCACCTCCACCGCCCTGTTTATCTTATTTTTTTTAAGTTTATTTATTTTAAGAGAGAATGAGAAGGCAAACAGGGGAGGGGCCCAGAGAGAGGGAGAGAGAGAATCCCAAACAGGCTCCGTCCTGTCAGTGCGGAGCCTGACCCGGGGCTCGATCCCACGAACCGCGATCGTGACCGGAGCTGGGATCGAGAGTAGGACGCTTGACCAACCGAGCCGCCCAGGAGCCCCTCTACCACTCTCTTTAAAATCACAGCCTACCCACCCTGTCCTTTAGCTCAGCTCTGCTTTTTGTGTTCCTTTCATTTTTTTTTTTTTTGTTTGTTTGACTATAGCACGTATCACTTCCTAACTTCTGATATATTATTTAGGAAAAAACTTATTGGAGTGTAACTGTAATGTGCATTTAGAAAAGCGTCTACACCTTCAGTGTTGTTCGGTGAGCTTTGACAGGCCAGACACGCCCCCGTAACCAGCATCTAGATGAAGAAACCACCTCCCAGCCCTCAGGTCCCCCTTCGTCCTTACTTATTTCCTCCTCTTTACTTATTGATCGTTTGTACTGTTTGTCCCTGCCCTGCTTCCCACCCTCTCTGCTCCCAGGGGTCAGCTCCAGGAGGGCAGGGATCCAATTCGCCCCCTTCGTTTGCTGCTGTATCCTTGCACTTAGAACAGAGCCTGGTGGCACCCTTTTATGAGATAGATGCTATTATGCCCCCATTTTTTTTCCAAATTTTTAAAAAATTATTTTGAGGGGCGCCTGGGTGGCTCAGTCTGTTAAGCATCCAACTTGGGCTCGGGTCACAATCTCGCCATTCGTGGGTTCCAGCCCCGCGTCGGGCTCTGTGCTGACAGCTCGGAGCCTGGAGCCTGCTTCCGATTCTGTGTCTCTCTCTGTCTGTGCCCTTCCCCTGCTCATTCTCTCTCTCTCTGTCACTCAAAAAGAAATACACATTAAAAAGAAAAAAAATTTTTTTAATAAATAAATAAAATTTATTTTGAGAGAGAGTGAGAGGAGCAGAGAGAGAGGGAGAGAGAGAAAATCCCAAGCAGGCTTCGAACTGTCAGCACAGAGCCTGACGTGGGGCTCAAACTCACGAACTGTGAGATCATGACCTGAGCCGAAGTCGGAGGCTTAACCGACTGAGCCACCCACATGCCCCTGCTATAACAATTTATTAAGGAAAGTCTACGGTAAACCTGGTGCTCTATCTCACGACTCCGAGACCAAGAGTCGTGTGCTCCACTGAGGAAGCCAGCCTGGCGCCCCTGTAACGGCTTCATTAAGGCAAAAGTCACCCACCCTGTGACTCACCAGGTCAAATGCACAGCTCATAGCACTTAGTACACTCACATCACCGCAGTCTGATACTACACGTATCCCCGGAAGATGCTCTACTCCCTTTAGCCATCACCCGCCACCCCCTACCTCTACCCTAGCCCCTGTCAACCCCTGATTTTGCTGTATAAATTTGCCTACTCTGGATGTTTCATAGACACAGACTCACACGCTAAGTGGCCTTCTGCACCTGGCTTCTTTCACGGAGCGCATTTTCAAGGTTCACCCCTGCCGTAGCGTGTGCTCGGGAACCGTTCTTTTTCGTGGCCGAGTGACATGCCCTGTGAGCCATTTAGCCCTTGATGGGCGTTTGGGCTCTTTCCTCTTTTTGACTATTGGGAATAGTGCTGTTGGGAACATGGGCGGTTGAGTGTCTGTCTGAGTTTCATTTCTTTTGGGTATTTACCCAGGAGCGGAATTGCTGCATCACGTGGTACCTCCGTGTTTTACCTTTTTAAGGAACTGCCAGACTGGTCCTGGACGTTTTGACTTCACAGGTCTGGGGTAGGGGTGAGGAATCCAAATTTTCTACCGCTCTCCCCTAGCACCGCAGAATTCAGAATAACCTTCTCATTTGACTTTGAACACCTTCTATGACCGCAAGCCACGACCCCAGCTTCTATCTAGTGAGGCAAGTTGCTAATTCTTTAAGTGTTTATTTATTTATTTTGAGAGAGAGAGAGAGAACTCTCGTCAGCGAGTGCATGAGCGGGGGAGGGGCAGAGAGCGAGAGGGAGAAAGAGAACCCTGAGCAGGCTCCATGCTGACGTGGGGCTCGAACTCACAAACCGTGAGACCACGACCTGAGCGGAAATCAGGACCCGGGCACTTACCCGACTGAGCCACCCAGACGCCCTGCTATTTCTTTACTAGAATGCTCACGGTCCCACCTCCACACCTTTGCTTATAACTAGCCCTCTCACTTAGAATGCCTGTCCCCCATATCCCCTTCCCACCCCAAGCCCGGTGGTCTCTAGACCCACATCAAAGGCCACATGTTCCAAGAAGCCCTGGCAAGCTCCCCAGGCTCTGCGACATTGTTTCCGTTTCAATATCCATTCTTCTTCTTCTTCTATTCGTAACTATTTATGTACAGGCAGTCTCTCACTGACCGGATTTTCTAGGATCCTCACCTGTACCTTTTTCATCTTTGTACTTCTCAGTCGTGACACCATGCCTGGCGTGTAAGAAGGGCCCGGTAAACGCGCATGAAGTGCAGAGGTCCTGGGAATTTCCAAGGCTGAGAAGGAGCTGGCTGGATGCCCCGGGGCAGGGTCCGGTCCTGGGCTTGCTCGTGGCGGCCTTCCTGGTTTCTGGCATGGAGCCTTCTGTATAGCAGGTACTCCACAAAGATTTATGAAGTGCACGAGTGACTCAAAGACCCTCTATGTTGGACAATGAGTCCTTTGGCCAAGAAGGGGGGGGTTGTATAGAGCAAGAACCTAACCTGGGTGGGGAAGGGTCAAGGAACATGGATTTGAATCCTGACTCTCCCTCCAACTCTCGCTCTTTGATCTTGGGCAAGTCCATCCCTCCCTCCCCCCGCCTGCCGGCCTTAGTTTCCCCATCTGTAGAATGGGAGCAATGGAGTAGGTGAAACTGAGGCAATTTTCAGTTCTACTGAGTCTGAGATTGAGATTGCTCTTGCTGGCGTGAGACACTGGCCTTGAAAGGGGGCACTGGGGGGCCCGTTCCTGTCTGTCCCAAGGAGGGTAATCAAGGCCTGCTCAATTTTCATTTGTGAAATTGCTAGGGACATTTGGGCATGCAGGGAATACTTACTGTTCCTGGGGCCTGACCTCTGGCTTCTGATCGATCCGGGCGTATTTTCAATGCACATTTCACAGTGGAGGAGCTCAGAATGCACCGCGCTGGTCCCAGCCCCCCAGCTGCTCCGTGCAGGGCTCTCTAAATGCATGTTCCAGCTCCTTCTGGCCCAGGCCGGGCCTGGAGTGGACCTCACAGGTTGGTCCAGTCGGTCAAGAAGACCTCAGAAGGGCCAGGGCCCGGGGTCTCCGGGAGGACAGGTCCCAGGGTCTGGGCTCTGGTGTGTGGAAACTCACCTTGACCTGCAAGCAAAGGGCCTGGATCACGGTCCTGCTGGGCGCTTCTGGATCCACCATTTGACCGGGAGTCTGCTTCCTAGCGAGGCTTTTACTCTCCTTCACCCTACACTTCCTGCTAGATAAGACCTGCTACTATTCTTGTTGCTAATAAAAACCAACATAGATTGAACTCCTGCTGTGTGCTCAGTATTTTAGACACCCTAACTTAGAAAGTAGGAGTTAAAAGCATGGGACTCTGGTTGCCCAAAGGCCCCAAGTCCGAGTTCCAGCTGGAGGCTACCATACATCTTTTTTTTTTTTAATTAAAAAAAATTTTTTTTAAATGTTTATTTTTGAGAGAGACAGAGACAGAATGCGAGTGGGTTAGGGGCCGAGAGAGAGAGGGAGACACAGAAGCAGAAGCAGGCTCCAGGATCTGAGCTGTCAGCATAGAGCCTGACGCGGGGCTCGAACTCACGAGTTGTGAGATCATGACCTGCGCCGAAGTCGGACACTCAACCGACTGAGCCACCCATGGGCCCCGATACATGTTTGATTAAGTCCTTACACAACACTTAGGCACACAGGCTTTGGAGCCAAGCAGAGCTACATTCAAACCTCCACTTCCCACGTGGCTCCTCGCTTGCCCGAGAGCACAAGGGTTCACCCCCTCCGAGCGCCAGCTTCCTCATCTGTGAAATGGGTATAAAACCTTAGGAGGATTCAAAGCACACCGAGCGCCTGACGTGTCGCCTGGCTCACAGGGATCACTCAAAAACACTCCATCCACGAGAACGCTCTTCCTTCCTCATTGCCGTGCCCCTCCAGCAGGTGTAACCTCTATCTTGACTTCTAATGTCCCCTGTTCTTGAACTTCTTCTCCTGAACGGAGCGTGAGTTCCTTGTGCCTGGCTTCTTTGGCTCACGCGGCAGCTGCGAGCTTCATCACCCGTGCTGCTGCGGGTCTCGGTCATTTGCCGCCTTTCATTGCTGGAGGGAATTTTCCGTTCGGTGAAACTTCCACGGTTCATCCTTTCGCTCTTTCTGCCATCGCCGGGCACCTGCCTGGTTTCCAGCGTGGGGGTCTGGTGAAGAGCGGTTGTCAGTGTTGTCCTGGGGGGTCCGGTGCCCGGGCACAGCTTTCTGTTGGGTATGTTGCCTCAAGGCACAGTTGCTGACTCTCACTCGGGGGCAGGTGCGTGCCCAGCCTCAGCAGACGCCACGAGCACTTCCCAAGTGGTGCCCGCCCGAGTGTCCACGTTCCTGTTAATTGACAAAAAGTGTTTGGTGAAATTCACACGACATGAAATTAACCATCCCAAAGCAAACACTTCCGTGGCATTTCGCGTCTTCACAGCGGTTGGACCACCACCCCCGGTATCTAGTTCCAGAACATGTTCCTCACCCTAAAAGTAAACCCCACACCCACTGAACAGCCTGGAGGTTAAACTTCACATTCTCCTTCACATTCTCTCTTCACATTCACATTCTCCTTCCCAGGCCCAGCCTCTAGCAACCACCACTCTGTTTTCCGTCTCTGGGTTTACCTATTCTGGTTAATTCATACAAATGGAATCATACCTTGCGTGGACCTTCTGGTTTTGGCTTAATGTTTTGGAGGTTCATCCACGTTCAATCGGGACTTCTTTCCTTTTGCGGCCGAATAATATTCCGTTGTGTGGATAGACCACATTCTGTGTCTCCATTCATTAGTTAATGGAAAAGATTTTATTTTTTTATTATCGAAATTAAAAAAATTTTTTTGTTTATTTTTGAGAGAGAGACAGAGAGACAGAGAGAGAGCAAGTGGGGGAGGGGCAGAGAGGAGAGAGAAAAGAATCCCAAGCAGGCTCCAAGCTGTCAGCGCAGAACCCGACGTGGGGCTTGAACTCACAAACTGTGAGATCATGACCTGAGCTGAAACCAAGAGTCAGATGCTTAACTGACTGAGCCACGCAGGCACCCCATTTAATGGACGAGATTTAAAAAGTTTAACAGAGATGTCCAAAATGTATGTGTTTTTAGAAAAAAAATCAGATAGTGGGGAGGGTTTCATGTCAAAGACTGAGGTCGTCCTCTCTCTCCCACCCCCTCCCCCGATACCCATGGTTCACAGAATGTGGCCATAAGCACATGTGTGTCAGATACACGCACACATGGCCTGGTGGCACAAACAAGCTCCTCCTTGTCCCGCCTCTGGCTTTCTTCCTCTACTGGTGGAGTTACTGGAAAGACGCTGCTAGCTCAGTCCACCCTCCCCCTGGAAATTGGCTGCAATGTGCTGGTTTCCCTTACAGCTCCAGCACGTTCTCCCTGTCACCTGAGCCTGGGCCACAAAGGTGTCTCCTGTGGGAGGAGGAGAAGGCCCGGGGCAGCTGGGGACCCTGTGGAGGCCAGGAGGGCAGCGGGAGGGTCTCGTCTCATGGGGGACGCTAGCACCCTTTCTTCCTCCCCACATGGCTGGTTTTGAACCGGGCTCAGGCTGTCCAGGGCCAGACGTTTCAACTTAAGCCATACTCCACCCTCAATTCTTTCTGGAAAATTCACTCCAACCTTCAATGAGTCCTTAGTGTTGCATCTCCTTGGTCTGTGACTTTTAAAAGACTTTCCCCCGCTTTTTACCCAGCTGGCTCTTCTGCTTTGCCCACAGAACTTTCTAAAATGCTCAAGGATGGGGGGATGCCTGAATGGCATAGCCAGTTAAGCGTCCGACTCTTGATTTCGGGTTAGGCCATCGTCTCACAGGTTCATGGGTTCGAGCCCCTCATCGGGCTCCGTGTTGACGGCGTGAAGCCTGCTTGGGACTCTCTCTCTCTCCCTCTCTCTCTGCCCCTACCCTGCTTTCTCTCCCCCAAACGAATAACCATTAAAAAAAAAAAACAAGCTGAAATCCAGTGCAGGGGGGCTGCCCCGGCCATTTTACCTGTGGGACAGATCAGATCCTGCTGACACCTCCCTGGGGACTCGGTGTAGGGTGCACAGCTCCGGGCCCAGAGACCTCTGCAATTCTACAGGTCCCTGTGCTCAGAAGGGCCCCCGCTTTGCTTAACGCTCTGCTGTTGTCTTGAAATTTGTCATACATTCTTTTTTTCAAAGTTTATTTGGGGAGGGGGAGGAGAGAGATGGGGGAAGGGCAGAGAGAGAATGAGAGAGAGAGAGGGGAAGAGAGAACCCCAAGCAGGCTCCATGCTGCCAGGATGGAGCCCGATGTGGGGCTCGAACTCACGAACCATGAGATCATGATCTGAGCTGAAATCAAGAATCAGACGCTTAACCGACTGAGCCACCCAGGTGCCCCATAACTTATCATACGTTCTTAAACAAGGAGCCTCATATTTTCATTTTGCCTGGGGCCCGGCATATTATGTAGCTAGTCCTGCCTGGGGACCAAGTCACAACCTCGGCTATGTCACTTTGGCCCTGGCACAGTCCCTTTCTGGACCTCAGTTTTCCCAGCCGCAAAACGGGATGACCCCTTTGAAATAGGCTATGTGGAATGACTTCCGGGTGCCACAAAATGTGCTTTTCTGAAGTTCTCAAAATGCCTGACAGGCCACCGTGATCGTCAACCTCCTCGCAGGGGATTCCTGGGCCAGGAGTATCAGCATCACCTGGGAATTTGTTAGAAATGCCAATTCTCAGGTCCACTCAGACCCTCTGAATCAGAGACGCAGAGGGTGGGACTAGCAGTCTGTTGTAACAAGTGCTTCCAGAGGTTTCTAAGCTCACCGAAGATTCATTGGTGTAGACATAGCCTGTCTACATTGTGGAATCCAGGCTCAGGGGCAAGGAGCTGAAGGCTCCTTCTGGATCTGCCTAACTGCCTATGACTGCAAGCAAGTGGTTTCCCTGATCTGGGTCTCAGCTTCCTCATCTTTAAAATGGGCAGGTCAGACCCACCTTGCATATGACTGCGTGGGTGACATACTGCCTTGTGCATTGTCCATATGAAGCATCCCACGCATAGATCGTTTTAAAAAAACCCACTTTTATGATAAGGGAATAGACAACTCTGGACCCCAAGGTTACCTGGGCAGACTGTCTGCATTAACTTAGACACCTGCAGGTTACTCCTTTCCAGGCCCCTGGTGCAGACTAGAAACTTCTCTGGCCCTGGCAAAAACATTTTGCTTGTCTGTTTTTGGCGCTCACGACTGAGGAGGACGGTGGCGAGAAAGCTGAACTTGCCCTTCCCTTTTTCTTCTGTAGACAGCAACACAATCGGGTACATTTTTCAACTTGCGAAGCCTCAGTTTCCTCATCTGTAAAACTGGGCAGAGCGTTACACTCTTTGAGAGCTGTCCTGTAGATTAAGTGGAGATTTTATAGAAATGGCCCAGGGAAGGGGACGGGGGTGCAGGCGGGGATTGATAAACTATTTGTGTGTTACTATTACTAAAGGCTCAGTCATGAGCCCCAGCCTGTGCTGGCTTTAGAGGGGCGGGGATTCTAACAGCCAGAGTCTCTTTTGTCTTGGAAAATGTCATCGAAGCAAGAAAGCGTACAGGTGGAGACGGGCCACCCGTCAGCGGGCAGCTGACGGGCACCCTTCCCAGCCCGGGTCTCCCGAGACCCACCCGGTGGCCCAGAGGGGCTCTTATCAGCCACACAGGAGGGGCAGACCCAGGTTTACCTGCTGTTGATTCCCCCTGCGGGGACTTCAGGGTGAAGTTCAGTGTGTGCATTTCTGGGGCATCCTCACCCTCGAAGGCTGCAGGAATGTCAACAGAGCCGGATGTTCCCGCAACAGAGTGATGGAGGAAACGAGGCAGGGCTCCCTGGCAGGGGGGAAGGTGGCCTCAGCCTGGGGAGACAGAGAGAGTCTGGGAGGCAGGGAGACCAGGTCAAGCTGGTAGCAGCCCTGATACCTCCACCCTCAGATTGGGAATGGCACGGATGGAGGTGGCAGGGAGGAACAGGAAAGGCAGAATCCTGAGGACTTCCGTGGGGGGAGGAGAAGGGGAGCCTTCACAAAGGCAGCCAGGCCTGGGAGGGGAGGCAGGGAGGAGGGGGTGTCCCTCTCCCAGGCTGTTTTGAGTCAGGACTGGCTCTATTTGCTTTGGAAGGGCCTCCGGTTAACCCCTTGTTTCCTGGTGTGCAAGCTCATGCGCGCAGGCTCACTGTTTAGCAAATGCTTCCCCACTCGTTTTGTCGGCTAGCCTTCACCAGGACCCGGCCAGCCAGGCACCACGCCTGGAGAGGGAAACTGAGGCTCAGAGAGGGACAGTGACTTGCCCTCGGTCACTCAGTAAAGGGGTGCTCCAAAATTCAAACTTGGGTCTCCAGGGTGCCAGGGGCTGATTAAAAATCTGCTTCTTGGTCCACTCTTGGGGGGGTGGCCCTGGGTCCAGCCAGCACAACCTGGAGGTCCAGGGGGGATGTGTCCTCCCTCCACCTCCTGTATAGGATACAAAAAAAGGATACTTTTTTTTAAATTTATGGATATATACATATATATATATATATATTCAACTCACTGCCAAGCCACCTCTTCAACCGCATCTGGCCAGAAGGCATCCTGGACGGTGGATATTTTGTGCTAAAAAATAGATTCAGCAGGGACGCCTGGGTGGCTCAGTCGGTTAAGGGTCCGACTTCGGCTCAGGTCGTGATCTCACTGTGGGTTTGAGCCCCGTGTCAGGCTCTGTGCTGACGGCTCAGAGCCTGGAGCCTGCTTCGGATTCTGTGTCTCCCTCTCTCTCTGCCCCTCCCCCCATGCTCTGTCTCTCAAAAATAAATGAAAAAAAAAGTAAAAAAAAAAAGATTCAGCAAAATAGACTATTAGGGCTTGGAAGGGTATAGGAAGGGGGTTTCCCATCCCTGGACACCCTCAGGGAGAAGGGGGCCCCAGAGCCCCCTCTCAGATATCTTTGTTGGGGGACGCTTCAAAGCCTGTCTTTTTGTTTCTATCCATACCCATATATATAACATATATATACATATATACATAATATATATAACATATATATACACACATATATACATATATATAACATATATATACATATAATATATATATAACATATGTATACATATATACATATATACACACATATATACATATATTTTAAGTATATAAGTATATTTAAGTTTATTTAATATATGTGTATATATGTGTATATATAAGTATATATATGTATATACTTATATAAGTATACTTATAAAAGTATAAGTATAAGTTTATTTAATATATGTGTGTATATAAGTATATATATGTATATATTTATATAAGTATAAGTATACTTATATACTTAAAATATATGTGTATATATGTGTATATATAAGTATATATATAAGTATACATATATATATAAGTATATTATACTTATATATATACTTAAATATACACATATATATAATATATATACACATATATACACATGTGTATACATATACATACACATATATACACATATATATACACATATAAGATATATGTGTATATATAAGTGTATATATATAAGTATATATATAAGTATACTTATATATACTTATATATATACACTTATATATACTTATATATACTTATATATATACTTATATATACATATATATATACTTATATGTACACATATATACATATATTTTAAGTGTATAAATATATTTAAGTTTATTTAAGTATATATATGCGTATATATATACATATATATATGCATATATATACACGCATATATACACATATTTTAAGTATATAAGTATATTTAAGTTTAAGTATATATAAGTATATATATACATATATTTTAAGTTTATTTATTTATTTTGGGAGAGACAGAGACAACATGGGAGGACAGAGGCAGAGCGGGGGAGAGAGAGAATCCCAAGCAAGCTCTGCACGCCAGCACAGACCCCGCTGCGGGCCTCGAACCCACGAAGCATGAGATCACGACCCGAGCCGAAACCAATATCCGGGCATTTAACCGACTGAGCTGGCTAGGCGCCCCCTAGTCACACTTTTTAAATGACCAGAATGAAAGGAGGTGACCGACGTCTCAGCGCTGTAACAGCGAGACCTAATATTTACGGAGTGCCTACTGTGGGCTACGTCCTCTCAGCTCCATTGCACAGATGAGCAAACAGAGGCTCAGCAGGGTATAGCCGTTTAGCCTAGCTCGTGTGGCCAAGCCAGAGTTTGAACGTAGGATCCTCTGTCATTACGGACTCCTTACAGGGGCACCGCCCATCTTGGGTTCTTCCTGGTGCCCCGGGGCCTCTGATCAGCTCCACCTGTGCCTTTAAGGTGGGGTCAAGGTTTGCGGACTGAATCATCACACAGAAGGATGTGTCCACAGATGCTGACAAGGCCAGACTTTTCTTCCCCTGCTGGTTGCTGGATCACCTTCCCCATCCTCTACCTAGTTCAGGGAGGGGGCAAATCTGTGGGGGGCGGGGCCCAGAAAGGGATGCGGCAACAGGAAGGAAGGTTCTAGACTCTGGGTCATGCGTTTAACAGGCATGAGTGGAGCCCTGTGCTGGCTGCTGCGGTGCAGCAGTGTTAAAACCCACGAGCACGCTGCCTCATGGCCCTGACATCCCCTCTCCCCCTGTCGGGTTCCCGGTCACTGTGTGATTCTGGGCAAGCTGCTTCCCCTCTCTGTGCCGCAGCTTCCTTGGCTTTAAAATGAGGAGGCTGGACACCGATTCCAGAGTTGCTTCCAGATCTGAGACGTGTAGTTCTTACCCTCTTCTCTGCGGGCAGAGCCTGCGTTCTTACGTAATAGATCCTCACTGTAGCTGAATCAGGCTGACATCCGGGTTAAAAGGCTGCCATGCTGGGCTGTCTTCGGACCTCCTGGTGTCTGCTTGGGACCGGTGGTGAAGCACCTTGAGGTTAACCCTTGAGGATTTTCATTTCATGCACTTGAAACTCAGAGAGGTCAGCTGCGTGACCAAGGAGCCCCTGCGAGGTTGCTGAATCTGTTGGGCCAGGAATCTGTTGGGGACAGATGAATAAGGAGGCTGTTGCAGAAATCCAGAAGAGAGAAATATGGGCTTGGGATAGGGTGAATGTGAGAACAGAGGGGAGGTGAATCAAGGTATACACACACACACACACACACACACACACGATAGAATTAACAGAATTGGGTTGATAGTGTATCAGTCACCGATCTTCACATAATGCTGTATAACAAGCCATTCCAACATGAAGTCATGTAAGTCACTGGAATTTATTTCACCCATGAGTCTGCAAGTTAGTGATTTAGACTGGGTTTGGTTGACCAGTTGGTCGGATCTCGACTGTGCTAGCTCACATACCCAGGGCTTGGCCAGCTGTGGGTTGATCTGGGATGGCTTTGGCTCTGCTTCCTCGTCCCTTCTCTGTCAGCAGGCTATGTGCCCCTGGCAAACACAGAGGAGCAGAAGAGCCCAGACGAAACACACGAGCGTGTCTCAAGGCTCTGCTCGGATGATGCTTGCTAGCATCTCATTGGCTAAAAGCAAGTCAATGGGCAAGCCCGAATCAGAGGGGGAGGGCACCGTGAGGTCGCCTGGCCAAGGGCATGCATGCCGGGACGGTGAGAATTGTAGGCATCGGTGCAAAATCCACCACAAGGGAAGAGATGGGAGAAGGCAAAGTTTCCAGTTCCTTCCACAAATACAGTCACACCACAATGTCCTGCAGTAGCATTTTCCCATTAACAATACTCTGGAGACCTTATTTCCTAGCACTTCCTCCAGACCAACCTCACTCTTCAAAACACCCGTCTGGTGACTTCAAGCTTCACAGCCAGCTGTGATCTCCCTGGTGAGGAGATAACACGTGGAAAGCTGGAGGCTCAGAGAGGTCAAGTGACTTGCCCCAGGCCACACAGCTCTTAGCACAGATCCACAAACTGGATCTGTTCTTGGCCACCGCACCCACACGTTTTCCCTTCTTCCCTGAGAACCATTCCAGTGGCCAGTTTGGGTGATTCTAGACGTCACTGGCGGCCGGTATCGAAGCGCAAGAATGACTGGGTTTCAGAGTCAAGTTCTTCCTACGTCCTGGTCTCGGAAGTCATGAGGCAAAATTCCCCTTGCCTCTCAAAACATCTCTGATGGCTTGCTGTTTGCAGAGAGCTGAGAAGGGCTTTCTCAATCCGAGAGAAACGTGGTCTGGTGGAAAGAATCCTTTCTCGGGAGCCAGGAGCCCTGGCGTCCCACTCGGTGCTCCTTCCCTGTGTCGGAGTGATTTGGGTCCGGGTTTAAGCCAATCAAGACCTCTGGACTTGGGGTTTCCCTACTGGCAAATGAGGGACTCTCATTCCAAGGAAACCAAGAAAACATTCTGAAGAGCCTTGTTGACGCTTGGAAGAGAGTCCAGGGTGCTTGCTTAAGAATGCGTCCAGGGTTGGACGTGGGGGGCTGGGACTGTCCACGTGAGTCTTCCAGAGTCTCTGTCTTGGTTCTTTCCTCCTCTGCAAATTGGGGGGTGGGGACCCACCCCACTAGGGCTAGTGAGCTAATGGATGGACGGGTCCTGGCACAACGAGCATCTAAAGAAACCCAGCCATCAGCTGGATGCTGTTCCTCCAGCTGGCCATCCGCATGTTGGGTCAGGAAGATTCTTAGAGTCTTGGTCTCACTCCATGTTTTGGGGAGACTGAGGCTCAGCGTGGAGGGCACCTTTCTAGGGTCCAAAGACGTGAGTGACGGCGCCGGGGTCAGCACCGGCGCCTCTGAAATCTTAGCCCCAAACTCTTTCGACCCCACCAGGCGGGGCCCCCTCCCGTGGCGATGAGAAGGATGCTGATTGGTGTTCACACAACGGCATTCCCGCCACCGTGACCTTGGCTGTCCCGTGCCAAATTTCATTCGAGTCTTGCAACTCCCTGCGTGGCGGGTGCTGGTGTTACCGCCTTTTTGCGGGGGGACGAAATCGAGGCTTGGAGCCCCAAGGGTTGGAATGGACGAGTTGTGGGGTTCATGCAGTCCTGCGGCCGGTCAGCTGCAGCCCCCTGGCTTTCCCTCTCCCTGGATGAAACCCACCGGAAGGCGGATGAGGATGATGTCATTAGAATCCACGCTAAATGAAATGAAAAAGGAACTCAGTCACTCTCGAGTGTCAGCACTTGAACTGCTATTGGTAACAAATGGTGCAAGACAGAGTTCACAGCCAAGGTTACCAGGGTGGGCCTTAGTCATCATCCGCTCAAAATTAGAAACGATGCTGACATTCTAGAGCCTCCGAGCCCCACGAGGGACTGAGGTCAGGTAAGTGCGAGAGGGAGCTCTGCAGACCGATTGGAGGTGTGGAGACAGCCATATGGGCTCCAAGCTGGGCTTGCTGTGTGAAGTCAGAGGAGTCACGGGACTTCTCTGGTTCTCAGTCTCCTCATTTGTGAAATGAAAGGGTTCGGGTCAAACAATATCTAAGTCCCTTCTGACTCCATTGCCCAGAACAGGGCACCTTGTATGTTGGCTAAAACGGTGGGCATTGGAATTTACAAGATCTGGGTTTAAGTCCCGAGAAGCCCCTAAGAGCCTCTAAAAGGCTTAAGCAAAACAAAACAAAACCTAACAACAACAACAACAACAACAAAAACACCCACAAAAGGGGAAGAGTAAGATTATATTGGCTGCAGTATTTGGAACTGCCTTCAGGAATGGATTGATCCAGATGACCAATTGGACCAGGGCTCCAATGCTCCACCTCTCTAGCCTTCTGCCATTTTGGTGTCATTCGTATCATCTCACTGGTGCACGCCATGATGGCAAGATGACTCTGTGGCTCCAAGATGTAATTTCTTCACCTTTTTCAACTCCCGAGAACAGGCAGATCTCCTGCGAATGTGTCTTGTTGCATTGGCTTTGGTTGGATTCCATGCACCTTCTAGAACCCGTCACTGGCTGACAGGATGGGAGCAGGGACCAATCTAAGCCACTAGGGACCCAGCCACTGCACCTGGAGGAGAAGAGGGCAGGCCCTTCCAAAGGGAGAACAGTGATACTGTTGACTGGAACAGAGGGGAAAGGATGCTAGGCAGGTAAAAATGTTCACTGCTGCAAGTGACAGCTTCTCTGAGACTCTTTTTTTTTTTTCATAAATGGAGTGGAGACAACTTTGCATTTGCCTTGTGAGAAAAAGATGACAAGATATGTATACATTTTTAGCTCAGTGCCTAGCACGGAGAAAACCCCTCGACCAAAAAAGGGGATGGTTACAAAACCTGCAAGGAATGTTGTCACTCTGTGATCCTCTGAATCAAGGGCAGGGGCCCTTTAACTGTGCTCCATGAAAAACAGAACAAAGGTGCTCCAGTCAAACTGTTTGAGAAACATTGGATGGAACAACATTTAGTAAATTTCTTTCCTGCGGGACTTGTCAGTGCCTTCAGTGCACTGGTTGACTTCAGGAGACTGTAAGAAGGGCGGACATGGCTGGCAATCTTTCCCAAATCTAATTTATCCCTAGACCATTTTTTTTGTCGTTCTGCTTTTGTGGAAGGGTCTCTTGCAGGGTGGTGTTCTGGTTCCGTGTCTTGCAGGTGGTGTTCTGGTTTCCTGAGTCTGGGAAAAGTGGAAATTCCAGGAACCTACCCAGACTGGGCCACCCCTCCCCACCCCTGCCCCCGGCTATGTCTACCAGGTGATCCAGTTGTCCTTACGAAGGGCAGAGAGCATCTCTCTTGTGTCATCGGGAAAAGAGAAGAAAATAATCGATGAGGTGGTTGATCGATGATCAGCAAACCGAGGCGGTTGCCCTGCAGAAAAGAGGCAGTTTCTCCCTGTGCCTCACCCTATTTTCTTTTTTAACGAACGTGCCTGCTCGCAAAAATTCCATCAACACGAATGAGTGTGGAGTGGAACTGGGACCATCAGGCCCCAACCCATTCATCCTAATGCGAGTCCCCTCCTAAGAGATCAGTTCGTGTTAACGCCTTGGTATGTCCTCCCTGATCTTTTCTGAGGTGTCTGTCTGGACTCCCCAACATGGTTGGACTCTGTCACGTGAGTGGGATCGTACTTTGCACGGGATCTTCCTCCTTGGCGGAGTCGTCTCCTGCGCACCTGAAATTTACATATTCCCCCGAGTTTGCTCGCCATCAGGCAGAGCGTGTGCCTTCCAGAGAGAGAGTGACGCATTTTGGAGCAGCGGTGAGTTCTTTGTGCCCACTCTTCTATGGCCGTGGGGCGCAGGGGGCCCCTGTGACGTAGTAGAGCCCCAAGGTAGACACGGACTGGGGTTGCTGAGTCACCGCACGGAGGACAGCTTTCCTGGAGGGTGACCGAACTCACATCAGCGGCTGTGTAAGCAAGAGATAAAACCTTTTCTGCGTGAGGTCACGGAGGTTCCTGCGGCACGGTCGGAGCTGTCTTGCCTCATAGGTCACGGGGCTTTCAGTTTTTATAATTTTTTTTAATGTTTCTTTATTTTTGAGATGGAGAGAGACACAGCATGAGTGGAGGAGGGGAGAGAGAGAGAGAGAGAGAGAGGGAGAGACATACACAGAATCCGAAGCAGGCTCCAGGCTCTGAGCTGTCAGAATAGCCTGATGGCGGGGCTCGAACCCACGAGCTGTGAGATCATGACTTGAGCTGAAGCTGGACACCCAGCCGACTGAGCCACCCAGGTGCCCCATGGGGCTTTCTTAATTTCATGGACATCCATCCATGCCCTGACATGTAGATCTCACTCACTCTTTTTCAGATCTTCATAATATTCCATAGTACGGCTGCACCTTGACTTATCTGACTCTTTATTTTTATTTAAACTTTTTATTTGAGAGAGAAAGAGAGAGAGAGCGCGTGTGAGCAGGGGAGAGGCGATGTGGGGGTGAGAGACAATCCTAAGCACGCTCCCTGACTTGGGGCTCGATCCCACGACCTTGGGATCCTGACCTGAGCCGAGATCAAGAGTTGGACGCTCAACCGACTGAGCCACCCAGGGGCCCTGACCAGTGTCCTATAAATAATTCCTAGGTTCCCTTCCAATTTTCCACTATTACAAACAGCAGTGTGCAAACAAGGCCACTGTGCCCTTACACACCCGTGTCCCTCTCTGTGCACATTGATTTCTGGAGGCACATCGCTGGGTCTGTAGGCATGCGCATTTAACATTGTTGTGGGTATTTCCAGATGACCCACCAAAAAATAACCCCCCCCCACCAATACCGGTTTTCACTCCCAAGAACAGTTTCTGAGAGTGTCTCTTGGCCCCCGCCCTCGTTAACGAAGGATATTATTGATCTTTTCAGTTTTGTCCCTGTGATGGACAGAACACAGCGTCTCATTTCAATTTGTGTTTCACAGCATTTTTTTTTCCTTTTTTTGGTAGGGTTGGGTTTATCAGCTCTCCTGCTGGCTTCCCCCTAGTTGCTTGGGAGGGAAATAGATTCCAACCCCCAGAGGCAGACGCTGGAGACACACACACGGGGACAGGGAAGGTGAGACAGACGGAGGCAATGACGGATGCTGAGACGTAGGTATAAAGGCAGATTCATAGTCCTGTATGTTGGAGAGACCTGAGCATGCGGGGAGGAAAAGAAGGGAGGGAGGGAGAGGGGAGAGGAAGGAGGGAAGGAGGGAGGGAGGGAGAGACATCAGTCTCCTGCTTCTCAGATTCACGCACCAGCCCCCACCCCCCCGGCTCACTCGAGAAGCAGGGCTCAGATCCCAAAGTGGGACCCCCATTGCCTCTATGGCCAATAGTGGGGGGACCAGTCCGCATACGGGCTGGGCCGGGCCGGGCCAGGCTGGGGCTACTGACTCCACTCCGGTTGGCCTGAGGCCACACGCCTGGCTTGTTTGTATAGTTCTTCATGCTTCTTCCCCATATCTTGGTGTTTTTGGCTCCCAACTAGCCCCCTCCCAGCCAGGGAGGAGATAACTCCGCTTGGTCCAAGCCGCTGGGGCGCTGGGAAGGACGTCAGGAAACAGCCAGAACTTTACACGCCTCCCCGCCCTCCGTCTCATCTCATTTTCACCAAGTGTGGAGAAACGACGGGGCTGCTGAGGGAGGCTGGACCGTTTGGCGTTGCTTCCCGTTTTCTCTCAAATCAGGCCCCTTCTTCCGGAGACCTCGTCTCTGGGCCTGTAGCGCCCTGTCTTCTGGTGGGTGTGTGTCTGTCTGTGGGCACATGCCCGTGCAGATGTGAGCGCTCCCGTGTTTGGACTCGATGAGCCATTTGACAAACAGACCCGCGAGAACCCTGGAGGTGGACTCCCTTTCTTTTGAGACTCTTGCTCCCTCCTAAGAGAGAAAGTCAGCTAGATGCCTCTTCTTCCAGGAAGCCTTCCCAGGTGCCACAGCCCACTTCTCTGCCTCGTTCACATCGGCACCTCCCACAATGAGTGCGGGATCCAGTTCATAGTAGGGCTGGATGAATGAATATGGGCTACGCTTTTTTTTTTTGAAGTTCACTTATTTTTGAGAGAGAGAGAGAGCACGCGCGCACACACAAGTGGGGGAGAGGCAGAGAGACAGAGGGAGACAGAATCCGAAGCAGGCTCCAGGCTCTGAGCCGTCAGCACAGAGCCCGACGCTGGGCCCGAACTCACAGACCGTGAGATTGTGGCCTGAGCCAAAGTCGGACGGTCAAGAGACTGAGCCACCCAGATGCCCCTGGGCTACACTTTTACTACGGAATTGTGGACCACTGTGGTCCAGAGAGGGCAGGGGACTTGCCCAAAGGCACACAGTGTGTCAGTGGCTGAGTGAAAAAGTAGAAGCCAGGATTCTTGACCCTTGGCCCAAGGTTTATTTTAGACCATCCTGCAAAATGCTCAAAGAAGCGGCCAATTCGCTGAGCGATGATTTTGTATTTTTGTTTCTTTGGAGCAACCTATACAGAAGGTACCATTATTTCTCCTACGTGACCGATGGAGGAACGTGTTCGAGGCAGTTCGAACATGCTCGAACATGTTGCTTGAACGTGAGGAGGTTGCTCAGGGTCATTCTGTGGAAGATCCAGGATTTGAGACGAGGTGCCTGCCCCAACTGGAAACTCCAAATAGGATCTGCTTGGTATTTTGGCTCTTTCAGAGGGAGATCAATGGCGTTCGACTGAGTCAGCCTTAAAATCTACTCTGTTGAGAGCTTTCAGCCGAAGCTCCGCCTGTGTCTCCCAGAGCTCACAGAGAGTCCTTGCGCTGTCCCCGGGAAGAGCCACCAGGTCCCGGGGCCTGAGGCAGCCAAGAGGGCTTTTTCTGTCTTGTTGTCAACAACAATTTCCAGTGGGGCCCCGGTAGAGCCGACATGGCTCTGGTGTTGGAAAGCACGAGAAATCCCAGAGGGGTGGGGTGACTTCCGCAGCCACAGCGGGGGTCATGCCGCTCTGGACTCCTGACCGTCACCTCCCTCCGGTGTGGCCCCCCCAACCACGCACACCCACACTGCCTGAAAGACCCTGGGCCCCCTGGACATCGTCTTCATCTGTCTCTGGGGTCACCTGGTGACCCCTCCGCCCCACAGCTGCTTTCACCCGTAAAAGGGGGTTCAGTGCCTAAAGATGGGTTGAGGATACAGTGGGACAGGCCCCGCAGCTCCGTGACACCAGCTGAAGTCAGAAGGTGACCGTGGCGCTCGGTGCTGTCGCGCATTCCTCCAGAAGACATCTGAGTGGTCTATTTCACCTTTCCCGGCCGGACCCCGTGAGTCCCTGGCCAACCAGTGAGCAGCTCGCCCTAGGGTAGGCGATGCCCTTTGCTACGCCCAATCAGAGGGCCAGGGGCAGGTCACATGACCGGAACAAAGTCGACTTCGGGAGTTCAGCTTACCCGGTAAGGGTCCTCCCGGAAATGGGTGAGGGTGGTCTCGGCCCCCTGAATCCAACCAGAAACAGCCGGTGAGGAGCAGAGGACCAAAGCCCGTTGTGCCTCCTGCCGGCCGGGTGCCTTTGGACAAGTCCCCGGAAGAAGGTGCGTGTGTCATTTGCGAAGTGGCACAACCATAAACCGTCTGTTTTCCCAGCACCACCGTGCGCGTCCGGCTGCATAATTCAAACCAGGCTGCCGGCACCGGGGCTGGCACCGAGGAGGTTTTCAGGACCTCTGGATTCCCCTTCAGACACGAGGGGCTTGGACATCCTCTTCTCGGCCCTTTACTGAAGACAGCTCGCCCAAAGTTGACGACAGTCTGAACCGAGAGGGCTCATCTAGTTTTCAGTCCCGCTGTGCCACCAATTTATTTTGGTCCGTGAACCGTCGTTCGGCACCTGTTGGCATCTTGGAGTGCAAAGGCCTACTAATTTTGAGCAGTAGCAGCAGCCGCGGTGGGTCTGATTTTAGCTAGCTCCCGTGCAGGGGTCTCGGGAGAGGACGCAGGCTCCGTCCACCGCAGCACCTGGGGCGAGGCGGGCGCCCGTTGGTGTGGGGAGGTATTCCAGAGGGACTCACGCGTCTTGTCCCCACACGTCCACTACGGTTTCTCCAGAACTTTTATTTTGGCAGGTTTTGTACCAAGCCGGGCACTTTTCATGTACCATCAGATTCGCTTTTCACCTTGAAGTTCCGATCAGCCAAGACTAACCGAGTGTTTGCTGTGCGCTCGGCCCTGGGGATGCAGAAAGGGACCTGGCCCGGCCGCCCCCTGCGGAGACCTCACGGTCTCGGGAGCAGTGAGAGCGCGCCACGCGATCAGAGACCCGCACCGCACCCCCCAGCACGTAGCTACCTCTGAAGGGACCTCCGGGAAACGAATGAAAGCCATGTGCGTGATAGAGATAAGATAAAATTGCAGGAAGTGAGGCACGTTCCAATTCTCCTTGGGGGGATTTGGAGGAGGCTTCACAGCGGAAGTTCTTCTCTGCGCTGGGTCTTGAAGAAGATAAAGAAAGCGTTTCTCTGCCCGGAGAAGGGAAGAGGGTGTAGCATGCATCATTGGGGCTCCGCCCGTATCTCCTGGCACGAAGAGTTGCTGCGCAAACCAGCCCTGCCCGATGGCCAGCACCGATAGCGCTTCGTCTGGGGGTTTGTCTGGCCACCGGAGCTGGCTCTGCCCTCTGGAGGGGCAGGCAGGGGGGCGCTGGGAATCGGCCCTCTCCGGAAGCCCTCAACCACTAACAGCCAGGAGTGGGTGTATCAATACCCCAGCTCCCTCCCTTCATGGGTGTGTTGTGTCCAATCTCCCAGGGGTCCCCAGTGAGAACCCCAGTAACCGCCTTCTCCACTGCTCCCACTGCTCCCTGATTTGGTCTTCCTCCACACCCTGAGTAAACCACTCCTCTTCAGGCTCGCTTCTGGGGCAATCCAGACTGAGTCAGTGGAAGAGTTAGGTAACATTTTCTCTCTCGGCACAGCAGAGAGAAGCATGGGCTCGCTACCACGCTGTGTTGCTGAAATGCAATGGCTGACCCGCCATAAGTGGTTAGGGTTGGATTCCACGTTGGTGGCCGCCCCCATTCTGGTTTGGACCTACCCGCCCAAATCACTCTGATTTTGCAAGCACGCCGGGGCTCAGAAGGGTGAAGCGACTTGCTCAGAAACACAGAGCCGGTGGGCTTTGGATTACAGACTGGAGGCCCGAGGGCCGTGACTCCAGGCCTGCCCTATTTCTACACCCACCTTGAGCCCTTTCGGGGCTCAGTGACTCAGTTTCTCTGCTTTTCACTGTGTGCTGCTTTGGAGGGGCGGGGCGTAAGTTCCGAAATGTCTGTGGGCCGGAGACCCTCCTTCGTCCTCAGCCACAAACCACCTAGTTCCCTGGGAGCGGCTGCCGGGCCCCACGATCTCCGGAATGAAGCGGGGGACACCTGGGATGGGGGTGTGTGTGGGTGGGCCCATGTCAGCAGCAAGTGGTGCTGTGCGAGCAGCCCTGCTGGTGGGGCCCGGGTGCTGACTTCTCCGAGGAGCTGGCAGTGAAGGTTGGTTGAGCGAACTCCGAACGTGTGGGGAAAGTGAGGCCGGGGAAAGTCCCTGCAGAAGCGGCGTATGTGAAGACCTTGTTAGGAAGGGAGGCACTTCCGTGAGTAACAGGCGCGTGGTTTCCCAAGTGGGGGTGTAACGGGCACTTGATTTTCCCCTCCTCCCACGCCTGCTCGGGGCTGCTGTGGGGGTTCCTCCCTAGTTCCATTCTCAGCCCCGTGAGGGTAGCGCAGAGCTCACCCTCCACTCCAGGGAGGCCCCTGAGAGGCTTTAACTCGTCAGCCTTTTCCACCCCCAGGCCATAGTGATTGGCTCAGGGGTAGATTAAGGGGATCCCATCAAGAGCCAATGAGATCCGAGGAGGTGTTTCTTGGGTTTCCAGGAAGGAGACATTTCTTCTCTCTCCTACTTGAGATTGAGGACTAAGGAAGTAATAGCTGGGTTGGAGGTGGCCACATTGCTACCAAGTCAAGAGATCCTGAAACTTCTGGGTGTCTTATAGGGGGCGCACAGTACCTTGGAGCTACTAGATGTGGCTGAGGGACAGAGAGAGAGAGAGAGGTGAGAGAGAAGCAGGCACCCCAGAAGGCAGAAGAACTGGGACCTTGGAGACCTTGAGTTGCTGGATCAAGCCTTGCCTGAAAGCAGCCATCCCTAGATACTTCAATACGGAAGTTCATAAATTTCTTTCTGTTCTTTAAGAGAAGGGCGAGATTTATTGAAGTGGAGCTTACTTACGGTCGAGTTCACGTTCTTCAGCGTACAGGTCTATGCGTATTGACCAACACAGACAGTCCTGTAGTTTCTACCATCACTGGGATGTAGTACTGTTCCATCGTTCCCCTCCCTCCCCCCACATTCCCTCATATCTTGCTCCTTCATTTTTTTTCCCTTAAGGACAATTTGAATTTGGTTTTCTGTGATGCCCATAGCAAGAGTCCTACCCGGTAAAAGGGGCCATCCAAAGGACCAAGTCCCCAGGATCACTTTCTTTTCTCACCATTCCTTCTCACCCCCTCCCCGCAAAGTTTGACCGAATGCTCATGATGCACTGTGGTGGCCACTGGCCCTCATTCCTACGTCTTTCTCCAGCAGCCACCTTGGGCGTCCCCATTTGGGTTTGGAGCAGACAGTACCACACGAATCACAAAATCTGCTACGGTGGGCGGTGGGCAGAAACGTGGACCCCCTCAGTCCCCGCGCAACGGGCTCCTGGAGGCCCTGGGGTGTTTCCCGAGCCTGGGAATGGGGAGCAGGGGCAGGTCCACAGCACGGATCATTAAGATCCTACCGCTGGTGAGAGGTTGATGTTTTGCAACTTCTTCCCTCACGAGGGAGCTGACCTTTCTGTGCTCAATAAACCGGCCTCTGCGAAAGAGCGGGTTCCCCGGTGGCCGGGTACCCAAAGACAAGGTGACGATGGCATTTCTGGCGGGAGGCAGCAGGTGGAGGAGAGGGGAGAAGGGGGCTGGGGGCTGGGAAGCCTGGGTTCTGATCCTGACCCGCTGTGTGGCTTGGGGGCAATCACTCTCCGAAGGTTTCTGTACTTCATGGGCACCTGTTGTGTGCCAGGCACCTTGACAATGGATGTTGTTGTCACTGTGCAAAAGGACTCATAGATACTGACTCTCAGGGCTGGAGGGGACCCTGTAAGTCCCCTCTGGTTGTAGCATGGGGGAAACTGAGTCCCAAGGAGAGGACCACCCCTTTAAGGCTGCGCCACGCTCGATGGCTTGCAAAGCCCTCCCTGAGCCACTCTGACCATGAGCTCCCCACATGCTGAGATTAGATCTGGGGAAGACATCGCTTGGACCTGTCACCTGCAAAGGTCAAATCCAGGTTTACCTCCTCCGGCGGCAGCTGCTCCGGGGTCTGACAGCACCCGGACACCCTCCTTCTCCCTGGTGGGGACCTTTTCTGCTCTGTCTTCAACTTTTTCGTACAAAGAACCCCAGAGGTCAGGGAGCCGGACAGACCGGGGTTCTGGTGCCGGTGGGTTGTGGGATCCCGCCCTTGACCTCAAGATCGGGGTAAGGAGCCACACATCGTGACCGTGAGGTAAAGCCTGCGGTGGCCCTGAGTGTCTGAAGGGCTGTGAGGCAAGAATAGGACCCGGCAGTGAACTGGTGATTCACTGGGTCAGGGATGGGGGCCCAAGAACGTGGAGGGGGGTGGGGAGGCTGATGCTGCCGGTCCGGGGACCACACTTTGAGAGCCAAGGAGCTTAGATGAACGCAGATCCCTCAAGGGCAGCAACGCTGAGCGGCTTCTTCGATGTTCTGCCGTGCCCGCTCACCACCCCCACGATCCACGAGCCCCAGTGAGCTTTCGGAGGGCCTGGCAAACCCAGAAGCGGGGCCCAGAAGCCTCGAACCGAGAGCTCTGCAGCAATGACGTTGGCCTCTTCAGCAAATACAATGCTGCACAGGTAAGAAAATGACTTAGCGCTTCGGGGATCAATACTCCCGCGACGAACTGGAGGCCAGCGCTCAGGGTGGCGGTGGGGGTCGGGGTGACAGCTCCCCGAAGCCTCTGCACCCGCCCCCCCCCACACACCAAGCTGCGGGCCCCGCACAGCTCCTGCCAGGCTGCCCTGATCTATCGGCTCTCCCCCGGGAACCTCCCAACTGCCCGTTGGTAAACAAAGCCTTTATTTCCCAGGCTGGTGGGGAAAATTTTCAGGCCTTTATAATTAAGTGTCCCGGTGAAGGGCAGCTGCCGAATTCTGGCGCTGGGTGCCCGTCAGGCGGGTGATGGATGGTAACAACACATCATTCCGGTGGCAGCCCGGCTTTGAGCTATGGGGGTCGTATATCACGGCACGGCCGTCTGGTCTCACCGCGCTCGGGCGCAAGAAGCGGGGCCCTGGCTGGGGTGGGGGCGAAGAGGGGCCCGGGCTGGCCTGGCGTGGGGGGGGGCCTCCCTTAACCTCTCCTGGCACGGGCGGGCGAGGAGGCCGGGGGACAGAGCCGGCTGGCGGGTGTCCCCATGCCTAGTCTGTCCTGCCTCCCTCGCTCTTATCTTACCCTATAGCGTCACTCCGGGAGAAACCCAGAAGCCACGCTTGCTTCCTGCCTTTTTCTTCCTCCGACCGTCCGTGCAACCCTTCCACCGCTTTCCTGTTGGTTTGGTCCCTAAAGGGCTCTGGAATTCATCTGCCTTCCTGCACCTGACAGACAGCATCCACACCCCAGCCACCACCTCTCCCTCTCTTGCTCTGTCCTCCCCTGCGGGTGGGATGTCACCCTCCCCGCCCCCGGCCCCTGCAAGTGGCCCCGCCGACTTGCTGGGCTCACTGGAATGAAGCCACGGCGTGGCACTTCCCACGTCCAAGGCTCAAGAAGCCTGGCAGCTTTCCCTCGTGCTTTGCCGTCGTCATGAGGAGGACGTGTCCACGCGAGCCCTCTGGTCCCGCGAGGAGGATGACGGACAGGTAGGGCAGAGCCGCTCCCACGCCCGGTGTAGGGCAAAGCGCCTCCAGCCCCCAGCGGGCCCCAGGCCGTGTGAACCATAATCACAGACGGGAGTTGTTCTGCATCACCGAGTTTAGGCCTTGATTGTCACGCAGCAACAGCTAACTGATACATAACAGCCCACAGCCCCTGCCCGCTTTCGGTCCCTCCGACCTCTCCAGCCTCATCTGTGCCATTCTCCTCTGTCATTTATTGCTTTTCCCGGCCTCAGGGCCTTTGCCCATGCAGCAACCCCCTCCACCACCTGCAAAGCTTTTTCATGGTTCTCTTCTTCCTGCCCTTGGGTCTCAGTATAAACGTCATCTCCTTGGAGACACCTGTGACCCGCCCCGCCCCCCATTAAAAGTAGGTTTCCAGACTCACAACATTCGCTATTTCAGTCACTTGTTTGTGTCCTTCGTGAAACCTAAAAACTTTTTGAAGCAATTATTTTCTTTTTCTCTCCTCACTGTTCTCCCCACCCCTCCCCTCCCTGTTTCTTCCTGTCTCCTTCTTTTTTAAAAAAAAAAACACTTTTTTAATGTTTATGTATTTTTGAGACACAGAGAGACAGAGCATGAATGGGGGAGGGTCAGAGAGAGAGAGGGAGGCACAGAATCTGAAACAGGCTCCGGGCTCTGAGCTGTCAGCACAGAGCCTGACGTGGGGCTCAAAGTCACGGACCGTGAGATCATGACCTGAGCCGAAGTCGGCCGCCTAACCGACTGAGCTACCCAGGCGCCCCTCTCTGTCTCCTTCTCTGCGCTGCAGGCTTCATGATGGCAAGGGCCGGGTCTTAGGGCTTCTCTTTCTCACAGATGTGTCCCCGGCACTGAGATGCGTGTCTGGACACAGTGGGTGCTCAGTCAGTACGCGTTGACCCTACGTTGACCGGATGTCTCGCGGTGCGTAGGGGACGGCACTGGGCTGGGACCCAGGCCTTTTTGACTTTCCGTCAGCCCCTGCTTTTGGCTGCCAAAGGCTTCATGCATGCGTTAATGCTCTGTGACGGGAAGGCTGGGGTTGCTGGTGGAGGCACACCCAGACCGAGGGGCCATCAGCCGTGGGCCCCACCAGGCAGGGCAGGGACACATGCCTGTCATGTCCCCCTTGTGTTTCCGGAGCTCACTCCATGCCTGGCCCAGAATGGTCTCCAACTATTGTTGGATCAGCAGATGAAAAAAAAAGGTTCTAACTCAGGGCTTAGACAGACCTCAAGGGGCTTGTGAACCTTTGAAATGGTGAGCCCACGGCAGAGGACATAGCCCTAGGAGGGGCTGTGTCTCAAGACAGATCCCTCCCGAGCTTCACAAATTTAATCAAGCCTCTTTCCTGCAGACCTTTTCAGAGCCTTTAATATGTTAATGTACACTGGGACTCCCGGAGGGGATTGCGAATTTCTTGTTGCCCAGCAGTACGGTACTTAACCAGGGGACCCTCCAATCAGGGACTGTTTTGTGGCATTCGCTGACTTGGAATAAGCTCACACCTACTGCCTTAACTGGCCAAATCCAGTCCTCAGATGTTTTTCATTTGGTCATTGTAGGGTTGGAAAAGTCAGCAACTCTTAAAAAAACATCTCAACGTCCAGCTTCTCTCAGAGAACTAAGAAGTGGGCCTTCTGGGTCCATATTCCTACATGGCAACAACCAGCTGGAGCTGAATAAACTCCTACAGGCAGGGCTGTACCCCACTTTGCCACAGTCCACACCGCTCCCTACTGCCTTTCGCTCTGTCCTCTTTATGTGCTTTCCCTTCCTTGTTTGGCCCCAGGCCTCCTGCGCGTGTTATCTGTGACCCGGAATGTCACGTGCAGCCCCCAGCAAGCTGGCCCTTGTCCCGGAGGGGAATCTCCTTGGTGCATTTCCTACAAAAAGGAGGGACCCCAAGGGATGGCCTCAGGAAAGGGTCTCCCGGGCATAGGAGATGGTTGTGATGGCAACTCCACCCTGGGCAGGACAAAGGGAAGGAGAGATGAAAGGAGCAGCTCAGATTTCTTGCCAGAGGTCTTTGGGCCCTGGGGGAGTAGGGGGTGAAAGGGGGCGGTGGGCGGATGGGGAGGTGGGTGGGAGGGGACGGGGCCTGAGACCAGCTCACATCTCCCAGCAGCTAATAGTTTTGCCTCCTTTCCTGCCCGAGAGGTCAGATCTCGGATGCTAGGAGTCGAGCTGCGGTGAGTCCTGGGGGGCTGGGGCCGGCCCAGGGCTACCGCCAGTTTGGGGGCCGGGGGGCTGGCAAAACACTGGACACAAGGCTTTGAATCACATTCCGGGGTCTGCATGGCCAGAAATTCTAAGCGTCAGAGGAATAGTGTTACCGTTATTATTTCTGAACCCCCGTGGGTGGTTGCGGCCTAGGCCGTGTGACCCGCGCCACAGCCCGTGAGGCAGACACCGCAACGTCCTTGATTTTACAGATCAACACAGGCACAGGGAGGCAAGGCAATTGGCCTTAGGACTTGAACCCAGGCGGGTCTCCCCCCCTCCGCCCGCCCCAAGCCCCACAAGGCGCCCCGGAAATGAGAGACATTCATTTTTGACAAAGCGCCTTCCGGTTCTCCCTCCCAGGGAACCATCCTGAGCGCGGTGAGGACTGTAGGAGGTCAGGGGACAATCCTATCTCGGAGGGCCAGGGAGACAGGAGGGGTGGTCCCATGGAGCGGACAGAGCTGGGTCTTCTGACCCCCACCCAGTGCCTCTGGGAGGGAGACCCAGAACCTTCTGAGGGAGGGCTATGCCTTCCGGGGGGCCGACCGTGCGTCAGGACCAGTCCGCTTTTGCTACAACTCACCGGCCGTGCCCACTTCGTGGATGCAGAAACTGAGGCAAGGTAAGCGGTATGAGGTCTCACAGTAGAGCAGAGACTCACCCCCCAAGAGGCCTGACGCTGAACCAGCCGCTCAGGCCACCGTACCCCACAGCCTGGCCTGAGGAGGGAGCTGTGGCTGTCCCCGCACGGAAAACTACGCCCCCAACCTCTCCCCCAGTGAAAACCACCGTGTGATGCCTCAAGTGTGCTCCAACCCTCTGAAGGCCCCACATGGCTTAGCCGTGGCTGCCTCCCTCTCCTCCACCCAGCAGTGCTCCCTCCTCTCTGTCTGATGGCCCAACAATCCATCTGTCAAGAGCCGGGTCAAATGTCCCTTTGGCTCTGCAGCCTTCCGTGACCTTCCCCGAGGCTGGACGAGCTCATGCTCTCCCAGAAGCCTTCCCTGCAGCCCTCTTTCCACAGGCTCAGTGAGGGAAATCTTCCCCCTGCTGCTAAGTCGCCTCGTGTCTCTACCATTCCGCCCCGCCCCCACCATGACAGCACATTTCCTTCTGGGCCAGGAGCCCCACTGGGCACCAGCCAGGTCTGTCCTGTCCTTGTCACCCCCTGCACGTATCTTCCACATCCTCCATGAGAGGGAGGGGGTAGGTGGGGGGAGTCCCTGCTGAGCCCCCAATCGGGGCTGTGTCTCAGCCGGGCTGGGGGTGACTCAGTGAATGGCCGCCCTGTCTGAGCTGCCTGTCGCCCCTCGCCCCCGGGGCCATGCGGTCATGTCCTGTGCAGGGCTTAAGTAATAGGGTGGCGGGTGGTGGAGCGGGGACCCCAGCGAGGCTGGCCTGGCCTGGCTGCAGGATGAGCCGACTTTTCCAGGCCCCGCCGAGCGTGCATTACTCCCACTGTCTGCCCCCACTGCCAAGGCAAACACGGGGTCTCTTCTCTTTAGGGGATCTGGCTGTCGACACTGGGGTCAGGAGGCAGCACACAGGGCTCCCTCTACCTGGCCTGTGGGGAGTTAACCCTTTGCCCCTCACCCTGGCCTCAGGCCTGAGATGCCGCAGAAGGGTGGTTGAGGCCGGGTGACTCAGTTTCCCCCGGAGCCCCACAAAGCGTCTGGGTCCCCGACGGGGTCATGGTGCAAAGACTGGACTTTGTGTTTCTGAGGGCGTCACTTGCCCTACCTCCTTGCCTGACAGGTGGGGAAACTGAGACCCAAAAAAGAGAAGGCGGCCTTGTGCAGGGAAACAGGCACAGAGAGGCTAAGGCCCCCGCTGGAGGTCGCACAGCTAATCCGTAGTGGCTCAAAGATTTGCTCCCCGACAGCCTGGCTCCTGAGTTGGGGCCTTCCTGGTTGCCTCTGCTTCCTGCCCCGTGCCCTTCCCAGCTTAGTCCTGGTCCTCTCTGACCTCAGGCTCTTCACCTGTCAAGTGGGGATAAGAATCCCTGCCCTCCCTGACTTGCAAGAGAAGAGCGGGGGGCGGGGGGCTCTCATGAAGGGAAGGCAGGGTGTGAACTGCAAAGGATTGTGGGCCAGGCTCTGGAGGGCTTTGCTGCTCATTTACGTGCACAGGGGATGCTGTTTGTCCAAGTGTTACCTTCACACTCTAGCTGGTGTGTGAATCTTCGGGGGGAGGGGGTCTTTACACCCCCCTGAGCCCCCCGGAGCCACCCCCAGAGCCACCCCAGGAGCCAGATCCACTTTAGAGGCTCAGAATCCTCCCATCAGCCGTGCGTGTGGAACTGTGACTGTCTCTACTCGCGGAAGCCCAGAAAGAACTGTTGGGGGGTGTTTCAGAAGAGAGGAAGGCCAGGGGCACCTGGGGAGCACTGATTTCCGGCAGGAGGACCTTTGAGGTGGGAGGGGGGGGACACAGGCAGGAACGGAGGGAGTTGTCTTGGTCCAGCAGGCCTATGAGTTGGAACAGAAGTTTGTTGTGGGGGACCGGGTGCAGTGAGTTGAAGGACCCACCGGGGACGTGACGGCCTCCGCTCTCGACTCTGGGGCTCACCGGTGTCTAGAGAGCCAGGCCGGGCCCCAGGCCGCGTCCCCAGTGCGGGGAACAGGGATAAAACACCTGCCGGGACGCCTCCGGAGCAGCCACAGGCCGGGCCTCACCTGCCACGGGGCCTTTTCATCGTTTCCAATCTGGAGAATTTCGCTGGAGGGAGTTAAGGCAGCTCCTTTGTCCTGGGTGGGTTTCGAGTCCCAGGAGGAGCCTGGGACTTCCCCTCCAAGGCACGACGAGTCACCTGACACAGGTGGACGGCCTGACACCCAGGAAGCATCGCTTACAGTCCCTCCCCGGTTCCTGCTCGCTTGTCCCTCCGCACGCACCCCGCATTTGCTGCCGGTGGGGCCCCGGGAGCTGAAGCCTCGCTGGCTGCCCCAGTCCGCGGGACCCCACCACCGCCCCCCCCCCCCCATGAATTTGTTCTCCGTGACAGGTTATTTTCTGTGTTAGAATTCGCACATTCCATCTGCCCCGGCTCAGTTCCTGCCCTTTGTGGGGAGAAAGGCAAGCTTTCTTTTCCCCATTTAAGTTTTTAAGGAAACCTCCCTTCCTTCCATCTTCTCTATAGGGAGGGATGTGCCTGACCCATCTTTAAAGGGAGGGGCCGGGGCACTTGGCCAAAGAGCCTCCAGGAGAAGAAGGAATCTGCCGGCTGGGGTGTTGAATGATGCCAGGAGGTCAGTGGCTGACTCAGTTTCCCCTCTGGAAAGGGCATTTCGACACAGTGCTCTCTGAGTTTCTTTCTGTTTGAGTCACTTTATGGTCAAGGTTACTTTGTCAGCCACCCCTCCTTCCAGGTCAGGGTTTCTCCCTGCCCTCCATGGGTACCCATAGCCCCTCAGTCCCCTGTTAGCCCCCGCTGCTGACCTTCCACCCGCCTCCATCGTCGGCATCTTAGAGCAGCTGCTCTGTGCCGTCACCATGCAGGACTTTCTCACCCTTGGTCCCCATCTTAGTGGATCGTCCAACCCCAGGGGACACGTCCTCGTTGGAGCCGAGGCAACCAAGGCACAGAGAGGTGAGGCCAGCTGTCCAAGGTCACCCAGCCCTCCATGGCCAAGCCTAGACTCGCACCAGGACGCCCCCAGTCCAGGACTGCTCCCTTCAGGCGGATGGAAAATCCCCAGCTTTATTCACAATGTTCATTGGTTCCCGACCCAGTTCCCAGTTTTGGGGCCAAACTCGACTAACCAAACCAACCAAAAAGAAAAAAAAAATCTTTTGGCGAAACCTCCCCACTCCGTTCCTTCCCCGAGACCTGGGGATTCTTTTTTTTTTTTTTTTTTTGGCATATCTGCAGGAGGTGGGGGCCCAGCAAGGGAGGAGCGTTCACCCTTCGACTCTTTGTGGCCAACCCCGGGGAGCGTTTCTGAGGCCGGCTGCTTTGGAGGCCCCTGGTGCCCCCGCCGCAGCCCCCTCCCCAGGTCTCCTGGCAGGGCCGAGGGGGGCCTGGGCACTTGTCAATGCATCTTAGCAATCGGAATGTGCCCTCTGACCCCGCCTTCGCCTCCCCGTGAGTTTCAGAGAAGGTTCTTTTTTCCAAACCGCTGCCCCTCGGCCTTCTGGAAACAAATGGAGTTTGATTCAGTCTGTGTGTGGCTTGAAAAGCCGCTGTTTGGGGGGTTACTTAAAAAAAAAGTCTTTGGAACCCCTGCAATGTTTGAAGGACTTTTATTTTTCGGCGGGGAGCATCCAACTGGTGCTGGGAATGTGCCCCGTGAGAGGGAAGAGGGGTCTGGCCCATCTGGGGGACCAGGAGGCCGGGGGCTGAGCGGTCCACCTGATAGCCCCAGATTGGGTTTCTTACCGATTTTTCATTAGATTCCGAGTCTCTGCAGCGGGGCTCCCTCGGGGGCTGGAAGGCCCTGGTGACTTAGAAGGTCAGAGGCTACATTTTCTGGAACATGCCAAAGCTTTGGAAGGAGTGCTTGAGCCAGAGAGGAAGGAAGGGGCCTGGAGAGCTGCCTGAGAGCTAGCTGGATAGAAGAGTCCAAGCAAGTTGGTTCTTCCCCTCCTTCCTGGACAAGAAGTTTCTCCAGCAGGGAAGGAGGCTCTCTTGGCTTCCCATGGCTTCCCATCAAGGCGCACTTGACCTGGGTCCCACCTAGCTGCGTACTGTTTCTTGAGAGCTCCGCTAGCTAAGTGGGTAAGGGGCTGAGTCTGCTCTTATCCAGGCTCTGTCTCTGTGGGGCTTCAGCAAAGGGGGTCCCCCATGTGTGGGCATTCTGTACCTCATTTCCATCATGGGAAACCGGGGCCCGACTACCTTTATTCTAGATCAGGGTTCAGCCAACTCATTCTGTAAAGGGCCAGACAGTACCGATCTTAGGTCGTGCAGCCTCTGTGCCACGTAACTCTGCCATCGGACCTGGAAAGGAGTCACGGGCAGTGTGTAACAGAATGAGTGTGGCTGTGTCCCAACACATCTTTATTTTCAAAGACCAGTGAGAGGCCGGATTTGGCCCATGGCGGGCTGTGGTTTGCCAACCCCAGTGGAGATTCTCGGGGGAGGGTCCTTGGAGTGGCCACGTCATGAGCCCCATGTGAGAGCCCAGCAGGGCCAAAGGGAGGACAGTCAAGGTGAATGGCTGAAAGCTGGGCGCTAGAGTCCGACAGGTCTGGGTTCTCGTCCTATCTCGGAAGCATGCCTGCTGTGTGGTCTTGGGTAAGTCGCTTCACCTCTCTGAGCCCCGGTCCCCCATTTGTAAAATGCAGGCAACCTGTCTACAGGGTTGGCTGTTGGAATGACAACTTAGCAACGCCTGGTGCGTGGAGAGCCCTCGACAAACATCAGCCCATGTTTTATCTGTACTAGAAAGACAGCATTTCCCCACCCAGCCCCTTGGATCCATGGTGAACAAGAGGGAGAAGATCAAACACTTCCTGTCTCTCAACCCACGTTTGAATCCCGACTGGGCGACTGTGGGCAAGACCCTTCACCTCTCTGAGCCTCGGACTCTTTCATCTCTGGAACGGGGCTCATCATTCCTAACTTTCAACATCTTCGTAGGAAAGGAGTGAAAAGAAGAAGCCCCTCCCCCTCTGCCACATGCAGCCCCGTTTGCTATGGTGGATCCCCGGGGGGCCACCTGGCGGCTCCGAATCAGCAGACCCCAAGCATAGCTGTGGCTTCTCGACTCTGCCGCTAGCCTGACTCTCCCTGTGCCTTCCTCATCTCAGTGAATGGCACCGCCATCTGCCCAGTGGCTCAGCCAGACCCCTAGGAGTGGCCCCTCCCATCCATCCACATCCCAGCTGCACTAGCCGTTGGCCAACATGGCCGCCATGATGGCCGCACGGCTCTTCTCATGCTCGCTGCTTCTCCCATTGGCAGGTGGGTCATCGACCCTGCCCTTGATGCTGGCCTCCGCCTTGTGACTCCTTCTGCCAATAGAATGTAGTGGAAGTGACTGTGGGGGTCCTGGGCTTAGGCCTCAAGAGGCCCAACAGCTCTCTCTTTCATCCCTGTGCTGCTGTGGAAGGAAGCTGGAGAGACATGCTGCCTAGTGGGGACTCAGATGCCCCAGTCATGTGAGCGGAGTCTTCTGGAACTTTCCAGCCCAGCCCAGCTCCAGGCTGAAAAGCAGTCCCATGAGCGGGCCGCTGTGACACCATGTGGAGCAGGGACAGCTGTCCCGGCTGGGCCACAGAATCACAAGCAATGAAAGGGTTACCGTTTAAGCCACTACGTTTTGGGTGCTTTGTTACACACAACAGGCAATGGAACCCCACCCACCTGCCAAAGATCCCTCCACCATATTTTCCAGAATCTTCCAGGCACCGTCATCTGTCACCTGTATTATGGCATGAGGCTTCTCCCTGGCCTCCCAGCTTCCACTCTGGTGTCTTCCAGACTATCCTCCTTAGTACCAAAGGGCTTGAAGCAGATCTCAGACTTGCCTGGTCTGTTGATAGACCCTGCCCCCCCAGCACTGGTAAGAGAACCCAGCCTGGCCCAGCCTGCAAGTGCCTCATGACCAGGCCTCTGGGTAACTCCCTGACCTCGGCCCTCACCAGTCTTGTCCCTGTCCACTCTGCTGCAGCCACATTGACCCTCCTTCTAGTCCTTGGAGACACCCAGCTCTTCTTCACCCCGGAGACTTTGACTGAGCCGTTTCTCTGCTGGATCCCTCTGCCCTTGGGCTGGGTCCTTGTCACTCAGATCTCAGTTTTAGGCTTCCCTGGCCACCCCAACTAAGGTGCCTCCTGTCCTTGCTGCCCGAGTCACTCCCATCTCCCTTCTTTATTTTCTTCATGGCACTTGATGTCCTTTTTATAAACTCCTACATTACCCTCCTGAGCCCCTACTGAGATGTCCATCTCCGTCATAGGTCAGGCTGTGTAACTGTCCTTGGATCTGGCTGATAGGGGGTGGAATAGAGTTTCTCCTTTTCAATAAAACAGATAAACAACCTCCCTCTGACCCTGTAGCACATGCTGGGGCTCTGGCTGTGCACATGTCCATCGGGGGCGTCATTCGCTTTTCCCAGACATTCAGCAAGGGAGGTCTAATACCAATCCCATTTCACAGATGAGGAAACTGAGGCCCGGAGGTCGAAGCGGTTTGCCTGGGGTCACACCGCAAGTGAGGAGCAGGGGTGGGATGAGCCTGGGGTTTGGGTGGGACCACACATGGGCTCTCACCGCCACACCCTGGCTTCGTTGCTGCCCGCACCCCTCCTATATGCCCAGCCTAATGCAGAGAATGAATCAGGGCTTTGGGGCGTTTTGGAGAGAGGTCCGTCTTGCCTTCTCTTCTTTCCCACGAACCTCGTGCCAGGCTCTAGTTGACCTTCTTCCTACTGCCTTTTTGTGAGAGACAGCTGCTTTCTGTCAAGGGAACACCGAGAGGGTGTGATGGACGCTGAGCGTGGCACCTGGGCCAGTGTCCACTCGAGAAACAGCAGCGATGACCCACGCTCACGGGACCCGCTACCGGGGCAGGTTCTGCACAGCCGCGTGTCTCCTGAGCGGAAGGAACGAGTGTGATGTTCTCAAGGAGAGGTGGTTTTTCTGAGTTTGTGGATAGGGCGACAGGTCCAGGGAAGAGAGGTGAGTTGTCCAAGGCCAAGAACAAGTGAAGGAGAGAAGCAGACTTGGGGGCATCGTGGGTGGCTCCGTCGGTTAAGGGTCCAGCTTCGGCTCAGGTCACGATCTCGCGGTTTGTGAGTTCGAGCCCCGCATCAGGCTCTGTGCTGATGGCTCGGAGCCTGGAGCCTGCTTCAGATTCTGTGTCTCCCTCTTTCTCTGCCCCTCCCCTGCTCATGCTCTGTCTCTCCTTCTCTCTCTCTTCCAAAAACAAAAAAAAAGAAACATTAAAAAGAAACAAAACAGAACAAGGTTTGAACCCGGATCTCTGAGCCCATCCTCTGATGTGCTAGGACCCTCCAAGCTCCCTTCTTCCTCCTGCTGCAGACATTCAGGGAGCACCTCCTATGTGCCTGGTCTGTGCCAGAGGCTGGGCCCTTTCCACCATGACAGGCATAAAAAGTTATTTTTATGGCTGCATCCTTTTCCAGGCTGGATTATATTTATATTTATCTTCTGATTTTAAAGGAAGTGAAAACATGTCTGTGGGCCTCTAAAGGTAGCCAAGGCCCTCGGCACTGTACCTAATGTACCCGACGGAGACGCCAGCCCTGCCCACCTGACACAAATCAAAACAATCCTACAGATGAAGCTTAAATCACAAACCGTGACAAGTTTTACAAGGGAGAGGCTCTGGGTGTTATAGGATTTGTGGCTGGGTTTGACCCCGCATGGGAGGCTGAAGGGGCAGCTCCCAGGAAGTTAATCTCAGCTTTGAGGAGATCAGGCAGGCGTCCATGATAAGTGGGGGAGGGAGTGTCCCAGGCTGAGGAAAACAGTGTGTGCAAAGGCCCTGTGGCAAGAACAGAGGGCTCACGGGGGCCAAAGAGCACCCGGGTCCACCAGCCACTGGACCAGGTGGGGGAAGATCTGCCCCTGAGACTTTCTGGGGAGCACTGCCCTGCCCACACCTTCCCTTCAGACCCCCGGCGTCCAGGGCTGTGAGCCAATAACTGTTTGCTGCTGTAAGCCCCCCAGCTTGTGGCAGTGTGCTATGGCCGCCGCGGGGCCACCGCTGTAGGGTCCCCAGCAGGAGAGGGCCACCCAGGCCACACCTGCACGGACGGGCCAGGCTACCCGGGAGCTAGAAACTTCCCTACCCGGGGGAGGTATGGAATCCGAATGGGAAGGTCCTCTAGAGCTTTCTGAGGCCCAGAGAGGGCTGTGCTCAGCCCGGGGACCCAGCCTGTGAGGGCAGGACCTGGGACCTTGGGCTCTCCTCCTGTGGCTCCCCCTGTGTTTATAGCCTCCTACCAGCACCATATGGCTACCGGCTCCTTTATTTATTTGGACACTCCTTGTCCCAGGCCCTGACTTCCATCGGGATGGCTCCTGGCGGACGTGAAGTGGGAGGGGCCACCCAGTGTCCAATCCATCCCCCAGCCGGCTACCCAGGACCCCAAAGCGGGGTCGTCAGTACCCCCACTGTGGGTGCCCCCTCATGTCGGCCAGGACCCCTCTCAGACAGCAGACCTGCCTGGGCTCGAGTTTCAGCCTGGCTGGCATGATTTGGCTCGAGGCTTTCGAATGGGGATGCTGGCTCTGGGCAAAGGCCAGTGGAGATGGGACCCGTGATAGGCACCCGGCTCGGAAGACGGAGCCCGAAAGTGTAGGTCCAGCTTTTAACCGTTTTCCACCTGTGTGACCTCGGGATTGTGCCTCAGTTTCCCATCTGTACAGTGGGGGCCCTCGGAGGGCATAGGAAGGCACAGGAGTAACGTAAGTGATGCCGTCGGCCAGGCTGCCTGACGGAGGTCAGCTTCTAGTCGATAGAAGCTGCCATGATTATCACTACTGTTAGCACTCCACTGTTACTCTCTCCCGCTCCCATCCGTTTCTCACTGATTTCGATTTTGCTGAAAGGTCCGTCTCGCCCTATCCTTCTATGGAAGAGTAGAAAGAACTTGCCTCTCAGGACCCCTGGCCACTGATTCCATTTTCCTTCTCGACTTGCTGTGTGGTCTTGGGCACATCGATGACCCTCTCTGAACTTTGTCTTGAAACTTTTTATTTTGAAATTCTAGACTCACAAGAAGTTGCAAAACCAGTACGGGGTCCTGGGGGCCATGCCCCCAACGCTTTAGGACAACCTCAAAATCAGGGAACCCTGATGTTCACCCGACCACCGTACCCTCTTGAGTTTCCATCATTTTGTACGTGAACCTGTGTGTGTGTTTGTGTGTGTGTGTGTGTGGGGGGGGTTCTGGGCAACTAGATGTCATGCGTACATACCTAGGACCACCCCCGCCACCAAGATGCAGAAGTGCCCCATCACCAAAGAGGGGCTCTTCCGTGCTACCCCGTGATGGGTGGGCTCATCCCCCGCCTTGTCCCTGTCCCCAGGCAACCCCTGATCTGCTCTCCAGCTCTGTGGTTTTGTCCTTTCAAGAAAGCTCTCTAAATTTCCCTCTCGGTGCTTTCCGTGTCCATTTGAGAGAGCGTTCTCAAAAATTTCTCTTCAGAAAGGCCACGGTCTTCTGTGAGGCTGTAGGATGCCTTCAACTGTGCTTCCATTTCTGTCTCCAGAACAGAGGGGGCGATAAAGCAGATGGGGAAACTGAGGCCCAGCAGGGCAACCCGACTGGCCTTGAGCCACACAGCAAGTGGGCCCATGAGCCCAGCTTGCTCCTGCTTGGGGCCCCAAAGATCCCCGCAGTCCAGTGAAAACACAAATACACCGCCTGACCAGGTGACGGATCTTCAAACAGTCCCATCGACCTCCCCCTGGCCGAGGTTCTTGGGTGCGGGGACATCTGGCCTCTGGGCTCTCCTCGGCCTGAGGTCGGGGTCCCTCTCTGCTCAGCCCCGGGGTCCCAGCGGCACCAGTGGAAACGTCAGTGCTCCTGTGGCGATCTGAGGAGGCCCCGGGAAAGGTCGGCCCGGCCCCCGTCCAGGTGAGCCGGGGCCACCACCAGCCCCGGGCACAGACGGGCCCCTCAGTCTCGGGGCGCTGGGCAAGGGAGCAGACGTGAATGTCAATAAACGCCACAGTCGGAGAGCTGACCCACGCCCTCGCTGGAATTAAGAGCTTATTCATAACTCTCTCCTGCCACCAAAACACACTTTGCAGAGGGCTAACGTAAACAGTGCTGTTTAACCTGACCTCCTTGGGGCTTGTGGCTCTGCCCAGGTCCTGCCACTCAGAGCGGAAATTTGGCACCTTCCCCCCACCCGCCCCCCTGGACCACTTGGACCACCCCCAGAGTCTCCCCCTTAGAGAAATAATCAGATCATCCCCGTGGCCTGGCGAGGGGGGGCAGCGGTGGGGGGGGCGGGTGGTGATGGATGGACTTGCAGAGGAGGTGACAGCCCACTATTGATTGAGGGCACGTTGAGGAATCTGGATCCTATTCCAAGAGCAGTGGGAAGCCATGGAAAGGGTTTTAAGTGGGGGGATGACGGGAAATGATTTATGTTTTCGAAAATATTACTCTGACCGCCGTGTGAAGAATTGGCTGTAGAGGGCAGGAGTGGAAGTCGGGAGCCTACTAAAGACACTCAAACAAGAGGTGACAGTGGCCTGGGCAGGGTGGCAGCTGAGAAGACGGAGGGAGGTCAACACACACACGGCGGACTTTGACAGTCTGATGTGACGGCGTGAGGGGATGAAGGGTCCATCCGTTGACTGATGAAGATGGCGGGTGGGGGCCTTTGGGGGGGCATGGTGGGACCGAGCCACAGCCCTGCATGGGTGTGTTGGGTCTGAGATGGCCGGGAGTCTTCCAGTTGGGGTCTGACAGGCCACCGGCTCCCGGACCCCCCATGTCACCCGGCAGAGGAGACCCATGATGGGAGGCCTGGGAGGAATGACCAGCAGAGAAGAAGATGCTCATGTTACCCAACAGCTCTGAGGCATCCCGGGGCGGGTGGTGAGGTCTGGAAAGACCCCGTGACATACAACAGCATGACAGGCATTGGCGACCACAAACGGGAGTGTGTTTAGAGGGCTGGTAGGGGCAGGAGGACCACTGCAGTGACAACAATAACAGCAGAGCCCAGAAACAGGCTTCTGTGCCTATGGAGACTTCATACACGGTGGGGGAGGCACTAGCCGCCAGCCGAGAAGCAGCCCTCCACAGAAGGGTGCCGGTGGGTGTTGCTCAGCACTGATCCGAACCGAGCAATCAAGTCATAAAGACACACGGAGAAGCCTTAAGTGCATGTTACTAAGCGAAAGAAGCCGATCTGAAAAGGCCACCTACTGTACGATTCCGACTCTATGACATTCTGGAAAAGACAGATCTATGGAGACAGGACAAAGATTTAGTGGTTGCCAGGGATCGGGAGGAGGGTGGGATGAACAGGCAGGAGCCCAGAGGAGTTTTAGGGCAGTGGAAATACTCCGTACGACACCATAATGATGGACACACGTCATCATACGTTCGCCCAAGCAGCAGAATGTGCAACATCGAGAGTGAGGCTGAAGGTAAACTATGGTGTCTGGGTGACAATGACGTGTCAGCAGTATAGGCTTATCAGTTGTAACCAATGGACCACTCTGATAATGAAGGAGACTGTGTGTGGTGGGGAGGGGGCAGGGGTTATATGGGGAATTCCTTGAAATTTTGCCATGAGCCTAATCTGCTCTAAAAATATGAAATCTTAAAAAAAAAAAAGAATACCAGAGAATGATGATCTAAGTGACAATACGGCAGACAGTCTTTGAGATGGCCCCCGTGATTCCACCTCCTGATGTTCAGTCCTCTGTGTAGTCCCTTCCTCTTGAGTGTGGGCAGGGCCAGTGGCTTAATTTCTAACCAGTAGACTGGGCAAAGGGGATGGGACGTCACACCCTTAATTGCATTACTTTGTATAAAACTGTCCTGCTAGCAGGTGTCCTCTCTCTCTCTCTCTCTCTGTCTGTCTCCCCATTGCTAGGCTTTGAAGAAAAAAGCTTCCATGGATTTTAGAGAAATTGCAGAGAAATGAGTTCTGTTTACAAGCTGAGGACCTTGAAAGTGGATCCTTCCCCAGTCAAGCCTCTGATGAGAAGCCAGCCCCACCCAACACCTTTACTGTAGTAACATTGGGACACACTAAACAGAGGCTCCAACTAAGCTATGCCCAGACTCCTGACCCCCAGAAATTATGAGGTGATAAATGTGTGTTGTTTTAAATAGTAACTTTGTCATGCAGCATAGACAACTAATATAAACTACATTATGTTTAATCCCAAACTCGCACAGAACACATACACACAAACAGATAGATTCAAGATGCATTAGAGACCTAAATGCAAACAGCTGACATCTTAGAGTTCTAGATGGAAATGCAGATTGTCTTTTATAATCCTGGGCTAAAGGAAGGTTTCTTAATCGTAGCACAAAAAACATAAACCCTAAAGAACAAGATTGCTAGGTTTGACTACCTTAAAGTTTAAAATTTCTTTTCAGCCAAAGTTATAAATAAGTTTATTTTTTTTTTAATTTTTTTTTCTTTTTTTCAACTTTTTTTTTTTATTTATTTTTGGGACAGAGAGAGACAGAGCATGAACGGGGGAGGGGCAGAGAGAGAGGGAGACACAGAATCGGAAACAGGCTCCAGGCTCCGAGCCATCAGCCCAGAGCCTGACGCGGGGCTCGAACTCACGGACCGCGAGATCGTGACCTGGCTGAAGTCGGATGCTTAACCGACTGCGCCACCCAGGCGCCCCTATAAATAAGTTTAAACAAGAAGACAAAAACTAGAAAAGGATATCTGAACACGTATAACTGAGTGAGGCTTGAATCCCTAATATGTAAAGAGCACTTACAAATCAAGAAGAACAACACTAACCATCCAGTGGAAAAATAGGCAGTGAGTACAACCTGACAGTTCTCAAAACAGAAAACCCTGATGACTGATAGTCATGAAAGATACGTAACCTCACTAGTGATCAGGGAATACAAATGGAAACACCCACAAGATATTACCCATCTGCTTCACAGAAATTTTAAAAGTTGAGAATACCAAGTGTCAATGAGCCTGTGGGGAAGCAGCTTTTCTCTGCAGCAGGTGGGAGTGTAAGTTGGCAGAATCATGTTGGAGAGCCATTAGGGAGCATCCAAGACAGTTAAAGGTACCTTACCGACCTAATCATTGCTATTTAGTCACTATCCTCTAGAAATGTTAGCTGTTGCCCAGAAGGATGCGTTCCAAGATGTTCACCACCGTGTGGTTAGTAACAAATGTTCCTCAATACAAGGATGAGAAGTAAATGGAAGTGTGCTCACAGTGGAATATTACACATTGGTGAAAATGAACCAGTGCTGTGTCAGTTGGGAAAAGAAGACTGAGCAAAAAACAAAACAACACAAAACAAAACAACCAAGTTGGAGAATGATGCACAGAATGGATCACCATACATGTAAAGTTTTCAAAAGTGAAAAATTTTGCTTGTGGATTCATCCACATGGGATAAAAGCATAAAGCCGTGAAAGGGGAAGATAAATACCGAGACATAAATATTCAAGACAGTGATAACCTCTGCAGAGGAAAAAGGGTAATAGATCCATAACATTTAATGACTTAAAAAAATCGGAAGCAAAAAAAAAAAAAAATCGGTAGCCGGCTTCCATGCAGTAGCCATTAGTTCTGTGTGGTTACTTACATTTAAACGTAAACTAATGAAAAGTACACACAATTAAAACGTTGGCTCCTCAGCCACGCCAGTCTCCGCTTTGAGGGTTCAAGAGCTGCACGTGGCCAGTGGCTCCCGAATTGGGCAGTGCAGATATACAGATGCCGTTTCCCTTTTCGCGGAAGGTTCTTTTGGGCGGTGCTGTTCTAGAAGGTTCCAAATGTTTTGGGTATTTCCTAATGAGTCTTTAAAAGCAAGGACTGGAAGGTGAACAACGGAAGCAGGGAGGGTGCAGGCGTCTCTTGAAGCGTGGGTCTGGAGGGGACCAGGAAGATGGGGAGAAGGGAAGGCACAAGGCCTTGGGGGCGGGGGGAAGGGAGGGAGACACGGTCCCCGGCGGCCCCTGAGGCCCGTACTTGGTGCCCTGTCTCGGTGACTCCCGGCCCTCACCCTTTCAGGCTCCTGCCGGTGGAGATAAATAACGCCTGCCATGCCTGTCACAGATATTTGAAAAACATATTAATCACTTTAACAAATATTAGCTCAGAACAGCCATAAACAGTCTCTAGAATTTCCTCTTTGCGGGTGTATTACAATGAAAAATATGCTAATATGGGTGCCTAATTGATTGTGTTTGAATAACTTCCTTTATGACAATAAGTGTTTGAGGTGGCATCACTCAGAGTCACGAGCAGCGTCTCCCAAACCCTGGAACGCCTCTGTCTGTGCCTGCAGACTTTTACCTTTTGGGGCCACATTCTCCAAATCAACGGAGTGGGGGGCCTTGTGGCTGCCCATCTAGAGCGACTTTTGGGGGGCCCACGAGGGGGCTGGGTTCGGGCTGTGGCTCGTATGGGCTGGCACCTTAGCACCTCAGCCCTAAATGTCTCTAATGTCCCTACTTCTGTAAGATCGGGGTCACGGTCCCATTTCTGCGGGTGAGATCCTGGGCACACAGCACTCCCAAGCCCGGCTGGCTGAGCCGGTGGCACCGGGGCCACCCCTGCACGGGGAAGCAAAACCAATGATACTGTAGGCAAGCAGGCACCCACAGCATGTTCTCAGACTCGTGAGCCAAGACCTGTGTGCACGACAACTCGGTACACAGGAACAACTCACACACGGACGGACTAGGTGAGTAAAGGGAGCTCTCATGCAGTCACTGAGCAGAAGGAAGACACTGTCCTTGAGCTGATACGGAAGGATCCCACGGGGCGTCCTACAGTGAAAGAAAATCAAGAGTGGGTATTGAAAGCTGCCACGCGAATGGGAAAAAGGAACACATGTGCGCCCGCACACGCTTTCACACGTCAGCAAGAAAAACTGTCTGGACAGATACAGAAGAGTATTGACATGGCTGTGCGCTCGGGGTGGGAGGCTGAATACAGATACCCTTGGGGGGGTGTTTCGTTGCCTTTTTGGGGGCATGTGTCGGCTGTCTTTGCAATCAAGAACAAAAGGTTAGGGGAAAACACCAGGGGGATGGCTTCCCAGACACCGAGTATCTACTAAGCCCCCAGTATTTCCCAGCCCCCACTAGTGAGTCCTCTGCCCGCCCCCCCGCCAGGGGGCCCCCAGAAAACTGGAGAATGCCCAGCTGCTCTGCAGACCCTGTGTGCCCCTTGCTGGTCTGAGGGGCACAGCAAGGAGGGCTTCAAGTCCAAACAATGGGCAGGACAAAGGACCCTTTGTGCTTTTCCTCCCGGGCCCCAAGACCCGCCTCTCCAGTTACAGCCCCTGAGGGCTTTCCCCAATCAGCCACAGAGCCCCGGGGTAAATGTTCTTCCAGGATCACCTGTCAGCCAGGGGGGAGGGTCCCCTTGGTGCTAGAGGTGCCCTGGCCCCGAGTTTCTCCTTTCAGGCTCCAAAACATCAGCCTCCTGGTGATGTGGTTCTGGGCCAGGCAGTTAGCTTGGAATCCTGGGACACGGGCTGAGGGACCTGGGCCAGTGGCTCTACCTCTCTGAGCCTCAGTTTCCTCATCTGGAAGACGGGGTGGTAGTCATGCCCACTCTTTTGCCAGTTCCGGTGAGGATTCAAGATGCTACCTACGTGTGAGCCCGTGGTCCCAGCAACGGTGCGTTTGGACACTGGGGGAGGATCGGAACAGAGCAGTGCAGTCAGTTTGGAAAGCAGTCTAGCTGTTTCTCAAACCTGGGGTTGGCCTGTCCCCTGGCAATTCCACTCCCAGATATTTCCCCGAGGAAAATGAAATGCATGTCCGCACAACAGCATGCACACAGATGTTCACGGCGGCATCATTCAGAGCTGCCAAAAAGGTGGAAACGACTTGCGTGCCCATGAACGGATGAATGGATACACCAAACTGTGCTCTATCCATATGCTGGAATATTGTTCGGCCATGAAAAAGAGGGAAAAAGCACTAACACAACATGGATGAACCTCGAAATCACCATGCTAATTGCAAGAGGTCACAAAAGACCACGTATTGTATCATTCTGTTGATAGCAAATGTCCAGAGTAGGGAGGCCTATGGAGACAGACAGTGGGTGGTGGTCAGGGGCTAGAGGTAGCGGTAGAGGGATGGGCAGGGAGGTGATAGTGACAGGATACAGAGTTTCTTTCCGGGCGTGAAAATGTTTGGAAATTGACTCAGGTGATGGCTGCTGGGATCTGTAAAAACGCTACAAACTGTTGCAGGTGCACCGTAAACGGGTGTGTTGACTGCTATGTGAATCAGATCTCCGCAAAGCTGCTTTTGTTTCCTGTTAAATAGACCTTAAGTTTTAGAAAAGGTGAAGACGTACAGAAAAGCTGCAAATGCAGCGTGAAGAGTCCCTGCGTACCCTCCACCCTTCTCCTCTGTTTTAGGGCCTCACACTAGCACGGTGCCTCTGTGGCAACGAATGAACCAATGTGGATGCATGATTCGCAGCGAAACTTCAGACTTGTTTTGAACTTCAGGTTTCCCCAAGACCCTTTTCCTGTTGCCGGGATCCCACCTAGGATGCCACTTTACATTTCCCCGTCGTGGCCCCCTCCGCTCTCTTGAGCTGCCACAGTTTCTCAGACTTGGCCTGTCCTTGATGATCCGGACACTTTTGAAGAGCACAGGGTCAGGTGTTTTGCTGAACGCCTCTTGATTTGGATTTGTCCGAGATTCTTCTCCTGCTCAGACAAGGGCTGTGGGTTTTGGGGGAGGAAGACCACACAGCAGTGAGGTGTCGGTCTCAAAACATAGTGTCAAGGACACGGGTTATCACCGGGACGTATCACCGATGCTGGGGACCTTGGTCACCCGGCTGAGGAACCCTTGGCACAGGGCACTCTTTGAAAGCAACTCACTTGGCGTAGCCTGCCATGAAGGACTAGGGAGATAGAACTCCACTTCCTTGAGGGCAGAGTAGCTACATAAATTATTTGGAGTTCTTCTGTACAAGAGATTTGTCTCTTCTCTCTCATTTATTTCTTTGTGCAATCATCAATAAAACCGCTTCTTAAAAAAGCTCTCTAAAGAAGCTGTCATAAAAAAAAAAAAAACAACAACAAAAACCCAAACAAACTTGAGGAGAGGTTCTAGGGAGACAAGACTAAAGGAGTCTAAGCCAACTGAAACTGACGAAGAGAGAAGAGCTAGAAAAAAGTGGGAGTTGGGTGGGTGCAGGCCGGGGGGAACTGGGTCCTGTGTCTCTGTTGGCCCCGGCATCCGTGTGTATTTCCCAGGAGGCCCCAATTCTGCTGGTTGATGGGTTCAGCAGTTGTGCAAGAGGGGAGCAGGGGGGCTCTGTGAGCAGTGGGTCTGGTCACCCACTTGGTGGGGGTCTTGGGGTGGGGATCGTCTTAAGATGCTCAGCTTTCCTCCCGGCCTGGAAAGTGGCCTTAATCATTAGGGCTTCACTGAATGTCAGGTGTGTAACAAGTGATAGAGGTCTGCGTGATCGACACATAGTAGGTGCTTTAAAAATTTTTTTTAATGTTTATTCATTTTTGAGACACAGAGTGTGAGGGGGGAGGGGCAGAGAGAGAGGGAGAACACAGAATCCAAAGCAGGCTCCAGGCTCTGAATTGTTAGCACAGAGCCTAACGTGGGGCTCGAACCCATGAACCGTGAGATCATGGCCTGAGCCCAAATCGGATGCCTAACTGACTTCGGTTAGGAAAATAGAGTGTGGGGGGCGGGGGGAGGTCGGGAGGGAGGTAGACAGGAGGGAGGCCTTTTCTTTCTTCAGCAGCTTTATGGAGACATAACTCTCCTACTGTGTGATTCACCGATTTCAAGTGTACAAGTCCAGGGGTTTAAATGCTGGCAGAGTTGTGCAACCAGGAGGGAGACTTTCCAGTATGCATCCTTTTGTATCTTTTAAATGAGTAACAGTGGTAGTATATCAATTACTATGAAAGAAAGACAGAGAGAGAATGAAAGAGGAAGGAAGGGAGGAAGGAAGGGTAACCTGAATTCCTGGCTGTCATGTACCCTCCTTTGGCCTCAGTTTACCCCTCTGCCACTCTTTCCCTCCTCTCCTCCTCCTCTGTCGCTCCAGGGTGCCTGGGCTCTCAGGCTCCCGCTTGCCTTCCTCTGTGTTGCTCTGGGAACATGGTGTCCCTTCACCATCACACCCAGCCCTGGACTCAGGTTGAGAGCACCTCATAGGTCTGCAAGGCATCTGACCTCAAGCATTGCCCTTGCCTCCCCTTGGCGTCCAGTGGGGGCCGGCGTGGTCCCATCCAGGGAAAACCCACCCACCCCGTGCAAACCAGCGTAAATGGAGGAATCGTCCCTGCCTGGCCCTCGATAAAGCTGCAAAGAAACCCAAAGCAAAACAGCCCAACCCAAGCAAGTAAAGTTGTTTTGAATGCTCTTATTCTGTGGACGTGTTTTTTGGGACAGCCTCTCAAAGGTGTTTTTCTTTGCTGGAGCCACTTTTGGACCGAGAACCACCCCACACGCACTCTGTCCCCTGTTGATCTGCTGAGGAGCCTTCAACCTGGCTTGTGAGTTCAAAGCCCCTCCTGGTCACAGCGGAGAGAGGGCACAGCCAGGCAGGTGGATCTCTCTGAGGGTCAGATAAAGGACGAATGGTTCCAGGTATGTGCCAGAGAGCTGGGGGGCTGGGTGGGTACCTCTCCAACAAAGCTCCTTTCCGTCATTACTTAGGTCTCCACCAGGCCTGGAGTCAGCATCTGGGTCTGTTGGCTCTGCTGGCCTCTGAGTTTCTCTCTCTCAGCAGGAGCTTTTCTCAGAGCTTGTCCGGGAGGAGAGGGGTCTGATGTCCAGAGAAGGAAGGGACATGTCGGGGCCCAAGCTGGTTTGTGACCACAGAGCCAAGGGAAGCGGATAGGCCAGTGGGCTATACTCATAATCCCGAGGGACAGGCAGGCGTGGGGGGCCCACAGCAGGGAGGAGCTTTGGGTATGGAGATGGCCCAGACAGGGGGGCCGAGATCCTCCCCAAGGCCGTCCATCCTTGACCCCTGGTAACTTGTCTCATTGCCTCAGCTTGGTTGCCCGAGATCTCACTCCTCCTCCCCAACCTTTCCTCTCCTCTGGGACTTCCTATGGGGCAGCTCCACGGGGCCCTCCCTGGTCTCCCACTCGGTGTGGGGGGGGGCTCCCCATGTTCCTAAATTCTCTCTTAAACATTTTTTTAATGTCTATTTATCCTTGAGAGACAGAGTGTGAGTGGTAGTGGGGAGACAGAGAGAGAGGGAGACGCAAAGCAGGCTCCACTCTGTCAGCACAGAGCCCGACGCGGGGCTCGAACTCACAAACCGCAAGATCATGACCTGAGTGGAAGTCCGACGCTCACCCGACTGAGCCACCCAGGCGCCCCAATTTGTGACCCCTTTTTGCCTCTTATGGGTGAGGCATTTCCCCCGCCGGGGCCTCAACTTCCTCACTTGTAATATGACCAGTGTATTGCCCCCAGCCTTCAGCCCCCAAATAAGACAGAGGCTCCCCCCACCCCCATGGTGGGAGCAGTCAGAAGAGCAGCAGCAGCCAGGGAGGGGGGGAGGAGGGGTGCCACGCGGGTCCCCCCACAATGTGAGTGCCACGGCAGGCGGGATCAGAACCTAGATGGCGTGAGCCCCGTGCTGCAGCGTTACAGGAAACTAACGCTCGCGTCCTGCATACTTGAGTTCCGGCCAAGAGATTCCTGATGTGATTGGGAGAGAAGCTTGTTTTCCTGACTCACTTACAAAGAAGTCCCCCACCTGCGCCCCCAGCCTCCTTCTCTCAGAGCTGCCCCCCCTTCCTCCCCCCACCTGGCCCTGAGTCACCTCATTTCTTCCGGCCTGGAGGCCCCAGGATATTTTCTGAAGGGGCCCAGCCCATCGAGGGAAGGAGACACCCGAGGGGAGCACCTGGCTTGGGGGTGGCGTCTCCTCCAGACAGGAAGAGGTGTCACGTGTTGGCCTCCGGGGGTGGGGGGAGAAGGGGGAGGCCAGGTGGCAGGAGACAGGCTGTGGGGGGGGGGGGTTGGAGGAGGCAGCTCTCTGCTGGGGCCTGTTCAGGCCACCCTCTGCGGTGTGACCCTGGGGAAGTCACAGCCTCTCCCCGGGCTCTGTGTCTGTAAAGTGAAGTGCTTATGGCCGGTTTCTGTCGCCCATTCCGGGCACTCTTTGAGACCGGGGCAGCTGGGCTTTCAGTATTTTAAGGAGACTGGAGCTTTTTCTCTCTCTCCCTTCCTCCTGCTCCCCGCCCTCTTCGTTCATTCCTTTCCACTTAGTGCCCAGCCTTGCACAGTGGGCTGAGGGCATGGTGATCAACACCAGTCCTGCCTTAGGAGCCCAGCCTGGAAGCACACAGGCGTTGAAACAGCCCGTTAAGAGAGAAAGAGGTACCCGGCACCCTCAGAGTGGCTGGCATCTCTTCCGGAGCCCCTCCCGTGTGCCAGGCCCCGGGCACGTCTGACTGCACTGAAATCCCAGAACCTTCCCCGGGTCAGGTCCTCAGTGGTCTGCTTTCCAGGTGGAGAGCCTGGGGGGCAAGCCATGAAGGGCAGCTACTCCAGGAAGGGAGGACTGGCATTAGGGTTTGAACCGGGCTCCATGCCTACGCTCAGGATCCTCGGTTTATCTCATGTTAGAACAGGAGTGAGCAGGGGGTGTTCCACGTGCCGAGGGAGAAGGCTTCTAACCCGGCTTTTGGGGGGGGGGTAGGGCACCTGTCTCCTCTTCCCCGGGATCCCAGACTCTGTAGTTTCATTGTCTCTTCTGCGCACCAGCGAGACTCGGCCCCAAGAATCAACATCTGCCACAATACGATCACAGGAATCCTGGTTAATATTTGCTGCTAATGACCCTCCTTAGCTCTGATTGGTTGGCTTGAGTCAAGGACGCGCGCTTCGCCAATGAATGGACTCTGCTGATTGGGTACTTGTGGGGGAGGTGCCCAACTGAATGGTGGGAGGGGCCAGTGCCATCCAATCCACATCGAGAGGCAGGCAGGGCCTTGCAAATCAAGGGGCTCTTCACAGAGGCGGTGAGAACAGAGACTTCCCCTAATCCAGGGTTTTAAGGAAATCGGCGCATTAGTTGTTCCTCCAACCACCCTTAGGCACAGAGAGGCTGAGACGCTTGCCCAAGGTCACGTAGCTCCTAAGTGACCGCGCTGGAATTTGAACCGTGAAAGGCTGATTCCAGGGTCTGTGTTTTCAGCTGTAGCGTTACGCTGCCTCTCAGGATAAAGTGCAGAGCTTAAATCAACAGATCCTGTTTGGTAGTGGAGTCCGGGAGGAAGTGGGGGGAAAGAGAGCCGGAACAAGGACGCTTGACCCTCACCTAACTGTGCAAAGGTGGTGAAGCTTGGCTGGCACCTGCAGTTTGACCTTGGCTCTGTGGTTACCAGTGGTGGGACCACCACAGGGTCTGAAGAAACACGTCATAATCATGCCTGGTGCAGCCCCAGCTGCTGCCCGTCAGCTCGGCATGGGGCACCCGTTTGGGGCAGTATCTGTGACAAGTTCAAGTGCCTTTTTGAGGACACATCTTACCAAGGACCTTGGGGTCAATAGCCCAGACTTTCTGATTCTCTCTGTGTGTGTTGGGGGTGTGTGATGATTCAGAATCTACGAATCTACTATTGTTAGCATTCGTTGCCCTGAAAGATTTCTCTTGCCTTAATGCACTTTTCTTGTGGCTTAAAATTTCCGTGAGATGTCCCTAAACCAGCACTTTTAAGCCCAGATGTCCTTTTGGTGGCCTTGGTGAAGTCCATCCTGGAAATAACACCAGGACCAACCTTTCTTATTTCGCTTCTTTCCTTTCTCTTCTCCCTCTCCCTCCACCATCTGGCCTTGAATGAGCCTGTATTTTGCATTTTCTGTTTGTCAGGCCCCGTGTGAACATCCCCAGGAGAGAAAATGAATTCCCAGGACTTGTCCTCACCTTAAGGGAGCTCCCAGTCTTTTAGAGCAGACAGATGTGCCATCATCACATAGTGGGGGCGCTCGAGGGCAGGAGGAAGGGACGTCATCCCCTTCGGGAGGACTTTGACACGCAGACGTGAGAGCTTGCGGGTGGGATGGGGAAGGGCATCCTAGGCAGAGGCAAGTGCAGAGGTGTGGAGAAGTCCATGTCCATGAACGATAGATGGTTCGGTCGTCCATATGGTGGGTCGTGGGGGTTGAGACAGGAGGCATGGGCAGAACTCACCCAGGCCACGGAGGGTTTGTCATGGCAGAAGGGGGACATGTGAGTGGTCTAGGACCAAGAGAGCACAGGACTAGGAGTCCAGAGAGGTGGTCCAGCTTCTTAAGGGTTTGAGGAGGACTTAGTGAGTCATTGTTGCACTTGGAGCCTCTGTCTTCTCATCTGTGAGACCAGAGGCTTGTTTTGCTGGCCTGTAAGGCATTTTCTGACTCAAACATTTGATGTATTTCAGTGACATTCCTTCCCTTGTCCTCCTTGGAATCTCTCCCCTCTGTACAATCCTGAGAAAATCTCGGCCCCCAGACCCTAGCTGGCTCAGAGATAAATCGATCGTCCTGACCCTGGTGGGTATATCCATTGAAGCTTTGAGGGGGCATTCCTGGGGTGTCATTGCACACCATCTAATTGATTTTGACTTTATTTTCACAGCCGTGGTGTAATTATGAAAGCCTGCTGTAATTATCAAAACATCACTCCAAGTATTTCATTATTAAAATACCCCTATGGCCTATTATTAATTCATTAGATAAATTTGGATTATATCACTCAATAATTAATGCGCAGGCATGGATCTGGGGAACTGGGCCACTTTGAGTCACGTGTCAACTGCCGGAAGCAATGGAAGGCTGGGAGACTGAGGAGGGGGGAGGGGGGAGAGAATGGAACGAACAAGAGGGAAAACAGAGGCTCTGGACAGTTGATGACCAGCTGCTCTGAGACATCCACTTAACCATTAGTTCAATAAACATGGGTTGCTTGCTACAAACTCAGAGCTTTGAGTACCTTACCTTCCAAACATTAACTATTATAAGATGATTGCTGGAGTTTTCTTTCATCTATTTATACTTTCGTTCACCCATCTATCCATCCATCTATCCATCCGTCCATTCATCTGTCCATCTGTCCACACATCTACCTATCCACTATTCATCTATCTATTTATTGAGAACTTTCTATATTCCAACCATGGAAAGCATGTGAAGGAACAAAATATGGCCTCTGCTCTCAGGAAGCTCACTTCAGTGGGGGGACAGGGGACAGACATGCGGACCAGTGCTTATAATAGTGTGATACATGTTTTGATGGGGGAAGGCAGGGGGCTCTGGGAGCCTGACTTTGCTTTGAGGGGAGGGGTAGGAGTCAGGAAAGTTTCCAGAAGACCAGCTGGTTAGCTGAGGCAGAAGTGGGTAGATTAGGACTTGGGGCAGCCAAGCCAGAAGAAACAGCTTATGGAGGCTGAGACTGGAAATGACTCGGTGGCCTGGGGTGCTTGGCGTGTGGAGACCTGCCTGCTGAGGTCAGCAGAGTCACATATGGAAGCTTCTCGGCCTTGTTAGCTTTTTAGATTTCGTTTTGAGAACGATGGGTGTTAAGCAGAGAGTGAAGTGATCAGGTTTGTGCTTTGAAAATGTTTCTCCAGCTGGAGTGTGGAGAATCGACTGGAAGGGGCGTGGCTGGAGGCAGAGAAGCTGGGGAGAAGGTGGGGTCGAGCGGGCGTCTGTGTGAACAGTAAGGTGGCCTTTGCTCAAGTGCTGTCAGGGGACAGAGGGAAGGAGCTGGGTTGAGGAGTTAGCATCTTGGCTAACTGGGTGAAGGAGAGGGAGTTCGTGGGTGACGCCCAGCATGGCCTAAGCTGGACAGTTCAGTTCAGATCAGCAAGGTTTCAAGAGGGCCCGGGTGCTGGGATCTGTGCAGGGAGCTAGTGGTCCCTAACTTGACAATTCAGGGGTATATGGAGATCTCACTGCGGGCCGTCTGCAGGGCAGGGCATGCCATGGGGCAAGCTGGGTGCTGAGGCTGTAGAGGTCAGCATCGGTCATATCAGTGAAGGTCTCAATAGTCAGGCCAAGGAGATTAGATGCTTCTTGAGAGCATCGGGAGCCATGGGGGGATTTGCAGCCAGAAACTGGCATGCCTAGAAGCCAGATGAAGTGAGATGGATAGTTCTGGTTACCATGCTAAGGGTGAGCTGGAAGAGGTAAGCCCAGAGGCCAGGACTTAGTGAGGAAAGTACTGCAGGCATGTAGGGGAGAGGTTGAATGGGCCTCTCGGGAAAGCATGGCTCCTCCACGTACTTGCTGTGTGACCTTGAGCAGGTTGCCTAACCTCTCTGCGCCTCTGGAAAATAGAGATCGTACTACTTCCCATCTTACATGGCCGTCATGAGGATTAGATGAGCAAAGACAGGAAAAGTGCTTGGAACAGGGCCTAATACATAACGGCCTGTTAGGGATGGTGATGGCCTTTGACCTCTCGGGACTCAGTTTCCTTGCCCGGACAGCATAGATCACAGCTATGCCTGCGTCCGATCCCTCCTTGTCTGGGATGAAACGATTTGATATACACAGTATGCCCAAACAGGGTCTGGCCCGAGTGGCCGTGGAATCCGTGGGGCCAGCTGCATCATGAAAACGCGAGCCCTCTTGTTCAAAAATGATGAAGGATTTCAAGACGGCAGCAGAGGCACCAGGAGAAGGTTCCAGGCCAAGGTAACGGCTCGTGTGAAGGCTTCCATGGAGCCTGGAACAGAAAATCTGAGACGGGGGATCGTCTCCAAGATCCCAAACCTTGCTGCCATATCCCAGGACATCTGCAGGATGCCTCGGATGGAGCCCTTGCCTTAAGGACCCTCCCCCCCAACTTTGGGTGGGGGGCCCAGATGGCCCAGATGCGACCCTTTCTGGGCCCGAGCCCCACGCCGGCTTTTCCAAGGACGCGCAGCCTGTGACGGGCAGAGCCTGAGCCGAAGCTAGCGCTCAGGGCTCCATCGGGACCCCGGCCGACTTGGGGCGCTCCCCAGATGACCGGGAATGGAAATAATTCAAAGGAAATTTTTTCAAAAGCGAGCTGGCTGGCCACTTCTGTCACTAGCATGCTTCAGAGAGCATCTATGGGGGGCAATTAGAGAGGACTAGGTCGATAAAACCCGGCATTTCCCTGTTAGCTTTTAAGCGTTTTGCACAACATATTTTATGTGTGTTTATAGAAAAAAAAAATCCCAGACCCAAATTGATTGAAAAAATGTGTTGTTATTGAAAGGGCTGAGTTGTCCTCTCCACAGAGTGTGGTGCTCGGCAAGACTTGGAAGGGGAAGGTTTCACATAAATAGTTGTGCCGAGTTGTTATGGCAACTGAAATTTGAAAAGTAAATAGGTTTGAGGGAAATATTTTTCCTTGTCTCTGGAGGAGTTTTCTGCCGGGGATCATTTGCAAAAGGAGGAGTTAACCCAGCACCCAGTGGGCTGGGTGTATGTTGTTCAAGGGCAGAGATAGGGGGGACTCTGTGTGGATTCATCAAGTTCTCTCCTTTCCCTGAAACGGGGGTTGAGATGGGTTGACACGGTCTGGGTCTTGCAGGCTGTGTGACCTTGGCCAAGTGACTTGCCCTCTCTGGGCCTCTGCTTTCCTGTCTATCGAATGGTTTGTTTGAGACGGACAATCACGGGGGCGCCGGGATGGTGCAGTCGCTTGGGCGTCCGACTCTTGATCTGGGCTCAGGTCATGAACTCTTGGGTTTGTGAGTTCGAGCCCCGCATCGGGTTCCACGCTGATGGAGCCCGCATCGGGCTCCTTCTCTCTGCCCCTCCCCTGCTTGTCCCCTCTGTGTGGTGGGAACTCCGTGTTCCAGACAGGAAAGCGCTTGCTGGCTTTGGACGAGGCCGTGATGAAGAATAAGCACTCTCGCGTGTTGGCCTCTTTGGGGAAGAGCTGTCTGTGCCCAACGGCGTTTGAGCCTCACAGTGGCCAAGGCCAGATTGGTGGTGGGTAGGAGAAGCCTGCCCACGGTTGTATAAACTGAGGCACGGACAGATGAGGCGGCTGGCTTCAAGCCACGTGGCTGGTAAGAGAGGAACCTTCTGATGTCGTGAACTGCCTGGCTCCGGGGTGGGCGCCCAGGAAGGTAGTGAGCTCCCCACCCCCGGGGGCATTCAAGCGCATAGGCTGTGCTTAGGAGAAGGTTCTGTAAGGTGGAGGCTGAGCCGGATGGCTCCAAAAGACCTCCAGAGACCTCCACGTGGGGGTCTGAAGAGTGCCGGTTGGATCAGGGAGTCAGATCTCGGGGACTGACTTTGTTCTGGGCCCTTTGCTCTCCTCCACCCTCCACCGAGTCCCCAGCGCAGGGCAGGCGACAGAAAGAAATGGTTGGAAACTGTCCCCCGCCCCATACTGCGGTCAGAAAGACGGCGTGTCCCCACCAAGAACATAGTGTGTGCGTGCGTAGGTATCCTTGTGCATGCGTGCGTGTCTGCCCGCGCCTGCCTTTGCGTGTGCCTGTGAGTGGGCATGTGTGTGCACACGCTCGTGCATGTGTGCCCTGAGTGTGTGCTGCCATGCGTCCACACGCATGCCTCGGGGTGTGAAAATTACCCCGCTTCCGTCACCCCTGTCAGGATCACCCAGGGCCTCTGCTGGGATCCAAGGACCCCACAACTCCCCGGGATGAGACTGGGAGGACCCTGCTTAAGAGTCAGGACCCTGGAGCCACCCTGGTTCAAATCCTGGCTTTGCTCCTGTCTGTTGGGGTTCAAACCAGTGGCTCCGGCTAGGTGGCCCCTAAACCTTAGTTCCTCGCTGGTGAGCCGGGGTGTTATCTGCGTGCACACACCAGGCTGTTGCCAAAGTTCGGTGATGTCTGTCTACAAGGGCCACCGTCCTTCTCCCCAGGCTGGCGTCCTAAAGATATTTGCCTGCACAGGGCCCTGATGGCTGCAGGGAGGGTGGCACAGCACCAGATGCCTGGGGCAGGTGCGGACATGCTCCTCAGGGCTCAGAGACATCCGGCTCCTAGCATCTTCCAGCAGAGTCCTGGCCCACTACCAAGCTGCCGTGTGCCTGTCACCCTGACGTAAGCACAAGGCACCAGGGCTTCCTCGGTGGGGACTGGGGGACACGGCCATGGGTGGGGTCCTGCTTGGGGAAGGGGTAAGCTGGGGTGCCTGGGCTCATTCTGAGTGCCCTGTATGGGAAGGGTGAGCCATGGCGAGGTGAAGGTTTGAATTGTTTTTCAAGAGGGGAGGGGGAAAGGAGGGAGAGGGAGAGACACCTATATGTAGAGAGACGTGTGTATGTGCATGTGTATGTGTATGTGTATGTGTATATATATATGTATGCGTACGTGTATATGTATGTGTATGTGTATATGTACGTGTACGTGTGTATGTACATGTTTGTGTATATGTATATGTGCATGCATGCAATTATACACACATACATGTATGCACACATGTACGTGTATGTGTACATGTATGTTCGTGCGTGTGTACATGTATGCATATATGTACATGTATATGTATGCATATATGTATATGTATATGTGCATGTATATGCATGTGTTCATATGCATAGATGTACACATATATGTATGTGTACATGTACATGTATATGTCTGTGTGTATATGTACGTGTACATGTATGTGTGTATACGTATGTGTACGTGTATACATACGTGTACGTGTATATGTATGTGTATGCATATGCACACATGTATTTGTATGCGTACATGTATATGTCTGTGTATGTGTACGTGTACATGTATGTGTATGTATACGTGTACACATATGTGTACATGTATGTGTACGTGTATGTGTACATGTATTGTGTATATGTACGTGTGCATGTATGTGTATGTATATGTGTATGTATGTGCATGCACATGCATTTGCATGTATATGTATACATATATGTATGTGTATATGTACGTGTACATGCATGTGCATATGTATATATACGTGTAGGTGTATATGCATGTGTATACATATGCGTATATGTATATGCATATGCATATGTATGTGTACATGTAAATGTATATATATGTGTATATGTATATGTACATGTACGTGTATATGTGTATGTATGTGCATGCATATGCATATGCATGTATACATATACGAGTACGTATATGTATATGAATATATATATATGTGTGTATTTGTAGGTGGAGGGGAGAGAGAAACAGCCAGAGGAACAGACAAAAAGTGGAGACAAGAAAGACAGAAAGAGAAGGAACACATTCTCAACAGCTCAAGGTGAGCTATGTTGGGAAGTGGTCCGAGCGTGGCCTCCCAGAACCCACCTGCTGTCCCTGGCCAGCTGAATGACCTTGGAGGGACTCCTTGCTCTGAACCTGGACTCTTCATCTCGTCCGCAGCCTGAGGACGGAGGGACGCTGCAGAGCACTATGGGAAGGTGTGTGTGGGCTCCTCCTCACCAGGTCTGGGTTCCTCCAAAGATAATCCTCCAGTAGGTGGGTCCCAGGCTGCCCTGGGAGACCACCCCCAAAATTTTGGGGAGTGGAGACCAGGAGTTGCTTGCCCTGAACGTGTTTGTTCTTTCTTACTAATGAAACTCCCAATTTTTCACCGGGTTCATGACCTTCCAAAATAAAGACTCTCTTTCTCAACCTCCCTTGTAGCTAGGTGTAGCCAGGTGACTAAGTTTTGGTCACTGAGATGTAAGCAGAGAACAGCTGCAAGGAAACCTCTTTGAAACACAGCTGGTAGGTACCCCTGTGCCTCTTCTTCCTCCTTGCTTGCTTCTGGCTGGCCGCAAGGTGAACATGATGGCCGGTGCTCAAGCAGCCATATTGGGCCATGAGGAAAAGGTTGTATACCGAAAGTGGACTGCCTCCCCCTGGACTTCTGTTATGGCAGTGAGAAAGAACCATCAATCTTGTTGAAGCCACTGTTATTTGACTTCTTTCTCCGTCAATCTTCATCCTGACAGATAAAATAAGGAACAGGTAATTTCTCTGATCTGGTTTCCCTTCTAGAATAAGGGAAACTGAGCTGCTCCGAGTTGGCAGAAACATGGGGACATCAATTCCCTTGCAGTGGTTAGTCTAGCAGAAGAATACTGTCAACAACAGTGATACTACTGTCATAATAATAACGGCAATAACAGCAGTATTCTTTATTGAGCGCTGACTGTGACCCAAAGCCGTCCAGCTTGCAAGAGGCAGGGCCCCGACCCAGACCCACATGGTGTCAGGCTCATGCCAAGACCTTCAGGTTTTTCTTCTTGGCATTCCAGGCCCTTCAAATGCTGCAGGGTGTCTCCCCCCTCTGCTGCCTGTCGGAATGTCGCCTCGTGCCACAGCCACCTCTTCCAGGAGGTGCAGGAATGCTCTCCTTGAGTCATGCTACCCACAGCCTCCTTTGTCTGGCTCCCCGTGGGTCTGAGATGTTGGCTTCTCCGCCCAGCCAGGCCTCGGTCCCCCACCTTCTGGTTTAGCGCTGAGCCCTCTTGTTCACGTCCGCTTCTGGCCCGGAGCCTGGCACATGGTGTGTGCCCAGGGGAGGTCTGATAATGAATCGAGGATCCCACACCCAGCCGGTGGGGGACAAGGCGTGACGCACCGTGGATCCCTTGTCCACAGCTCTGACCACATGTTTTCAAGCGTCTGGATCAGTGAGCGTCTGCGGTTCTCAGAGAGAGGGGCCGAGGGCTGGAGAAGATGGGAGGGGACACAGGGAGCTGGGGAGTGGGGGGTGCAGGTGCCAGACAGAGGGCAAGCCCTGGGCTTCTGCGGCACCCCCTCCCCTCAGCAGAGAACCCCCCGGCAGATAGATGCAAGGCAAGCAACAGATTCCCCGCACCGTCTCCCCGGCAGACGGGAAAAGCCACCCCCCTGGCCGGAGATGGGGACGTGGTGGCGGGGGGGGGGGGGGCAAGAGGGTTCTCCCCATACAGACCGAGGTGGCATCTGTGTGGATTTCTGAGAGACCTGTGTCCGTTTGATGCCCATAGGACATGGAGGTCAAGGCTCTGAACTTGGCGCAATCCTGGCCCATGACCTTGGGCACCTGGCCTCTCTGTGAGCCTCGGCTTCCTCATCGGCCAGACAACGCGGCGCCTCCTACGGGAAAGAGAGTGAGCCACCATATGCACAGGCTGGCCCTTCTCAGGCTCCCCTGCGCACCCCCCCCCCCCCCCCCGCACATCCACTGCAGGGGACTGTGTTAAAGGCTTTGACACAGGGGGTCTAGGGAGGCGCCTGAGATTCTGCGTTTCTAACAGTCTCCCCGGGCTCACTGATGTCGCGGGTCCGTGGGCTTCACCTTGAGTAGCCAGGCGGCTGAGACAAGGGGGGGTTTGCAAACCACAGCTCGCGGGCCGAATCCCACCCACGGCCCACGTCTGTCCATAAAGTTCCTTGGAGCACAGCCACGCGTTTATTTACGTGTTGTCCAGGGCTGCGACGGAGACCTGCTGGCCACCAGAGCTGCAAACAGGTCCTCTCTGGCCCCTTACGGCGGGACTTTGCTGACCCCAAATGTGATGCTGAAAGATTGAAGACAGGGAATGGATGGAAGTCCTCTGAGCCCAGAAGAAGAGGCGGGTCCACTGTACGGAGTGTTCTGGCGGCTGAGCTGGCCGGAGCGGGCGTCTCATCCTCACCCAGGAAGGTCCCGGCTAAAACTGAGCGAGGGGGATGATGTCCAGGCCGGGCACAAAACCTCAGGAAGAGGAGGAAGCGAACAGACAAAGTCACAGGGGAAAATCCTTCACGGCCAGCCCCGGGGAGGGGAGGGGAGGGGAGGGTACCCCCCCCCCAGCGCACCCCGCCTCCTTCCCTGCACTTGCCCTTGCGGGCTGGGCTCCAGGAAGCTCATCAGAGGGGGGATGTCAGGTTGCATCCAATTTCCCCAGCCTCCTCATCGAAATGAGAAATCTGAGGCCCGGGCAGCTATGGAGAGCTGATAACACTCTCAGGTGAACTCGGTCACTTATCACCACCGGGGTCACCTCTGTCTCGAAAGACTTGTTTTCCTTAAAAAAAAAAAATTGCCTGGGACATGTGATGGGGTTGGCCATGATAGGAGAGAGAGGGAGAGAGAGAGAGAGCAAGGAAAGACGCCGAGGAACACTTTATTTTTCCAGACTTGGGGGGGCGGGGGAGCTCTGCACCCCCCTCCCCACCCTGCGAGGGAGGATGTAGCTGCTCACGTTCGAGCCAGACTGCCAAGATCCAGCAGGGAGGAGGGAAAAATGTGGAATGATTTAGATCGGGGTGTCTCTGCAAAGGGATCCCAGCCCAGGACTCCGCCCAGATTTGTTTGGCCAACAAAGCCCGTGTTTGTGCAGGAAGGAACAGTCAGGGTGGGGAGGTGGCAGGGGTGGGGGGCGTCTGCCTGGCCCTGTCCCCCTGTCGGCCTTGGCCCCGTCCCCTCCGGCCAGGCCTCTGAGTCACTGGCCTCCCTCCAGTGTCCCTCTCGGCTTCAGGGTCTCTGTTGCCTTTTTTGCTACCCCTGCGTCTCTTTGTGCACCTTCCCTTCTCCGTCTCTCTCTGCCTCGGTCCCTCTCTGCCCTCCTGTCTGTTCCTGTCCTTTGTCGCCAGTGCCATGTGTCCCCCCTCCCACCTCTGTCCTCCCCCAGACCATTCCTTCTCTCTCATCTTCTTCTCTCCCTGTGGGTCCCCGCCCGTCACCCCACCCCTACGTGTGCTCTCTCCTCGGTGCTCTGGGCCCCAGCTTGTGCCCTGTCGGGTCTGACGAGTGCCATAGAGTGTCCCAGCAGCCCACATCCAGGATGCCCCCCTCCTCCCATCCCAGGACTCTGCCTGTTGAAGGGGCAAGTGTGACAAACGGAGACCCTAGGAGTGAGGGTGGGCCTCGGGGCGGGGGGAGGGCGACAGGGGGAGGGGGAGACTCAGGGATTTTGGTGGCATCAAGCCTATCCGTTGGGTGATCTCATTCAATCTCTCGCAGACTCATTTCCTCATCTGTAAAATGGAGACCAGAAGACTATCTGTCTCATAGGTCAATGTGAGGATTAAACTATTTAAATTATGTGATGCTTCTAGAACACGACCTGCGACAGAGAAGGCATCCAATCAATATCAGCCTTTCTTATTATCACAGGGGAATCACAAGACATGAGAGCTACCGCCTGTTACATGAAGTCAGAGGAGGAAAGGACATTTTAGTTGGCGTCTTGAGGGTTGAGTAGGAGTTTGCTAAGCTTCCAGAGGACCCTCCAGGTTGATGGTACAGCATCCCAGAGTCCATGTCATTTCATAGATGAAGAGGAAGAGGTCCAGAGAGGGGAAATTGGCCTTAGTCGTAATTATAAGTCCCGAGGAAGGTGGCGTGGCAAGCCTATAGTTTGATGTCAATGTCCGCTCTGGTCTCGCGCCTGAACTTCAGGAACAAATGGGTGCGTGGCTTACTCCATCCTGATGCGAACACGGCTTTCTGCGTCTCTCTCGCCTCCGTTCAATCTGCTCCTGTTCCCCAACGATCAGCACACAGTTAGCCACCCCAAAGGCCGGGGCAGGGATGCTTCTGGAAGAGGAGGAGCAGCCAGCCGCGGGCAGGTTCCTCGGATCAGCTGACTGGTGTTTACGTTTCTCCAGAACCCAAGCCCACACATCTTGAAAGTGCTGCCCCTTTACTTGGTCTCCGAGGCTGCCTGAGGTCTGTCCCCACATCCCTTCTCCAGAGAGATTGCGTGGCTCTGGGAAGAAACTGGGTTTGAATCCCGGGTTCGCATCCTTACACCCGGGGGACCGACACTGCCAGCTTCGGCTGTGGCTCCCCAGGGTCCCCGCCTTCTGGTACCTTCGGGCCCTGGCATATCCGGTCGTGGAGTATGAGCTGCGCCCAGGGACTCGCTCCTCAAGGAGGGAACAGCAGCGTGGTGATGAGGTGTCCCTTCTGAGATCGTACCCCCGGAGGCAATGGCTTCCTTCTTGCTTGCTCTCTCCCTCGCTCCCGGCCTCTCAGCTTGCACGCTGGGCCGAAGCAAGCCGCCATGTCGGAGAGGCCCACAGGGCAAGGAGCTGACAGTGGCCTCAGTCTGACAACCCACGAGGAACTGCGGTTTCTGCTCTACGGGACCTGTAAGATAAGCCGTGTCACAAGCCGCTGTGTTTGGGGCCGTTTGTTACGCACCATGGATAACTGGTGCCGCGAGGTGGCATAGGAGGTGGTTTATACTGAGGCTTGAAGGACAGAGAGGGTGCCAACTGGGAGAGGGCATTTTGGGTGAAGAGGTTAGCCTGTGCAAAGGCCCTGTGACACAAAAGCTTGGCGTATTTAAGGACCTTGGGGATGTGAGCTCCACTCTTCTGGGTCCTCAAACGTCTGTCTGTGAGGAGGCTGCAGTGCGGCCCAAGAGGACCCCAGAAAACGAGCCTCCCTTCCCTCTGTCGACAGATCTTCCCAGGACCACGCCTGGGCCCCTACGCAGGTGCTGGGGACACGGGGGGTGGGGGAGGGTGGCACAACGGTGGCGGCCCCGCCTCACGGCGCCCGCGGTCCCGTGTGAAACAAGCACTCGCAGAGGCAAGTGGGAAGTTCCATGAGTCCCCGGGAGCACGTGCCCGGGAGCCCCGGCCCGGACTCCATCCTGGCGCAGATGGTTTACACGGGATGGGAGGAGAGGGAGCCCTCCTTAAAGTACCTGCGCCCACGGGTGCGCTGTCCGAGCCTGGGCTCCCCGTGAAACAGACCCCAAGGCGAGGACGTGATGGCAAGGGGCATTTTTGTGTGTGGGGGGAGGGGTGGGTGGGGAGGTTGTCCCGGAGGCCCTGGAGGGGAGTGGGGAAGCGGGGGAGGGGCAGGAACCAACCCAAGGTGCTTTCACAGGCAGGTTACCACTTGGAGCCGGTGGGGCCCGGGTCTCACCAGGGGGCCTGGGAGCCGGCGTAAAACATGTCGCTCAAAACTATCCACCCTGATGGGGGGTGAGGGAGCTGGGGTACGTATTCTCCGGGTCCTGTCCAGCACCAGCAGGTGACTGCGCCAGGGGCACTAACTCCTGGCACCTCCCACCTGACCCAGTGCCGGTGGCCCGACAGGAGCCCCGGCTGGGGAGTCACAGGATGCCCCCGAAACGCGCCTGGATGGTGAGTGTGGAGGTGCATGCTGGCCGGTCGCTGTCCCCATCTGCACAGCTACCCATCAGTGCACAACCGTGCCCACGCCAGACTCTCTGCTGTGTCCCTTCCCTCCCGACCCTCACTCCCATGCCACTAATTATCGCTTTGGTCATCGGCCAATGATGTCTGTCACACTGACCGCCCCCGCCCACCACGGTGCCCTTCCTGGCTTCCCCAGGATCCTGAGTTTCCAGATTATCGTCTGTGTTCAAATGCCCCACCTGGATGTATCCCCAGGCACCCACAGGGGCCCCCGAGCCTTCCCAGTCACTTCCACCCAAGATCGGGGTGGTGGAGAGGATCCGCGAGCTGCTTCCCTCCCAGAAGCGATCTCTAACGCCAAATCCTGCCACCCTGTGCAGCGGTGGGGGTGACGGGGCCGCAATAGAGGCGGGACCTGCCTCCCAGGGCGCGTGTCCAGGGGGACACGGCGAATTCAGCCAGAAAGCTGTGGGTGTCAGAGACAGAAGCAGCCTTCCCAGACTTGCCTGCGGATGGAGGGGACAGGCTGAAGCCATTCACAAGGCAGGCCCTGGGGTGGCCTCACGGGACTGCTAGAGGAGCCCCGCCTCTGTCCCTCCAGCCCCCTATGGCTCATCCCCACACGGTGTCACCCTGCAGGTGGCAGGCCAAGGGGCTGCCCGGAGTCCCCCTGCCAGGATACCCTCTTCCGTTGTTCTAAAACAAAGCACTCCCAGACTGAGTGGCCTAAAACTGGATCCTGTTCCCAGATCTGCATGTCGGGCCAGGCTCAGCGACACAGCTTGTCTCTGCGCCACTCTGCATCACCTACAGCGACCCAGAGGCCGGAGGCCGGAACCACTCGAAGCCTCCTTCGCTCCCGCGCCTGACGGCTCACGCTGGCGGGGGGCTGGGACCTCACCTGGGACTGGAATACCCAACCTGCGGCCTCTCCGTGTGCCTCGGCCTTCCTCACAACGTGGTGGCCGGGTCCTCAGGATGAGGGTCCCAGGAGAGAGCCAGGCAGAAGTGCTGCTACCTTGTGGAGCCTCGCCTTTGGGGGTCACGCAGCCTTCCAGCACGTTCTGTTCGCTGCGGCGTTCACAAAAGGCTGTCCACGTTCACCGGGAAGATTGGATTCCATCTTTTGTTGGGAACGAGCAGGGTCAGAGAATTGGCTGATAGGTATTAAAACCACCATGTTGGGGCGCCTGGGTGGCGCAGTCGGTTAAGCGTGCGACTTCAGCCAGGTCACGATCTCGCGGTCCGGGAGTTCGAGCCCCGCATCAGGCTCTGGGCTGATGGCTCAGAGCCTGGAGCCTGTTTCCGATTCTGTGTCTCCCTCTCTCTCTGCCCCTCCCCCGTTCATGCTCTGTCTCTCTCTGTCCCAAAAATAAATAAACATTGAAAAAAAAAAAAACCCCACCATGTGCCCTCTGCTCTGTGGACACGGATTGTCTTAGTTTGGGCCCCCTGTGTTTACCTGGGACCAGTCCCTGTTTTAGGGGGTGGGGTGTTCGGTCGCCCAGGCCTGGATCAAACCTCCATTCCTGGGGCCGGTGTGGATGCGGGAGAGGAGAGAGGGCCGAGCCGGCGACTGGCAGCCGGGCCAGAACCACGTACAAGGACAGCCTGAGATTTCTCCGAAGAAGGGCAGGTGGAAAGCCAAAACAACATATGTCCTCTCCAGATAGTAAACAAATAAACAAACACTCAAGTACATAATTATGCCCTGTTGGCTAAGGGTGCGATGTTTGTAAGAGTAACTAAATGGGGGATGGGTGGCGGGGTGCAAGGTCACCTTCATAGGAGGTGGTTTATACTGAGGCTTGAAGGACAGAGAGGGTGCCAGCTGGGAGAGGGCATTTTGGGTGACGAGGTTAGCCTGTGCAAAGGCCCTGTGGCACAAAAGCTTGGCGTATTTAAGGACCTGACTGGCCCTGTGGCTGGAGCAAAGCGAGTGAGACGGGGGGTGTGGGCAGACGTGAGGCTCTATCACACGGTGTCTCAAAGACCACGGCCAAGAGTTTGGATTTGAGTCTATGGTCAATGGGAAGCCACTGGCAAAATCCAGCTCAAGTCTATGCCTATCACACCCCAAATAGCACGGAGTTATTTTTACACATGGGACATGTTCAGTCAGTTAGTTCCTTTTTCCGCTTTACCTTTCTGCCCCTCACCCTGACTCCCTTCCAACATCACGACCAGCTTGGGTATGGCACTCACCTCATCTTTCCCATGACCTCCCTCTCATCCCGGTTCACTCCAGCGGGCCAGACATCAGCAGCGTCTGACCGCCTGCCCCACCTGCCGGAAGTCACCAGGGCACGTCCCGCTGAACCTGAGTCATGCACGACGTCAACAAGTGGCAGCGCGAAGGCGACATTGCCTTCACCCGGCTGCCACCCACGCTGCCAGCCCATCCATCGCTCGGAGCGCCCGATCCATCCAATTTAAATAAACAAATCCCCCGAACGGGGCCCAGTAATGGAAACGTTGACAGACCCTTATCTGCAGCGGCTCTGGGTGTGCACAGGCCTGTAATAATTTGGGCCTTGCCGAGGCGGAGGAGTTATTGTGATTGTGCCGTGTCTATGACAGTTTAATCAGATCTTGAAAATCAGGGGCATTCCATTGTGCACCTGCTCATGGGGACAAAAAGGGAAAAAAGTGGCTGGTGGAGTTTTCTATCACGGGCTTCCCCCCCGCCCCCCGTCCCCTATACCCAGGCAGGACCTCTTCCCGAGGATATAATTCATTGTATGTGTATGTGGAGGGGTAGCGAGCGGGGGACGTAGGAGCCAGAATTAGACAGAATGGTGACTAGACCAGCACGAGGGAGGACGTCCACCAAAGGGCTTCGTTTGTCTACACGACCTATATCTGGGGAGGATGGGAATATTTGGAGGTCCTGGGATGCTGTCGTGACCCAAGTGTGTCCAGACTCTGCCTTCCAGAACTGGCAGGTCTAACCGGGGAGAAAAAGCTGGCTCACAGAACGTCTTACTGGGGACCTCCAGGAAAGCAGGACCCGAGGCACAGGCTTGGGAACAGGACATCTATCTGGAGGCAGTTGCAGGAAGCAGCAGTGGGGGCTCCCAGAAGGAAGACAACCCCCATGAAACCTGTGACATTGATCTAGTTACTACTGTGGGTGGTGGAGGCGGAACACCACTGGGGATTCTCTGAGGGACGGTGGAGAACGCGTCTCAGCTTTGAGCAAACCCCGAAGCAGGAAAGCGGGGAGACGCTGGCCACAGGCAAGCTAGCGTCCACTCGAACGTGCTGAACCGGGTGGGTCAGGAGGGTATGGCAGGGTGCACCATGGATGGCTCCTACGCGGGTATGGCGGGGGAGCCAGTGCAGCGGGGTGGTTAGGGTGGGCTTCCCGGAGGAGGTGACACAGGAGATAAAACCTGACAGCTGGGAAACAGTTAACTAGGCATCAGGGTAGGGTGGAGTGGGGTGGAAAGAGGGTGCCAGAAACAGGGAACAGCAGGGGCAAACGCCCAGAGGCAGGAAGGAATGTGGCGCTTTGGAGGACCTACAGAAGCCACATGGCTGGTAACCACTGATTCAGTACCTGGACAAGTGACTTCTCGCTCTAGATCTCTGGGGTCCTCACGGCATCATGGTCAACTCCCCAGAGCTGTCACGGAGAGTGAAGGAGATCTCATCTGCGGGGGTGGCTAACAGAGCCCTTTGCAACGTGGGCCCTCGGATCTCTTTGGCCCTTCCTTTCTCTTCCTCTTTCCCAAACTTTGGACTCCAGAGGTCTCTCCTGCCAGGTTGAGGGTATTTCTGGGAGGAAGGGCTTTGCACATATGGTACTGATCAGTGGCAATACTCACAAGAGGACAGCAGTTGGCCTTGGCTTTGGGACGGTCCCCTCACTGCAGGATGGGATGTGGGTGTCCGCCCTGGCACCCTGTGTAAACCGGCCAGTGCTGTGTGGGGGAGCACGAGCTGGAGACGAGGGTGCCCAACCCAAGACAGCGCTCTTCAAACCAGCTGTTATGCAAAGGAGACTTTCCAGAGTTTACACCCCGCCCCCAACTCCATTATGTACCCCCCGCCCCCCAGCCAGATCTTGTCTCCAATTTTCCCTTAATTAAGTTTCTCCTTCTGAAATCCAAGAGGCAGGGCTCTTCCAGGGAGGCCCTGGGTACAGCAGCTTTCATTTTCAATGGAAAACAGCCCAGGGGGTAGGAGGGCTCAGTCATTCACACCTTGGTGTGAACTAGGTGGGAGGGCTGTGAATGTGCTAAATGCTTAAGGCAAGTGGCCAACAGGGTGGCTAGAGCAGCAGGGAGCTCGGCTTCCGCCCTGTGAGGCTGGAAGGCAGAAGGATGCTGGAGGTGAGGGGGCGGGAGAGCAAGCCCCCATTCCCTTCCCCTCTCTGGGTCTCCTTTCCCATGCTGTGTAATTGGCAAGTTGACCTATGGGCCCCTAAGGACATCTTGGGGTTCCAAATGGGATTTCTGGGGCACCCAGCACCAAGTACAGTACCTTGTACGTAGCAGGCACTGAGTAAACATCACTTGGATGGATGGATGGATGGATGGATGGATGGGTGGATGGGTGGATGGGTGGATGGGTGGATGGCTGACTGATTGAGTGCATGAGTCGATGGTTGCATGAGTAGCTACACCACGAGCATCACTGATGAGACTTGGTGAAACCTATTTGGGTTGGCGGTTTGCATCCAACCACCAGGGCCAGGCTGTCTGTGTTTCCCAGAAGGGGAGGGGATTTCTGTCCTGTTGGGGTGGGGGGTGGGACCATATAAAAGGCAGGGAGGCATGCTTGTTCATACTTCAGCCATCTGTGGAATCCCCCAGAGAAGTGCTGGGGCTCCAGAGACATCTATTTGGAGAGAAGATGGAGTTCTCTCTCACCAGCAAATCCTTGAAGTGTTCATCACTCACTAAGTGGTTTCTTGGATGTCCCCTCTATTATTACCTCACTCACCTATTTACTTTTTCATCTACCCATCATTTACCCATCTACCCATCCAATTATCTATCCACCCAGCCTTCTGACGATCCACCCACCCACCCATCCACTCACCCATCTATCTGTCCATCACTTACCCATCTATCCATTCGTCCATGCATCTATCCATACATCTCTCTGACTACCCATCCACTCATCCCCTCACCCATTCCCCCATCCATCCACCCACCCATCCACCCACTCATCCCCCCACCCATCCACCCACTCATCCCCCCCATCCACCCACCCATCCACTCACCCATCCCCCCACGCATCCACCCATTCATCCACCCACCCATCCCCCCATTCATCCACCCACCCTTCCCCCCATTCATCCATCCACTCATCCCCCCCACTCATCCATCCACCCATTCATCCACACACCCATCCACCCACTCATCCCCCACACACATCCATCCACTCATCCCCCCACCCATCCATCCCCCCACCCATCCATCCACTCATCCCCCTCATTCATCCATCCACTCATCCACTCACCCATTGCCCTACCCATCCACCCATTCATCCACCCACCCATTCCCCCATTCATCCACCCACCTATCCCCCCACCCATCCCCCCACTCATCCATCCATTCATCCCCCCACCCATCCACCCATTCATCCATTCATCCATTCACCCATTCCTCCACCCAGCCACCCATTCATCCACCCACCCATCCCCCCATTCATCCACCCACCCATCCACCCACCCATCCACCCACTCATCCACCCCACTCATCCATCCACTCATCCCCCCACCCATCCACCCACTCATTCACTCCCCCATCCCTCCACCCATCCATCCCCCCACCCATCCACCCACTCATCTACTCACCCATCCACCCATTCATCCACACATCCATCCATCCCACATACCCATACCCTCATTTACCTAACCGACCTATCAAGTGGTCTGGGCCAGGATTTGTTCCATGCACTGGGCATGCCAGGGTGACTGAAATAGGGTCGATGCATTCAAGAAGCCCCCATTCTATGAGGATGATCATGATACAAACAGTTATACCCCAGGTAGACCACTGTGATTGGGGAAGCACAGGGGTCTGGGTGAGCCCAAGGAAGACCATGCCCCCTCTGTTTCCATGGAGCCTTTGCAGATATGTTCCTCTGCCCAGAACACTCTTCCTCCTCCTTGTCATCTGGACCATTCCCACTCATCACACAAGGCTTAGCCTGGTTCACCTTCTCTGGAGAGCTTTCCCCAACTTTCTTCCTCTTTTTCGTGAAATGCAATTTTCCACCTACTTTTGGAGGGCTGGGTTTGTGTCTCCTTCATTCCTGGCCTGGCCCATGGTAGGCGCAGTGCAAGTGTTTGAGGAACAGGTGAATGCAGGTGGCCAGACAGAGAAGAGGGAGGAAAGGACAGAATACAGGAGGGTGGCTAGGAAAACAACCAAGGTAAAACCCCCTCCCCCAATCTCCAGACCCTTCACCTAATCATATTTGCAGACTCCCTTCTGCCACGTAAGGGAGTCTGTTCACAGGTTTGGGACTGAGGCACGGACCTCTATGGGATGCCATTATTCTGTCAAACACACCCTCTGGGGAGCAGGTGCCAAGATGGGCCGAGAAAGAGCAGGGAGCTGAGGGAGGAGGTGGGGAGGGTCGATGTGGGTCTGACCTCCCGTACAGGAGAGTGGGAAGGAGGGACAATTTGGCAGGAAGGGTTTCAGGTGACTGCATGGTTCTAGGGAAGTTTCAGCCAGACCAATGGAGACTCCTTGAGCCAAAGTCATTCAACAGAGGGGTCCCAGGTCTCCCGGGAATGGGCTTACCTCAGTGTCCCTGCCAGGCTCTCAGTTCATGGAAAGCATGGTCCCAAACCAGCATGGTGACAGTCAAAGTACAGCGTGGTGCATCCATATGATGAGAAAAGAGGGTTTTAGCACGGGGCCTGGCATGGGTTTGTCGAGGGGAAGATAGTGACTCCAGAGTCAGGTTGAGGTCAGAGAACAGAAGAGCCTATGGGTCCAGCTGGCCCGTGGGGAGTGGGGAACTCCCAAGGTCTCTGAGGAGGACAATTGGTCCCCCCATCCCTGAGGGGATACCCAGGGCCTTCAGGAGTCCTTTAAGATTTCTGGGAGGAGCCCCACCACCCATTCTCACCTCCAGGAGACTGTTGGGGTCCACGTTCCTTGCCCACTCTGTGGCCATTTGGAAGGGAAACTGAGCTGCTCACATCTATAGTCTTATAAATGCACTCGATTTGCAATTTTTCTTTCTAAACCCTGGCCAGATGATATGAGCTATGGTTATCTCATTTTTTTACCCCATTTCTCCCCTCCTCTTTTTTACTGCATCATTTCCAGGGGGTGTCCTCTAGAAGTGTGAAATCAGGCTGGTGAGGCGTCTGCCTCCAAGGACATGTACCTGCAGTGTTTCCCGGAGCGGGCTCTGACTCTGGGGCCCAGCAAAGGGGCTGCGTGACATCGGTACCCACGCTTTCTTTTCTGTGATCCTTGCAGACATTACTCATTGATCACAGAATTCTTTGCACTGAGCTGGACGTGGTCTTAAAAACGGGGGTAGCATATGATTTACTGCGCAAACAGGACACTTCTGAGAATGAAAAAGGGCCATGATTAAGAGCGACAGCTGAGGGGCACCTGGGTGGCTCAGTCAGTGGAGCGTCTGACTCTTGATTTCAGCTGACATCATGATCTCATGGTTTGTGGGATCGAGCCCCACGTTGGGCTCTGTGCTGACTGTGGGGAGCCTGCTCAGGATTCTCTCTCCCTCCCTCTCTCTGCCCCTCCCCTGTACTCTCTCTATCTCTCAAAATAAACAAACATTAAAAAAATAATGACAGCTGAAAAACAGCCGTAAACCGAGATAGTCCTGGGAAGACAAGGCTCTTCCGACATCCTACTTCAAAACCTAGCTCAGCCCAGGGTTTCAGGTAGCCACTACCAATCAATCACCTAAATTTGCATGTGAGATGAACCTTCTCTCTGCTTTTCCAGGTCTGACCCTGTGTGACTATGGGGGAGATAATCCAGAACACCTGTCCTTTCTGGAATGGGATTCTTTTAGATCTGGCCGGATACCAGGGCTAATTTCAGTCTGTCATCGGACCAGATCCTTCTCCTCCCCCTCAAGTCCCGTCTGAAACATCTGTGAAATGGGTGAGTTAAACACATCTTTTCCTGTCCAACAGAAGGTGGGAATTTGTTTTAACAAAGAAAAAGATGCTTGACAGGCACGAAAGGGTGAAAACGAGCATTTATCCAGCTCCTGCTGTATACCGGGATGTTTCCCACGTTAACTTATTAGTGACTTGTTTCTTCTTTATGTTCCCCAAACTCTACGAGGTGGGGAGGTGCCGGGCATCTCCCAGACGGAGAAGGAGAGTCAGAGAGGCTAGTGGAGTCCACATGGCTGGAGTGGCAGGGCTGGGATGTGAAGCTGGGCCTGGCTGGGTCTGGAGACTACGTTCTTTCTGTTTCTCCCCCCTGCCCCAAGAGGCTCAGCCTGGGGCTCCTGCTCACACCGCTGAGTCTCTGAATGAGACATGCTAGAAGCACAACAGGTGGGGTCTCGGGTCTGGGGACGGAAGCGGAGCGTCGCCTGCAGATTCCATAATAAGCACAACACCTGTTTCTCGACTGTTCTTCTTGGGCCTGCACGACGCGGGCTACTGCATCAGTGCTGAACTCGAGGCCACGCGGCAAGGAGGAGGTGAAGGCAGGATCCAAACCTACTCTCCCCTGATGCCCCGTGGCGTTCCGGGACAACTCGGTGGAGATGTTCCTTCCCCGGGGCCAAAAAAGAACAGTGCCTGCCTTGTTCCTAATTCTTCCCTTGCTGGAATCCAGGAGGGCTGCAGGGGGAGGCAGCTGGGAAGTGATGTGCCTCCAAGACTGAAGACTGCCGTCAATGGGGCGATGCTAATGATTCTCAGGCACGTGGAGCAGACCCTGAAGATCGATGGCATCTCCCCTCCCCCCCCTCCCATGCCCAGCCCCATCTCCGAACTTCCTTGGGGAATGTGGCCCTTGCCAGGAGGCTGCCCGCCTCTGACTCCTCTGTCACACCTGGAGACCGCACACCGGCTTCGGGGTACCCTGACCCCGGCCAAAGCATTTTCCCCATTGCACAGCAGAGGAAACCGAGTCCAGGTTAAACCGGAAGGGCCTTACCCGGGTACAGGGACCAGCTCAGAGGCACCTTCATGATCCGGGTTTTACATGGTCCCATTTTAAGGATGGGAAAGCTGACGCTTGGTCTCATAATTCATTTACTTGAGAGTAGGAGACTGCAAGAGGTGGGGTTGGGATTCGAACCCCAGCGGGGGTGGGGGGGTGGGGGTACAGGGGGGGATTGGAACTTTCATTTTCCACAACCTGCTGCCTCTTTCCCAGCGGTTTGATCTCCACTGACCTCTCTGACCTTGAGCTCGCTGTGCGTAAAGTGGCGCTGAGAGCCCGTGCCGCGGGGGGAGCGTTTCTAGTTAAAAGTAAAAACATCGGCAGGGCCGCTGACTGAGCACTTGCCTGTACCAGGTAGTGTCAACATCATCCGATCTGAAGTGTCCCCAAATTGCAGACGAGGGAACTGGAGGGACCCCTGTCCCGCCAGGGCCGCACTTCGGGCGACAACGGGGTCAGCCCACCCTGCCTCCCAGAGAAGCGCATGGTTCCTCCTGCGTTCGTTTAAATGTCCTCTCTTACGTGTGCGGGCAGACCCTGGCTTGGGGGGCCTGCTGGGGGAGACCAGACAGAGGCCTTCTCAGGGGGCCTCTTTCCCCAAGGCCCGTCTATGGTTCCGGAAGCCAGCAGCCAGATGTTTGGTGTCCACGGAGCGGGCTCCAGCTGACCCCGTGAGGCTGGGAGGGGCGCTCTCTGCGGTGGGGTTCAGCCCAAGGTCAGGTGTGGGCTGAGGCATCACCTGTGCAGGGGTGAACGTTTGCAGGAACCTCCTGGATCCCTCCTCCTGGGCTGGGGAGATGCCACCAACCCCAGCTCTCCAGCCCTCTGACACCCATGCACGTCAGGGTCACCCTGGGTCTGACTTCCTTAGGCCAAGTACGAGGTTCCATCTGGCTGGCTGTGTGATCAGGGAAGGTCGCTCACCCTCTCTGGGCCTCAATTGTCTGATCAGTTAGGAGAGGCCAGACTGGCTGGATCATTGGCCTCCCACCGCCTGTCTGGCCCTGAGAGGCCTGGATACCAGCCCAGAAAGATAAACCTGTCCCTAACTCAGCCTTTCTGGGTCCTTCCCAGCCCGCACACCTGCAACAAGGGATTTCCCCTCTTGGTGCCATAGCGTCTGTACCTGTAAAATGGGTTTACTTCCAATGCGCGTCTCATGGGTTATGCAAAGCTCTCAGCGGGGACCTTGGCACGCGGTCGGCAGTGACAAAGTGGAAATGTCTTCAGCGGGGCAGCCGGGCATGAGGCCAAGTTCCCGCTGGGCCAGTTTCCAGCCAGATGGCCTCAGTTTCCAGCTCTGCAGAGTGGGGCCAGGGTCACTCATGGATTCTGTAAGGATGTGAATATACGAAGGAATGAAAGTTTAAGTTTGGAAAACACCTTCCCCTTTCTCCCCTCCCCCTTCTCTTGCTTCTTCCTCTCCCTTCACCTCCCCCCACCCCATGCCTCCTTTTCACTGTCCTCATCTCTCCCTTCCCAGTAGCGCCCGGACGTATGGGGCAGAGGAAGGGGGTGACGTGAGCAGTGCCCCGGTCCTATGGGTGAGCTGCTCACAGCAGGGGGCTTCTGAGAATAGCCTGACTTACCCCTCCCCCCGGGTCTCCAACCCCCTCTGGCCCCTTCCCACTCTGCACACCTGCTTTCGAACAGACAGATGTGCCCCTCACCGTGGGTTGCTGACTCACCTGTCATCCCAGGCTTCACCGTGGGGAAGCACGGGGTCCAGGGTCGCACCTTGGGTCTGTCCCTTCACCTCTCTGGGCCTCTGTTTTCCCACCTGGGAAGTAAGGATAGTGAAATTTGCCGTTGGCCGGAGGCGGGGTGGGGTGGGGGGTGGGGAGGACTGTTGTCATGAGTGACTGAGATACAGTTGGGTGTGGGGGGGTCCCCAGTGATCCTGAGCCTGGAGGTGGGGTCCCGAGATTCAGTCGGCACAGGGGATTATCCGAGGTGGGGGCCGTGCTGAGGGTGAGGTTTCTGGGGGGGGGGGGCGGGGGTCCACGGGGTGACAGTCTTTTCATCTCCAAAGCCCTTTCCTGCCTGAAGCCTCTAAATAACGCTTCTGTTGAGGCAAACTTTTAATCTCCGAAGCCATGGAACCCTTGGCCTCCCTGATGACCGAAGGGCAGGCGCAGCCGTGACCCAGCCCTGGTGGCCGTGGGCGTCCGAAGCCTGCTGGCTCTTTCCTCCTGAAGGAGGGAGGTCAGGTAGCATCTGCTGATTCTGCTGTAATTCTTGGCCAATGATGGCACTGGCCAGCCCTCTGCACGGGGGGCTGGTGAGTGGGGTATTCCAATCAGCCACTTCTGTTTTTATTTTATATTTTATTTTATTTTATTTTATTTTGTTTTATTTTATGTTTGAGACAGAGAGAATACAAGCAGGGGAGGGGCAGAGGGAGAAAAAGAGAGAGAGGATCTTAGGCAGGCTCAACACTCAGCCTGGAGCCCGACCCGGGGCTCGATCTCATGAACCGTGAGATCATGGCCCGAGCTGAGGTCAAGTTGGATGCTCCACCAACTGAGCCACCCAGGCGCCCCTAAATCGGTCACTTCTCAAACGGGAGTGTTCCCAGGAGCGTCTCGGACGTCGGGTCGCAATTCAGATTCTTAATCAGCAGGCCCGGCCATGTCGATTTCCAGGACCCAGGGCAAAGTGACAACGAGGGGCCCCAGGTTCAAACATGGTTCGAAAGAATCTGAAGACATTGGCAGGTGAGCACCGAATCAAGCGTGGCACCCCTCTGAGCACAGACAGGGCCCCGTGGGGCTGCCCAGGTCTCATGCCCGTAAAGCCGGCCAGAAACTGCATTTCTAATAAACTCTAGGTGGGGCTCATTGCGTTGGCCCTGGGCCACGCCTTGAGGAGGTGAGTTTGGGGTTTCAGCGGTCACCCCGGGAAGCGTTAAACGCTCCCCTGGTGTCAGCAGACCCTGCCTCCTGTCCTCTGCCGTGTGAACTTGGACAACCACCTTGGCCTCTCTGGGCTGCGGGCTCCCCAGCTGGAAGGGGGGGGTTGGGGGAGGGTCAGACGAGATGGCTTCTAAGACACCTCCCCTCTGGCACTCCATCCCCCCCCCCCCCCACCGCGAAATCCCCAACCTGTGGCCTCCAAACCTCGGTCCAGGATCAAATTGCCAAAGCCGCCTTGTCCATCCAGCCCGGCTGGAAGTGATTTTTAAACAAAGCCCACATTCCTTCTGAGCCTGTCGGCCTGCCATGTTCCCAAGCCCACCACCACGCCTGCAATTTCCTTGCCAAGCCGACTCCTCTGGATAAACGCATGGCGAAAACCCGGCAAGGAAATAAACAAACAGATCCCCATCACACCCTGCCACGTCCCACCTCGCTCGGGCGTCTGTTCAAAACAAGCGTCCTGGTGACAATGTCGAGACATCGGGGGCCCTGGCGGGGAGGGGGGCGGGCACTGGGGGCCCCGGGGAGGACAATCGGAAGAAAATGGAGGTCAGACCCCCAAGAAGGGCTGGCCGGCTTTCATCCCGCAATGGAAATCGAGGAGGATTTTGCCTCCGAAGGCTCCCAGTGGACTTTTGTCGTGAGGACAAGAAACGCTGTACGCGGATAAAGTGGCTTTTAGAACTATCAGAAAGTGAGTGTGTGCTGGGAATGGGGAGGAGGGGGTGCCCAGGAAGGGGAAATTAAAATTCTACTCCCGCCGAAGGTTCTGGGCTCGAGCTCGCCGCGCGAGCATCGATCTGTTCCAGCATTTGACTTTCAACCATGACAAAACTGTGGGCAAATTAATTGTTCTCCAGGATATTAAGCATCAGACTCCATTAATCCTTTCTGAGCGAGATGCTTGCTGAATGCTAATTGGGAGGGTTCCGGCCTGCCACGGGGTGTTTCTCCTGTCCTCGGAGACCCCACCGGGTCCCCACCTTTCTCTGTCTCCCCTGGGTGCCGGTGCCCAGGACCGAGCCCCCCTCCCCCCTCCCCCCCCCCCCCCCCCGGTGCTGCCTTTATTTCCCTTTGTGGCATAGGACAGAGAAGGGACAGGTGGGCCCAACCTGAACCTCCTCCCCTCCCCCGCCTGGGCATCTTCTTCCAGGGAAGCCGTGGGACCGGTAGCAAGATTGTTTTATGCAAATTCCAATATCTGTATGCAGGCGCGGCCGTGAGGATGAACGCAAGAAATAATTACCAAATTATGCACGTTGAGTTGGTTTTCCTGCATCCTGAGCCCTTAAAAGGAAAAGCAAAAACACAGCGACGAGAGTGTATAAAACAGACAAACAACCCCGTGGCTTGGGTCGCCGGAGGTGGGGGTGGTGTGGGCCACAGCTCTGGCTGGGGGTCGCCGTGCAGGTTTCTGGCAGGGGATGGGGTGGAGAGTCCTGGGCAGGGGTCAGGGCTTCTGGGCCTCAGGCTGTTATCGGATTGCCAGGTGTCCTTGAGCAAGTCACTTCTCTTCTTGGGGCCTCAGTTTCCCCATCTGCAGAAGGGGATTTGGCAAGAGGCTTAACAATGCTGTGTCTTGTAACGGGGGTGGTGGTATGGTCCGGGCGGGGGTCCCCACTGAGCTGTAGGTAGGGCCGATCTGATGTGCACAGTGGGGCTCTGCGGGGATGGGGAGGACCCCTGGGACGTCCCCTTGCTTAGCAGCTTCTGCCCCGTTGCCAAGGGCAACATCCCTCTTATTTCAGTAGGGTTTTGCTGCCATCCGTTCACCTCTGGGTGGCCTGAGATTAACATCCCATTTCACAGACTGTCGCTCAGAGCAGGAGAGGCACGAAGTCAGAACCATGTCCTGCAGGAGACAGGAGAAGGACGAGATGGCTCATCTGTACCGCCCTCCTGGGACAGCTCTACCCCATTTCCACCCGGCGCGACTTCTCCTCGTTTGCTACTGTCTGCTTTCCTCCCGCGTGGAGGGCTCGGCGCTGCGTGGCACAGGATGCAGTTCTCACTTCCTATGGTCTCTGCTCTGCCTGGAGCGTCCCGGGGCCAGGCCGCAGCGCGGAGAATTTCCAGATCTGAGCGGGAAAGGAGGCTAGACCCACTCCGCCATCGTGGCCAGCCATCGTCCCCACACACCCGCCACGAAGCGCTTTGGGTCACGCGCTCCCCACGCTTCAGCCCGCGGGCCTCCCAGAAGGACCCCCTAAGGCGGGTCCCGCCCCCATCTCTGTTTTCCAGAGAAGACAACTGAGGCTCAGAGACGCCGAGCCCTTTGTCCAAGGCCACACGGCAGGTCAGTGCCCGTGCCAGGAGTCACATCTGCACGCATTCACAGCCCCCTAGCTACGCTATATTCGTGGCTTACCTTCCGGTCCTCTTCCTCCCCCGTCCTGAGGGCTGGGGGACGCTCTTCGCACCCCCTGCACCCCCTGCTGGCTCCAGTCCTTCCCATTTCTCCCAAGATGCCTGCTCAGACCACCGTGGGCAGAGAGAAGATCGTGCCAGCCACTCGCTAACTCAGCGGATATTTATGCCTGTGCAAACACCACACACGCCTTCTGCATGATTTGGAGCTAAATGCGGTGTTACTTAATTAATGCACATGTAACACTTGAGAATATTACACCTATTAGAACTCACAGACAATTAACACTCCGGGGCCGCTGCTGCCACCGTGTCCTACAGACAAAGGCTCTGGGATCACCCCTGTGCTGAATCCATTGTGCGGGGAAACACCTCTCTCTGCAGTGCTCTGTCCACCTGTCTCTTTCCCTTGGGGTTCGTTCATTCGTTCGTTTGTCCGTTCGTTTCTTCCCTCCCTCCTTCCTTCCTCCTCCTTTCTTTTTCTTTCTTTCTTTCTTCTTTCTTTTCTTTCTCTTCCTTTTTTTCTTTCTTCCTCTTTCTTTTCTTTCTTTCTTCTCTCTTTCTTCCTTTCTATTTTTTCTTTCTTTTCTCTTTCTTTTCTTTCTTTCTTTTCTTCTTTCGTTCGTTCTTTCTTTCTCTTTCTTTTTTCTTTCTTACTTTCTTTTCTTTCTTTCTTTCTTTTCTCCCTTTTTTCTTTCTTTCTTCCTTTTTCTTTCTTTCTTTCTTTCTTTCTTTCTTTCTTCCTTTCTATTTTTCTCTTTCTTTTCTCTCTCTCTCTCTTTCTTTCTTTCTTTCTCTTTCTTTTCTTTCTTTCTTTCTTTTCTCTGTTTCTTTCTTCCTTTCTATTTCTTTCTCTCTTTCTTTTCTCTTTCCTTTTCTTTCTTTCTTTCTATTTCTTTCTCTCTTTCTTTCTTTTTCTTTCTTTCTTCCTTCCCTTTTTTCTTTCTTTCTTCCTCTTCCTTTTTCTTTCTTTTCTTTCTTTCTTTTTTCCTTCCTTCCTTCCTTTCATTCTTTCTTTCCTTCCTTCCTTCCTTTCTCTTTCTTTCTTTCTTTCTTTCTTTCTTTTCTTTCTTCTTTCTTTCTTTCTTTCTTTCTTTCATTTTCTCCAGCCCTATTAAGATATAACATGTACAATTAAGGCATACGACACCATGGTTTCAAGTACATCTATATTGCAAAATGATCATCATGATGAGCTTTGTTAACACACCCATCACCTCACGTAGTTATAATTTGTTTCTTGTGCTCTCTTCTCCTTTGATTTTTTTTAACTGTTCTGTATTTAATCTCCCACCTTGGGTGATTTGGAGTCATGACATATTAAAACTTATTTTACATTTTGGGGCGCCTGGGTGGCTCAGTCGGTTGGGCGTCCCCCTTTGGCTCAAGTCATGATCTCATGGTTTATGGGTTTGAGCCCCACATTGGGCTCACTGCCGTCAGCGCAGAACCCAGCTTCAGATCCTCTGTCCCTCTCTCTCTGCCCCTCCCATGCTCATGCGCTCTCTCTCAAAAATAAATATTAAAAAAAAATTTTAAATACAATTTATTATGTTTAAAACATTATGCTACACATTAAAATTTCTGTTTTGGAGGTGTCTTGTACATAAAAGTTTCTAAGTGAAACACTGTGGAGGCTAATGGGTCATCAAACATTAAAAAAATTTTTTATGTTTATTGATTTTTGAGGAAGAGAGAGAGAGAGACAGAATGTGAGCGGGGGAGGGGCAGAGAGAGAGGGAGACACAGAATCCGAAGCAGGCTCCAGGCTCTAAGCCGTCAGCACAGAGACCGATGCAGGGCTCGAATTCTTGGACCAGCAGATCATGACCTGAGCCGAAGTTGGATGCTTAACTGACTGAGCCACCCAGGCTCCCCGATCATCAAACAGTTTTAATTTCCTGCTTCCTTAAATCTCAAGGGATTTATTTTCTTTCTTGTTTGACTATTTATAAGAGAAGGAAAAAAAAGTCGCCTCTTCCAGGGAGCACTCCCTGATTGCTCTGGCCTTTTTAGATACTCTTCTCTGCTGACACCCTCTAGCACTTTCGATATTACAGGCACTACAAGGGCAGGTACCCCATTGGGGTGTCCCAGGGGGCCTCAGTTCTCACAGCTGTGAAATGAGGTCCAGAAAACATTTTCACCTACTCTTTGGGGCCCCAGGCAGGATGAAGCAAGGTGTGGGTGTTGTGCAAGACTGTAGCTGCATTTAATGCAGTGTCTTCTCTGTGCATTCATCTTTCCATCTGTCAAATGGGCATGCCATTACCTTCCTCGAGAGTTTGGCCTGACTGTTGACGGATCTGTCATCACATGCAAACAGCTTAGCCTGGTGACACATACTGGGTGGGGTCAATGACCCAGGACCTGGAATATTACACAAGTCAGGCATCCCGTACCCACTCCAAAACCATTTGTTGAGCCCCACCTTTGTGCAAAGGCTATACTGGAAATAAGATAGATACGTCCCCCTGCTTCAAGAGGCTTCCATTCCAGGGGGGCCAATGAGCAATAAAGACACAATTACATGGGTTATCCTGGCTCATGATACCTATCAGGAAAGAAGTAATGGATGCCAGAATAGTGATGGCTGAAGTTTCTTTCCTGGGAAGCTCCAGGGAAGGCTTCCTGAAGGAGGCACCCTTTGAGCAGCGGCTTAAAGAAAGAGGAGGAGTTGACAGGTGACGAGGAGGATGACCAGCCTCGTGGGGTCAGCACCTGCCCGTGTTCTCCCCCCTGCAAGAGGATGAGAGGGCCACAGGCACACATTCGGTCTGATGCGGAGCAGGGGAGAAGTGCTGGGGACTTAAGGCCCCTCCCCTAGTGGCGGCGGGGGTGGGGGGGGAGTCCTCATCCAATGACAGATGGGTGCCGGGGTAAAACTCCTCCAGTTTCCTCACCCCTTGGGTGCAGGACCCTGAGATGCGTGTTCTACACGGTTTCCCAGAGGTCTTTGTCCACCTGAGCCCCAGGTGCCCCCAACGGGACCCGCTTGTTTGTGCAGCCTGA